>NC_048418.1:6276409-6401807 GCF_013103735.1 Etheostoma cragini | reverse complement strand
AAGGATCTGAGTTAGTAATTTTGCTAATCAACAGTACCTCAAAGCTACTTAAACCTTTCATCAGCTATGTAACACTAATCCAAGTGACAAGGCATATGGGCTAGACACTTGAATCAACATGTGTGCCAACCTAAAAGGTCCCATAGCATGAGTTTCATTTTATGAGGTTTTTTAACATTAATATGAGTTCCCCCAGCCTTCCTATGCTCCCCCAGTGGCTAGAAAGGGCAATAGGTGTAAACCGAGCCCTGGGTATCCTGCTCTGCCTTTGAAAGAATCGAAGCTCCTATGGGCCGGTCTGGAATCTTGCCCCTTATGAGGTAATAAGGGGCAAGGTTACCTCAAGTTTATCTGCTTTACTCGCACAGAGATTTTGGGCTGGGCTTTGCAGCCAATTTGTTATAGTGGCCAAACCGTGTCATTACAACCTCTCATTCATTAGATTGGTTGCCTAATGATAATTTCTTTGGTAAACCTTAAATGACTGCCAAAGAATTTGGATCTATTCTGTTATGACAATGAGGATCGTTGTATAGAGCACTCATGCGTTCCTTTGCCATGCATCATCTGGGCAACGTTTTCCTTAGTATTTATGTGGAATGTGCCAACTTTCTGAGTCCCTCTGACTCTAACCATACAAATAGAACTATCCTCATTTCCATAACAGTTTCACCTATTCTGTGGCAGCCATTGCAAAAGCAGTTAGCATGGTATACCAATAAGTGATCTTTCTTGCCATTCCAATTACATGGTTTATTCCACAATCTTGATTGGCTGCAGGTGTTGTATCTCTGCTGATTGGTCTGATTTCAAAGTTCTGCTCTGGCTGATTGGTCAAAATCAAAGTGATGATTCTCGTGATTTGGGTTATTTCAGAGTTCTGGAGTGCTGAACCGACTAAACCACTTGACGCTCCTGATTATCCCACCTCCTGAGCCCGGCAAATTGGTTCAATCAAAATCATGATTAGTTGAATCAGTTGTTTAAATAGAATACAATTCTGCAGTCTCTGCAGCACTCCACAGCTCCTGTTTTCAATCTCTAAGCTAGCTCAGAAGCACAAATCCCCAGTGACTGACCAAAGTGGTCCTGTCAGGCCATTTATCAAGTCCTCTGTCCAAAAAAAAAAACCTATATACTGAGGATAATGAAGTCACACTCATAGGATGAGAGCAGTTATTTTAGGATTTAGACATGTTGAGATGTAGCTCAAGGGTCTACGTTAAAGGAGGTCGGGACCTCCGGCTTCAGGAGTCCTCTTGACCCCAAAAAGGTAGACCCCATCGGCCGGTTCTGTGCCCCCCACACACCCCACCCCCACACTCCAGTAACGTCATTGCTTTTGCACGATGTTGATACATATCCACAATTGCGTGCTGAACAAAGTGTATTTATTTCTGTTGTACTTTTTCTTTTTGTAAATTTGAATAAAAAAGGAACTATTTCAAAGAGATGAGTCAGACCTACTCTGTGCTCCTTTCTGCAGTCTCCCGAATTTCTGGATAATCAGACTTCTGCCGCTCGTGTGTGTGTGTGTGTTTCTATCTGCAAGCGAGAGAGAGCGGCAGAGAGCGATTGAAAGATGTTCTGTGCGGTGCATACCAATGTGTGCACACCTTGAGAGCATCTCTTGTGAGTGGGTGGGTGTGCCTTGTCAAATTGGCCCCTTGAATTTTCCAAATCACAGACAGTGAGTGTGTGTGTGTGTTTGTTTTGTTTTGTTTTGTTTTGTGTGTGTGTGTGTGTGTGTGTGTGTGTGTGTGTTTGTGTGTGATTCTGACTGCATGATGAAGGAACACCATGTCTGGTCTGATCCAGCCCGGTAGGGAATGTAAGGTCAGTAATAAAGTACAGACAGAGAGTTGTGCAGAACAATCATGCTTTCAGACGGGGGGAGGGGAGGGGAGGGGAGGAGAGGAGTTCTCTGTTTGTTCATCAGCGAAAAAAGAAGGGAGAGACAGTCATTTTGAACTCAAGAGCAGCAGCAAATAGAGCAGGCAGCACTGACCAAATTGTACAAGGCCCTTTCCCAACCCTCGCAGCTCTCTTGTATTCTGCAGCCTTCATCCTCGCTGATGGATGCAGCGGGGATATGTGCGCCCTCACTGTGTGACTGAATAGCTGGTTAAAAAGATTTATTATAATAATCAAATATGAAGGAGGGGATTATTTCTACATGATGATTTAGAGAATGATCGTGTTAGCTGGGTCTCCGCTTGATTACAATGATAATACCCGCCTCAAGTCAGGAGAGGGAGAAAAAACGGAGGGAGAGAGAACGGATAGAGAGAACCATATTAACAGTTAATATGCAAGTCTGTTGCATTACATAAAACTGTATTTGTGATTGGGTTAGAGCTGATTCTGCTGAGCGCTGAGGAAAAAGCCCTTGCTATCTCTTGTGTGTCTGTGCATTCTCATAATTATGAGATTCAGGGAGCTCACTTGCCCCCTACTGAAGCAACATCCTGTATCTAAAGAGGATGTGCAGTCACTTGGAGGCAAAACAGAGCTTTGAGTAGCTTTACCCCCCCCCCAAACGCCACCAACTCAGAAGCGACACGACATTCTTATCGATGCACGACTTTTATATGTAGGTTTATCAGTCTGCCTCAAGCATCAACACCGCAATGCAGCATTCTAGGTGAGTTGCTGCTGTCATGGCACTGTCAATAATTACAGCATGCATAATTGATCATAGTATAATGGCGGAGCTGGAGATAAAAAAAAAAAAAAAATGAGCTCTGTTAAAACTGTACACCAGGGAATAACTAAGTACGCTGTACTGGAGAGCTACACACAAACTTAATGTGCTGCAGGATTTCATCACAGGATGTATGAGTTGGTTGGTTGTGTGTGTGTGTGTGTGTGTGTGTGTGTATATTTTCAAGTACATGTACAGATTCCTCATTCTGTTTGAACCTTACTGACACAGAATCCCTATGGCTATTTAGCATAGTGCTTGTGTGTGGGGGTTTCTGTGCGTGTTGAGTGTGTGTCTCTGTATCGTTGCATTTCAAGTACATATAAGCTTTTAGAGGCAGCTTGGCAACACAAGAAATAGGTGTCAGGGGAGGTGAAATTCAACGGCCACGCAACTCAAAGCGAATGTATCTATGCCGGCGTGACGACTTCCTGCCCTGTAGTTAACCGTTTAACAGCCTTCACCAGTACGTAACTTTTAACTCCACTCGTCCCTCTGGTTTTTATACTGGCTCCATTTGTCTCTTTCTCGTCTCCTCTTGTCTTTTCCCCTTGCCTCCTCTCATGCACTCTTGCTCGTGCGTTTCCTTCTGGACGCTCTCACAGTTTACTGGCTCATTTGAAGTGGAAAATTAAATCTTCATTAAGAATCTTAATTAGAGTTCGATCTCCCTATAGTAAGCCGACAGGGAATCCATAATGTAACCGGGGGAGACCTGGAGCAGGCGTTGGTTTCGGCAAGGTGGGGCGTGGATTAGAGGGGGTAATTAGGAATTGGGTACTTCAGGGTAAATTGCACAAGAGGTATTTACACTTCAGAGGAAGGGGGAATGGAAGGCGCAGGTGGATAAAGTGGTAATGTTGGAAACTGGAATGAAAGTCCAACATGCGTTAGATGCGTATTGTCGACTGTGCAATTTTTGTTTCTGTGTTGATAAAGGTTTATTGTACAACATTACCTAGAAGCCTTAGCATGGTGGAAGGACAGGAAGTATGCAGGGTATTAGGCGCAACTAGAGCGATAGCTTACGGGGGTTGAAGAGTTCTCGTAAGAAAGCGTGCTGCTGCTCCTAGTTTGTCATACATGAGAAACAAACAACAGTTTTTGTATTGTTGGCAGACTGGGACTCAGTGGAAGGGAGGGGAGCAGGGTTAAAGGGGCCCTTATTCAGAAGTCAGAAGTCTTTATTGGAATTGCTTCTTGTCTTGCTTTTTGGTGACATGGTGTTACTTGAGGCGACAAAATTCTTTATCATTCTCCCATAAGCATAGAGCATTTGCCTAATCCAGGACAGTTATCACTCAAAGACACTTCTGAGCATGCCCAACACTCTTGCTTCTTATCCACATTTACAAACTACAGAACAATATTTAATCAATGTGCGCAGCGATTGGGCGGTAAATAAAACAATTATGTTTCAGCACAGGTAAAATATGCACAAACCTTGTACACATGAAAGCAGGAAACTCACTTTCTTGCAGCGCTTCTTTTTCAAGTCCTTCAGTGACCTTTGTCGTTTTTTGCTGGAGCTCCATAGTGGTTAGCTATCCTATCAGAAATCATCAAAAATCCCTATGCAAGTCCTCTTTGTGGAAGCAATGAGCCGAGGAGAAGAGATTTTTCTGCCCGAGGGAGACTAGCTCAGGACCTAATCCTGTGACAGGAAGCCCACAAAGGCAGCCTAGCAGCCGGGCCTAAGTGAAACTGTATTTCCCCGTACAGAATTGATTATTTGTTCAGCTGTCCAGCTGCTGTCTTATTTGCAGAGAGCATACAGATACAAGTGGCTGCAAAATATTTTTAAATGATGAGGGCAGGAGATGGTGTCTGGACCTTCGTTTTATTTATCAGCTCTGTGCGGTTTCCGGGAGCTGACTGGTTGACTGCTCCGAGCAGGGTGATTATATCTGCTGTAATGTTGTTGTGGCGGCTCAAGACTCTGGAGAGTGTGTGTGTGTGTGTGTGTGTGTGTGTGTGTGTGTGTGTGTGTGTGTGTGTGTGTGTGTGTGTGTGTGTGTGTGTGTGTGTTAAGAGGTGGCAGACTCTATTTACACAACTGATCATTAAAGGCAAAAAGAAAAATAGAACATGATATAACCAATTACAGACACATCAGCATAGAGTGAGAGAGTTAAGTGTGTTCATTAGCCCTTTGTGTCAGATTGGTTAATTGTTCAATGAAGTGAGTGGAATAATAAGTTGAGGGGGATGTTTTGCCGCTAGTGGAATGTTCATTGGGCTTTATTCTCATCAGCTGTGTCTCTTATTGTCCCACATAGATCATGGAGGGAAGTTAACAGCTAAAGGCTACAGAAAAGGCCGAGACAGTGTTTGGTCAACTGCCCACTCACTAAATACCAACAGACACTCAAACAGTGCGTCTGACCATTTAGAATCCCCTCGTCATCTGGCTCAATTTTTCCATGCAGTCAAGCCTTGCCAAATCAGCCATAGCTCGCCATCTAAGTGAACCCAGTGCTGGTTAAGCTTTACATATATTGTCACACCAAGAAATAAGACAAGAAAAAGCCACACAGTCTGAATTGATTTATCGAGTGCAGGACAGTGTGATGACCCAAGTTTGTGAACCAAGAAAATTGACCCAAGAAAATTCCGAAATAGAAATAGATATCATATATGTTAATTAAAGGGGTACTCCTGCAAAAGGTTATTGAACTTCCACACAGTTAGAATGATCAAAATTGGTTTGGGGTATCGGCTGAATTTAGCTTTTTTGTCCATTTCAACCAACTTGTGTTTTGAAGGATGTTTTAATGAATCATTAGTCCAGATATGAAAAGTACTGCACTGTAGTTTGCATGTATTGCACATACTTATTGCTGTATGCCACTCATAGACTGCCACTGTGACTGTGAACTTAAAGGATAGGATAGGGAGGATTTTGGAGTGCATGGTTGGGACCTAAGCGGTGGAGCAGAGTTTGTGTCTTGAAAGAAGTCAAGGAGCCTGGTGTTTTAACCCAAACCAAAGTTTTTTTCTACTCTTTACTAGTCGTTTTGCTGCCTGAAGTTAACTGTCGTCGCCGCATGACAGTCACCTTTTGTCGACTATACTTATTTGCAATGGCACTAATTTGTCGGTGGTTGCCGTCATTTTGTGAGCTATCAAACAAACCTTACCATGTTATTAACTGTCCATGTGTTTTTAGTCAAGTAATGCAGTTCTTCCAGTTGTCACATCCTGTGGTGATCAGTTTGTAATTTTTTGTGGGAGAAGAGCTTGCGGTAAAAGTAAAATTGTCTTTTAACTCCCAGGGACCTCTGCTCTCACCTTATCTGACAGGGCTGGCCTGTCAGCGGGGTCAATAGGTGCTGTGCTGCCTTAGTGGAATTGCTTGTTGCAAGCTGCTCCGGCTGTACATAATGCAGAGGGGGATGGCTCTTCATCGGGAGCTACTGAAGTGGGGGAACATGGGGCTGGTGGTATGATTTTTTACACCTGAAGGCAAAGCCAGATATGCATGCACATAGGTACTGTACACCTATTGTGTATGTTGCACAGATACATGTATATAACACATTATTGGTAATAAATAACAATGGGAATGCAATTGTGATTCGCAGTACAGACAACAAGACAAAAAGACAAATCCAGAAATCTTGGTGTAGTCAAGGACTCTGCCCTGAATTTTAATAGACACATTAAGACAATTACAAAGTCAGCCTGTTATCACCTTAAGAATATATCAAGGGATAAAGGACTTGTGCGTCAACAGGATCTAGTCCTTATCGATGGACTGTACAAACCTCTGTCTCAACATGCTGTAGCTAGGTTTTGTGTTTCTGCACAACAGGAACCTGCTGAAAACCAGTTCTTGAACTGAGTCAGGTCCGTTTGCATTGTAATGTAATGTTACTTTTTGACTGTCCTGTATAATAAATATGAAATGAAAATTAAAAATTTAATGATATGGAAAAACTTGCCCATGCTTTTATCTTCAGTACACTTGACTACTGTAACGTTGTCTTTACAGGTCTTTTAAAAAATCCCTCAGACAGCTGCAGCTGATTCACAACGCTGCTGCTCGGGTCCTCACTAAGACCAGGAGACTGGATCACATCACTCCAGTTCTGAAGTCTTTACACTGGCTTCCTGTGCCTCAAATAATTGATTTCAAAATACCTTTACTAGTTTATAAATCACTAAACGTTTTAGGGCCAAAATACATTTCTGATCTTCTATTACACTATGAACCACCCAGATCTCTCAGGTCATCTGGGACAGGTTGGCTTTCTGTCCCCAGAGTCAGAACTACAAAGGGTGAAGCAGCGTTCAGTTTCTATGCGCCTCACATCTGGAACAAACTCCCAGAAACCTGCAGAGATCCGCCGCAACTCTCAGTTCTTTTATATCAAGACTGATGGGCTTGATGTTGCCTTTCTTTAAATGGTTGTTCATTTATTTAATGTTTCATTTCTTATACTGCACTGAAATTTTCATTCCTGTGTTTTATCTGTTTTTATTATTATTTTATACTGTTTTTGTGTAAAGTACTTTGATATTTTGATTGCCCTGTTGCTGAAACGGGCTGTACAAATGAAGCTGCCTTGCCTTGCCGTGCCTTGCAATGATAATAACTCAACTGAATTTCTCAGTAAACAAACCGACTTTACTAATCTCACCTGCTGCAGGCAGTGATGGAGTAGCAGGTGAAGAGTCTGTACTTTGACTCCCCAGCAGACGAGTGTCCGGGTTGTGCAGTTTTGTGTTGCTGTGGCTGCCCCAGTTGTTGTTTTTTAATTTTTTGCACATTTAGAAAAGTACGTAATAGACAGTTGTTAGCCAACATAAGCATAAATACATGAATGTACACTAGATTTGTGTAAAACCCACTCTGCATCTAATTCATTCAATCACTGCCTTAAGTCAATCCCACAGATACTCATTGTCTTTCAGTTTCATATACACAGTACTTTTAAGTGCCTGGCTGGGAATTTATGCAAAATCAAGGTTCATGTATGCTCTTCAGAACTTCTTTTCACTTTAATATTATGTATATCCTAATCTGCTTTTACTTCAAGTGTATAAGAATACACATTTTGGTTCATCCTGGATCTGGGGACTAACTGTGCTGTTGTCAAGGTCACTTGGAGCAGGATCTGTCTGCATTGGAGCTCTCAGAGATGGATGTCCCTGATCCTCTGTGTCCTCTGCTTCCTATTAATAATCCATGCATGAAATCACAGCTATGAATAACAATCAGACAAATGTTTACCATTGATAATAAACCCAAAAGTGGAATTAACTAGTAATCAGGTGCAACAGAGCACACGCCCATCATTGATGTTGAGTGTGGACAGAGGTGCAACAGACTTGAGATTTTCCATTTGAGAGGGCCTTGAAACATCACTTTGCAGTGTGGTAATACTGGAAATTAATGTTGAATAAAGCTGACGTGCATGCAGTAGACTCTTCCAGCATCACGCTGTTTCTGTAATTCACGACTTTTATAATAATGGCTCTGATCTGGTGTGGTAAATGTAGGGCACTTTGTTGAAGCATCGACAATTCCTCTGAAACTGAATCTGCACATTTCCAGCCAAGCTTACATAAACAGACCCCAGCTGGCTACACACTGATGTGTGTCTGCTGCCACCTGCTGGAATATCAACCTCCAAAGAAATTTGGATTTGGTCAAGATTTAAGATTCAGGATACTTTATTGTCGTTGTATGAACTCAGTAAAATTTAGTTGGTGGCAATCAGTGCATCAGCTGTAAATAACCGATAAAAACAAGAGAAATAAAATAAATTAAAAAGATTAAACAGACATAAAAAAAGGCATTGCACATAGCACTCATATAAATATTTGAAGAGTTTTTTTGTTTTGTCAAAAGTGATATTGTGCTTTCATGACAGTAGTCCTTAGCATCTACAGGTGTATTTGTGTGCTTGTGCATGGAGATGTAGGGTGATGGAGGCTACAGCTCTGGGGAAGAAGCTGTTCCTCAGTGTGTTAGTCCCAGTTTTGATGGTTCTGTATCTTTTTCCAAATGGCAATGGGACAAACAGACAGTGTCCTGGGTGTGTTGTTGTGTCCATGCTGCTGTAGGGGGCCTGCATACACAGCATCTAGGTCCGGGAGCGCTGCTCCTACAATCCTCTGTGCCGTTTTTACCACCCTAGCCAAGTCCTTTTTGTACTTTCCATCCTTATATTCATTCAGAGGCTGTCTGGATTCTATCCCAGCATGCACAGAGGAAACACCCTTCACACATCATTTGTTCATTACAGAGCGAACTCACTTACGTACAGACTAGCAATCAAATGCTCACCTTTGGGCAATTCAATTTCTCCAGTCTAGCTGACCTGTATGTCTTTGGGATGTGAGGGGATGCTGAGCAGAGACATCCAACCTTCTTGTGGGAGAGGAACACAGTGGGGGGTTAAGCTCCAGAACACATTTATTTAAAAAATTTAAATTTGGTTGAAAAGCTTGTTAAAATGATTTATTGCATTGATCAAACCAGATATGAGGGACAGAATCATATATCAGCAATTACGTCAGCTGATTCTGCTGCATGAGGAATAAAGTCAATTTTTGCCATTACAGTGTCTCTATAAAATGGCACTTCTAAAGTTACCGTCCAGTACAGTGTCCTCCGGCTGAATGAAATAGTTCGTGAAACTTGCGTCACTTCAGAAATCCTGAAATGGGTATAGATGACATAAAGTGGAGAAGCCAAAATCCTTTTTTATCACTGTAAAACTCCCTTAAAGGTGATAGATTTCTGTCTGATGCCGGTTCGTCTCTTACGTCCGTGACGAGCCCACAATGTGGCCAAAATGATAGCCATTTATAATGTCAAGTTTGTTAAAAAAGTAGCATGGATGTCATTAGTTTTTGAATGTGAGTATTCTGTCCTTTGTAATCATTACTCCAATCGAGTGATATCTTAAAGGGACAACTGATGCTGATATTTCAACCCTACAGCATGTCCGCCCAACCCCATGTTTATAAGCGGTTCTTGTGAAATCACAGAAAGTCATTAAGTATAACTAGTATAACTAGGTATAATAATATAATTGGAGAGTTTGTTACTTGTGTTTACCAAGAAACACTGGTGTAATTGAACTTCAAACAGCATAAAAAAAACAGCTCAAACTTTGTTGCCATCCAGTTTTGTCTTGTATTAGAAAACCTGTCGGTCAATTTTAGAATGAAAGTTGTTTTTAATCCTCAGATCTGTTTACATTTGGATCATAGTCCTCTAAAGCTTTCAACGCTTGTTTTTTTTACCTTTGCACCGTGGGTACGTGCTTGGCTTAAAGAAATGGGGTAGATACACTTTTTTGTTGTTGAATGTACTATTGCCCTTATCCACCACATTTTGTGCACCATGGGTAGTGTTTCCTCAGGCTTCTTTCCTCAGAAGCCTCCCAGTCAGTGATCATTTGCTCTTATCTAACGTCTGTCTATCTGTTATATACTAATATATCTATAAACTAATATAGATATACTAAGTATGGTATGGATGTGTTATTTAATCTGCTATAGATAGATGCTATAGAAAGGGAATTTTTGTTTTTGTTTGAATGACTTTGACTTATATTTGCATGCATGAATGCATGTATATAAATCCTTTATTTTACTGTTTTTTTTTACATGTTCAAATAAACTATTAAACTAAACTAAACTAAAGAAAAAACATCAATCTGCTCTACTCCAAACCTTTGCCTGCCTCCTACTTCTCGCCCCTTGGCTTTAGACACTCGAACAATCAGATTCAATAGTTGGTTCTAGATAACCTAAACTGAATCATGCTGATAATACCATGTGAGGTTTCTCGGGCATTTTGCAACATGATGCAGAAAACCTCTTGCACTACTGCCATGTTTCAGTTTACATCTTCACTGCTGAAAGAAACCATGAAAAACCGAAAATATTTGCTGACAACTACATGGATCAAATAGATTGCTGAATGTGTCTTTAATCAAAAAATAATAAATGTGGACTAATTTAGTCAATGTAAGAGTGCCAATGATGCAACACAGTTTTCCTCTGTATGCAAAATAGAGATTTGGTTGGCATCTTTTATCTTTTTCTATCTGCTCTTTGTGTTCTACTCACTTTTTGCCAAATCCAAGCCACAGTAATTGCATTTCCCATATTAGGGTTTAAATCCCTACTGAGCAAAAGCTACCAGAGGTCAAGAGAATCTCCTATGAGCACTAAAGACAATAAGACCCCATTCGGTCTCAAGATAACAATTTAAGCTTTTTCACAGACTCAGTAGGTTTTTATAACCCAGCTGTCTCAAATCCTTCTCCTCTGATCGCTGTCATCAGTCCCCTGCTGATGCAGCGGTGGAAAATATAGACCACAGCTGCTTTCTTGATAGCTACTGAGAAGGATGAGCAAACAGAACTGTCAATAAAATTAGGGGCAGAGAAGTAAGAATTTGTGAATGGGGGCTCAGGGGGTTTAAATGAAAAAATGACACAGATGAATAAAAAGTGGAGCACTTAGTCCATAATGAGGAGCAAAATAAATCTTAAAGTGTATATTTAAGTGTTCCCTCTAAAAGCAGGGGAAAGGGAACACTTAGGGACCCTTGGGTGATTCCAGATGATAATGTCGCAGTCATTTAGTTTTAATTCCCTAATTAACCCACATTAATTTATAACGGTTCATCCTTCTAATCATTATTTAACCATTCATTGACTTCACATTATACTGCCATTCAAACAAAATAATATGTGTTGGTAGAGCGATAAGTTAACCTGGACGTGCCTCACGTTTTAAGCAAAGCACCTTTGTGGCACATGGAAGATGATTTCTAGTAATTTCTAGGACCTTGTGACCTTTCATGAATTGTACCATCACATTAAAATCTTCTGGCCAAAACTTGAATGCATTATAGAAGAAATAACAGCAAATTTTCTATTCAATTTGCTCCAAATTGAATGGTTCCCCAAAGATGAGTCTTCAAGGTGCCCTTCAAGTCATGCTCCCCAGAAGATGATTCCCAATGCTTTTGGTGACATTCTAACTTTTCTGTTAGTTCAGCATCAGGTCAAGATCTTGCATCGACAAACATTTTGCTCCAAAATGAATGGAAGGTTTTCTATGAAATGTGATTACAATCTATTAAATCCAGTCTTTCTGAAGCTATTTGACCACACTCCTAACACCACCAACAGGTCATTGCATTGGCTTCTGATGGGGTATCTCAATAACAACTCAAAAATTAATGGTTGGGTTTCCATGACATAGGCTGGGAAATGTCATGGTCCCCAGTGGGAGAGCCCTGAAGTCAACAGGTGACGTGTTTCTACAACAGTGGTGTCACCACAGATTTTTCTTCTGCTGGTGCTGTGGGGCTGCTCGACATTTCAGTGAGGGTGTTGAAATTTAGAGTTTCCCTTGACACACACAGCCTAAACACACGTGCGCAGATAGGCACCCAACCACCACTGCAGTTTACTAAGCGAGCAAACGAGAGGGAGAGAGAGATTGATTTTTGTTTTTGAATAAAGTTCAAACTAAAGTTGTCGATACAACAGCACCATTAAACTCTGATTAACATATTTGAAATACCGGCCAACAAGCCGGGTTTACACAATCATCACTGCAGCTTCCATACTGTAGCTTATAGTATTTTTGCAGAAGAATAATGCAGCAGGCCAAACACAACACACACACACATCCTCAGGCAGTCATACTTGCACACATGGTAAAAATAATGTAGTCATATCTGTATACAGTAGATGAATTCTCCACAGGTTGACGTTTAGGGAGTAAAGAATGCTTTGCTAATTGCTATGTTATTTACACATTAAGAAAACATTTTTATAAAGAATCTACAGCAGTTTCTTGTGGGTGCAAATGGTGTACATGGTGCAAACATTACTCCAGCTACTGATTTACCTGTAAGGCTTTCGGGGTCACAAAAAGAGGATTCCTAGTGTTTTTGACCTCCTGATCATTCATCTAACACCATCATTATTGGGGCGGCTGTGGCTCAGTGGTAGAGCGGTTGCCTGCCAATCGGAAGGTTGGGGGTTCAATCCCTGGCCCTGCAGTCCCATGTCGAAGTGTCCTTGGGCAAGACAGTGTACCCCTAGCTGCGCATCAGAGTGTGAATGTGTGTGAGTGTATATCTGATCAGCAGGTGGCACCTTGTACGGGAGCCTCGGCGACAGTGTATGAATGTGTGTGAATGCTGAATGTTTCTTGTATGATGTAAAAGCGCTTTGTGTAGTCGTAAGAAGACTAGAAGAGAAGATGTAGGATCACTAATGTCTTCTACATTCCAGAACATTTATATGCCTGGACTTGACATACATGTATCCACATTTAATTATGAATTAATGCACTATCCTATCTAATGATACCACTAGATTTAAGAAGAGGATTACACACCGACAAACTAACACACACACTCAGTCAAAAGAACAGGAAATAATTAGTTTATTTTTACATTTTGATGTTACTTGTAAAGATAAGTATCTTAGATCCTTTCATCAAACCTATATCTCTATTTTTGGGGAAACATGCTGAAAGAAGGTACGTAATTAATAATCAGTGTAAGAGATGAGTCCTTGAGAGAGGAAAAGCTTTGTCTAGCGTTGTCATTGTAAAGACACATCGATTAATGTTTTTTATTTTCACACCCACCCTCCTCTCCTCAATTTCAATTTCTGCTCGAGCCAAAGACTTAAATAAAGGGAAAGGGTATCTGTCACTTGTACCAAGCCTAAGAGAACAATTCCTCCGCTGTTTGTTTTGTTGTCTGCTGGTTATTGCAAAGTCATTTGATTTGGAGGCTGTGATCGATTATTGGCTTCATGTTCAACCTGTGGTTCTACTGCAAAACATCAAAAGGGTACAACTGTTATGAAATTAGCTCTGTCACAGCATGCGGTATTGCTGTTCATGCTAGAAATCCTAATTCAGTGGCTGTGATACATATCATCAACCAGACTACCTAATCCCTTTTCCAACATTTTTACTTTGATGCTATAAAGTGGCAAAGGCTGCACCGCATATAAATCGTCCTTCATAAATCATTAACCCTGTCTTAAGTCTAGAACACCCCTGAGAAATATGATTTTTCAAGCTCTTGTTTCAACTTGAGTGAAGTCATTTTGAATAGGGCAGATGACTATTTTGCCCAGGATTGTGCAATGAGATTTTCAAAATGTTTTTTAATGTGAAAAATAATAAAATGACTGACAAACAGGTACACTTGCAGCATGACAGCTCGGTTCTTCTCTCTGGCCTTTTTTCTTTCAGCTTGACCAGTTTGACTCAATCCTGAAAAAACTCACCATGTATTCAGCTCTTACTGGGAAACAAACTATCCTGAAGGGCAGATCATTGCAGGGGTCTGCAGCAGAAACATCCTCAGAAAAGAAACAACATAATCTTCGATCATTTTCGCTACATCAAAACTCCTGAAGCTTACATTCCCACCTGAGGTCCATTAGATCAAATCATGGTGTATGAAATCAGATCAAAGTCACAATATGCTTGACACAGCCTGTGGTTGGTGATCAGCTTTTTGTGAGCTTGTCAAGCAAAAAAACACAACAATGTCAAGGAGTTTATGGGGCATTTTAAGGATGTTAAAATACCATTTGTGTACCCATGATTTCAACAATGAAGTAACGCAAAAGAGAAAAGGGAACGCTTTTGGGAATAGCTGTGGCTGTTGGTTTAGAACTGAAAACTGGGAACATTACAATCAAAACTCATTGTGCTATTGGATTTGGAGCTGTAAAACAGACAAAAATCATGTTTGTCCAATACTTTTGTCTGTCTTTACAGCTCAGTCAGACCAGTTATTAGAGTATATGGCTACTTACTAGTTATCCAATCAGAAAGTGGGTTTTTATTTCCCAATTGCATATCATTAGTGTGATAGTCTCCCTGGTTTAAAGAGTTGAAGTCTGTCAATCAAGAAAATCAATCTTTTGTTGGTTCACAGTGTGCTAATTGTAAGACTTTTGAGACTTTATGATATTGAATGCTAACAATGCTTAAGTCATCTATCATGTGTGGGTCTTGAAAGATGAGAAAAATAATCAAAATCTGGGTTACTATATTGTAAGAACTATTTGCACAGGATTAGTAATACCTGGTGACCTCTAGTCATTTGTAATAATTGTGGAGGTTCGCTGTGATTTTAATCCTGTGCCAATCGGCCATGTTTGTCATTTGTGATGTAAAAGTTCCCCCACAAATGAGTTACTATGTTTTGCCAAACACTGAGGTCCTGTGATAATATTAGTCCCTTTCTGTATATACATGTATGTACGTATGTACACACACACACATTCTGCCTGGCACTGCACCCCAATACCCCACCCTTGGCAATCAGCGTTCAGTGTCAGTGCTCTCATTAGCCTATGATTGTGGCAGCAACAGGCAGCTGTTTAAGCACACAACCTGTACTCTTCCTCCCTATCACAAAATGGAAGACAAAACACAGTAGGTGACTTGCTTTTGAAAATTTGGAGCATAATTTAGCAACTATGCAGCCATATAGGGATCAATAAGAGGGATCACCTGCCCTGCAGAGGGTGGTGCAGTCAGCTGAATACACCATCCAATGTGAACTCTTAGGATCATAAAATACCTCCATCACCCCAACAACAGACTCATCTCTCTGTTGTGGTCAGGGAGACACTACCACTGCCTCAAGGCCAAAACAGAGAGGATGAGGAGGAGTTTCTTCCCTCAGGCTATCTGGGTCCTGAACCACTGACTTTCACATCCATAACTCACCACATATGATTTATAACACACATACCATACAATCCATCCCCCTGTTGTTTATTGCATATGTCATACCGTATATACATTGTACATTGTTGTTGTACATTGTACAATGTGTTTTAATTTTCTGAAACTCATTTTGTTTTCATTGTTTCACAGTTTCATATATCCCTGAAATGTACTGCTATATTGTTTCTTTTGTAAAATATTTCATTTTATTTGGATATTTTATATTTTATTTAGTTATTTTATTCTTTTTGTGAGTTGCTTTCTGGAGCCGGGCATGAATTTCACTGCAAGTTCTACTGTGTATGTGTGTATCCGTCAGCAGTTGTTGAAGACCAAAACAGAGCTAAAAGGAGATTAAGTGGAAAATGCATATTTTCCAAAATGGCGGACTTCCGGTTGGGCGGAACTAATAAAAGCAAAAAGGAAATATGTACGAAATGATGAGAGCAATGCATATACTAAATCTGGTGAAGATCAGAGCAACTATGTCCAAATTAAGGACTCCCATGCATTAGGAGGAGCCAGTTTACAGGTACGGGCCAAATTGCTGTACAGTCTCGCAAAGCTCCCAGGTGTTTAAGAGGGCGCCAATTTTTGTGATTTTTCGTATTTATTTGTATTCGTATACATTTTGACAAAAATGTATCCAAGGGCTAAACCCAATTAGGGGTGCTGTAGAACAACCATACTACTCCCAAGCCTAAATGTGCACTCAAATCAAAGAATTTACTATTTTGCAAATGGCTGCACATTTTTTTGAATTTTGGTGCATCCAAAAGTCGTGCGTTAGAGGGCACTATGGAGCCCTCTGGCAACACCCTAGCCAAATCACTTCAGAACTTGGCAATTTTCTCTAGGTTTGATGCGTGCAATTTTTTGTGAGTTTTTGTGCATTCTAACCCCCTAAAAAATGCAATGAAGGACTCTGAAAAATATGAAACCTCACAAAAACAATAGGTTCCTTTGCACTTTCGGTGCTAGGCGCCGTTGGGGCCTGAAAGTGCTCAGGCCCTACTTAACCACTGAATTAGAGGATTATTCTTCAGGTGGGGTGCTTAACACTCCCCGGTAATGTTGATGGCTTCTCCTTATTTTTAATATCATGATAAAAAAGTAAAAAAAGACATATAGTATGTATAGAAATAAGAAGGATGAAGAAAGGAAAATAATTGAGTACAGTCACTCAGGTACTGTATTTAGTACTTTGTAGTTTTGTTTTTTTGTCTGCCTTTATAGTATTCCTTTTCCGCACTTTTGGTTCAACCTTCTTCAACTTCAACGCAATGGATATTTTCAAAGAAATTAAACCATGAAAGCGCTATGTACGTGTGTACAAGCCTACTTGGGTCTGCTCAGTTCAGCCAGCCAGGAACGTGATAGTTGTGTATGTGAGCAAAGAGGTCAGTCATGATGCACTGCGAGTAAGGGCTGCCTGCAGATGGGGCAGGTGTTTTCATAGAGCCAGCGGTTAATGCAGTGGATGTAAAACTCGAGGGAGCAGGGCAGTAGTTCACAATGCTGTAAAATCATATGCTCTACTGCAATTGCAAAATACAAATGTAAACATTTCTGTAAGAGCCTCAGTCTAGTGAGACACTGAGGCTGTTCTAGTGAGTGGAATACAGTAAACTGTTTTTAGCATTTACACACCAAATTAAGTTCCACTGCTGTGCTAGTTCATTTCCATGTTCAGGATGCATATCCAGATCCGCAGAGAATCAAACTGCATTAATGTGCTTCGCTCAATTTCAACAGAACAACATTATGTTTTGCTTGATGCAATAAACATTGTGTTTGTTACCAGGGATGAGTACAGATACACAACACAACAGATTGTACTGAGTGTTACTGATCTAGTCGTGCTTCTCATCCAGTGAGTGGTGGGAGGGGCTCCAGCCCCCCTGCCCCATAAGGAGCAGATGGGCAAAGAAAATTAATGAGAAAAGGAGTGAGGGACTGCAGGTATGCCTGACTAGGCTGCTTACCTGCTGCCATCAACTGATTCTTAAGATCTGAAGGACTGCTTTATGATTTAAAATGTGTCCATCTTTGATCTAATATCAAATGTATTTAAATCTTTCCAATTGCAATAGTGAAAACAGGTTTCAGAACAAGGGACTTTATGGCCAGCGCATAAAATGAAGGTGAAATGTTGATGACTTCTACATGTTTCACCAAACACAAACGTTATAGTCTTGCCATACATCTGCTCTCAATGAACATTGATGTTTTGCTGTTACCCATACACAAAGTAACACATTTTTATTTAAATTGTCTGTTTACAGTAATGGACAAGAATAAAGACAGATGCATGCATCAATAGTGTGCATGTACAGTGTTCATCCTTGTTAAATAACTTTATCTGCAACAGTCCTAACCTCCAAATGCACATACAGTGTGGTTGATGTCAATGCCGATGCAATGACATTTTCCATAACTGCAACCTGTTAAACTGCAAGCTGCTTGTCACAAATATCTGAACACTTATATGTAGTAGTGAATTGACTACATGCAGACTAAGAGACTTTTAAACACTGCAGGTGTTGTAATAATAAGGTGTTGTGGTGGTGAATGTGCTAATCATTCCAACGAACAGTACTGCAACAACCACTGAGTTGCGTTCTTAAATGCATACACATTTGCCCACTCTTCCACTTCAGCTATTTAAAAACCATGCTGTTAAATTAAATGGAGTGTGCTTAACTATGTCACTCTTAAACTTTCTCCCTCAACTAATGCAAGCTGTGCACATACTGTAATTTCCCTTCCCTTTTAAAAGCCTGGTGCTTAAACACATGTATTGGCTTTTTCATCTATTATAACTCTGCCTCTTGCTTCATCTACCTTTTACCACATATTTTCCAAAGACCTTCCTTTATTATGTTAAGGTCTGGGAAGTGATAATCATCCCTGCTGCTGAATGCCAATTGAAATTATTTTAAAAAAAATCTAAAAGTGAAAAAGTGTGTGTCAATATGGTTACGGGTTTTATCAGGGAAAGTTAGGAGTCTGTATCACTACCAGGCAGTTGGTCATTGTTGTCAAAATTAGCAGAAGAACACAGTCAACAGTGTGATAATGCTTGCAGTGACAGTAGATACTACTTTCACAGTGAACACCGCACTGACATATTAGTTTTATAAGAGTGGCCAAAGTGTGGCCTGATGATGCCGATATCTGGTGGGAGTGGGAATGTACACAATGGATGTACTGCCAATTCGCCCATTAGCTATCAACATATGTTGATCAAAGACAAAAAACACACAAATGAGCAGAAACGATCCGATAATATTATAGATGTAGGAGTAAAATAGACAAAAGTCATAGAGAAGAATACATTTTTTTGTAAACCCAAAGCACAAAAAGACAGATGTTGCTGCCGCATTAGCTGTCTGTATTTCAGCACAGACGACTTTACGTGAAAACAAGAAATGTAAAGTCAATGATGACAAAGCAATACAAAGCATGTTCTTCTGGACCGTAAAGAGCAACAGAACAAGAAGTACGTACATGCTGTTGATACATGTACATGGCCTGACTGCTGTGTGGTCACCTGAAGAAGCCTCCTCTCTGTCACTCAGTGGATGCAGCTGAGATACAGCAAGGAGCAATCTTTTTTACTCTCTTCAAGGAAAAGCAGCACACATTTGTCCAAAAATCAACAGATTTATCACTAGGCTCTTTTTTTTTTAAATTGTTTTTGCTAAAGAGGCCTTAAAAGTTGCCACATGTAGTGACAAAGGTGCTTTTAAGTGTGCCACATTAGGAAACATGTAGTATAAGTGACTTTCAACATTGTTGTTGCTGCTAGTTATGCATCTGTTTAAGAATATGTGACCTGTTCTGTAAGGCAACTTAACTAAGTCATGTGATAGTTTAGACCATGGTTCCCAATGCTTTTTAAACTACAGCATCCCCTCATAGCAATATTACATTCTGCAGTTTATTTATTTGAACAATTGACATTACCTAAAACATTGATGTAAAAATACATATTATATATTTTTACTGACATTACTTTTAGGTGAAATAATGTAGGCCTAATCTCCATTACTACAAAAAGAAAAGGAAGCAGTGTTAGGCTATGTTGCTGTGCAAATTTGCAGATAAATATTGGACTAAAACGATGAATAAAAAACGTTGTAAGCCATGTGTTCCTTTTGTTTGTTTAAACAAAAAAAAAGAATTACATTTGAGGTTTTGTGGGACAAAAGAAACAGTCCTTGGCATCGTGCATTGATTCGGTTTTTAATCTAGCTTTCCCCTCATAAAGCCTGGTTTGAACTACAATTTGATTGACTTAACAAATCCATGTCCATCATCAAGACAACTGTTTTAAGCTCAAGAATAAAAACACAATTTTTTGTGTACAATTATTTTAATATCAGAGGTTGTGTACTGTATAAATGACCACAAGCTACTAAATCTTTGGCATGCATTCCTTCTTCGTACTCTAATGCTTGGCACTTATCCTTGCTACTGCACTCTCTCCGCCTGCATTAACATTTAGATTTATGTGATCTTAGGATGTTTCTCTCAATGGGTTCATGTTCATTCAAATGTTCTGTATATAAGGCTGCGCCAGAGGCTCTGTGAGCTCAGAGACACTCTCTGTCAAACCTTATTTATATAGAAATATGTGTCAGTAGTATTTTAGGGGCAGAGCCACACCTCCAAGTTCAAAACCATTGTTGCATTGAATGGATAAAACCATGATGTGAGTGTTTATGAAAGAAAATTATTGAAGTAAAGGTCTTGTCCTTATTTCCCATTTTGGCATGATGTCAAATCCCGCCTGTTTTGAGACATCTAAGACCTCTAAGATGTCTGGAAAAGGACAGTGAAGCCCTTTAGGCATCTTGTACAATCAATACACTTTTCAGCTCTTTGGTGTGTGACATTTACAGATCAGTGGAGCCACAAAATAGAAAGCCATAGAGTTCAGCTTATGCTGTTATCCACTCTCTGCTCTCATAAGTGATCTTCCTTATTACTTCCAATAAGTCACTGACACCCTATCTTAATTTTAATTTTTTTCTTGAGGCACCAATGCAGTAAAAAGAGGAATCAGACAAAATAAAGCCTTGTAACAGCAAGAAGCCTGAGAAAGGCGGGTTTGTAGCCTTGGGTGGAGCACAGCACATGCAGGCAGTCAAGCCGTCTGCATGTAGCCAGCTGTCGCACGCTCCCTCTTAATCTGTTTGCAGGCTCATTTGTCAACTAGCTGCTGTAGATTTGGGTTTTTGCAAATAGAGTCATTGCTGTGAAGGTTCAACTTAAATGTGTGGCCTAGGGGAAGCCCCGAAGATAGATGGGAGTACAACTTTTGATTCCATTTGTGAAAATGCTAGTGAGATGGCAGTGGTAGAAAGCAACAAAGGACATTTATTCAACTACTGCACATACATACTAATTTGAGCCAATTGTCTTGAGTATTCCTGCCACTACATGTATATACTTGTTCGCCATACAGAGCCACCTTGAAGTTTAGAATGTATCAGTATAGAACAGAGTTATTTGAAATCAACCTCAATGTGTGTCCTCATTGGGATGGTTGTTGACTGTAATCAACCAGATGAGGGCAGTGTATCACAGCTCTGCTGCACAGCCTTGAAGCTGTGTGTTACTCCAGCACATTCTGTAGGCCTACACTGAAGAAAGCCAGCCTGTGGTGAATGCTGGAAACAGATCTAAAAAAAAATCATAATTTTGAGTTATTACTGACATCAGGAAGAAGAGTGATACGCCAGGTGCTGACGTTTTTATATCTGCTGGCTGTTAAAGACTGGATGTGGTTGCTAGTGTATTATACACTCCTTTTCTTCTTCCTCTCTCTCATTCTCCCTCCCTCTCTGTCTCTGTCTCTCTCTCTCTCCCCCCCTTCTCCCCCTCACCAACTGTTTCTGGGATATGTTAATTGTCTTACTTCTTCTATGCACATATGTTTTGTTGTCTTGTATTGCCTGCCAAATGACTACCAAATGTCTGCAGAAGTAGACGCACAAACAGATTTTCAACAAATGAGTGTTTCCTACACTTTAGCACATGAGGTTTGTCGGTTTTAAACACATTGCTGCCTGAGTAGCAGCTCCTTTGTAAAAACCTTTTTATTCCATCATTGTTTTATGTAAGCAGATATGTGCACATATACCTAACAGACAAGTAATTGAAGGCATATTGAGCTTCTCGACTCCGGTCTATGCAATGCTGCATTGATGAATAAATAATGGAACGTCCTTTCAAGTGCATCTTTGAACAGTGCTGAAGTTTTTAACCCAATGAAACCTGGAGACAGCTACCATCTCCCAGACTGTAAACCTCTTATTCTCGCTGTATTGGCCCTCCGCCTTTCTCTTTCAATGCTCCTACTCCCTATTTCTCTGGCATAATGACCCCCCACTGGGGTCTTCTTTCATCAGGGTGAAGTATCAGTGAGACGCAGATACAAATGTCTCTCATACACATGCGCAAACGTACATAGAAGCATGCAAGCATGTAGCAGACACTGCCCTTTTGTTGCTTTGAGGGCCATTTTTTGTAAATGACACACCAAACACAGCTGCACCCTCCAAAACCCATTCATCTGTGTCTTAATGAGCACATTTGTTACATTAGGAAGTGATATGTGGGACTAAAAGGGTTAAAAATTTGGGTCTAATTCTGGCAGCATCTATGAAAAACAGCTGAACTGTGTTGCATAAACGATGACAATGATAAGTGGCAGCCATTCAGATGAGGGGGTGAATCATATATCATTGTTGCATACAGCTTGAGCTTCAACCTGGCCTCCCAATTCTCCATCCCAAATCCTATCACAGCCATGAGTGGTGATCTCGCAACTTCGAGGAGAAAGGCACTGAATGAAACTGTATGATATACGGCTCTATTCCCTCAATGTCCTCACATCGTTACAGAAATATTGCCATGAAAACACATTTGTCAAAAGCATCAACTCAATGTTCTGCTCTGACATAATAAAAGCCATTACTTTTCTGTGAAGAGCTATTAAACATTCTTCAAATAAATATTTCCTTATTTTCTTTAAAAAAAAGGAAGACACGGTGGAACACACGTTTTGACACATGAAAGCCTTTCCAGTGATCTAATAATGGATATTTTTGATAATTTTGAAGATCAAGTTTTTGGATTGTTCTTATTCAGACAATACATGTTTACTTTTCTGTTTATCCTGCGGAAGGATTTGGGGCCATCATGAGCAGATTGTCGTCAGTAGTCTGGAAGGAAATATGATGAATGATTTGGGGATCAGACTTATAGCTCTATTACAGAGCTAGGTAAAAGAGCTGTATAAATGCTACTGCCTCTGCCTCTGCCTGAAGCTTTCTGCAATTGGATCTAAAATTGCAAAATGTGGTATTTTTCGGAAGCTCTTCTGGCTACTGATGTTTTGTGGTATTTTAGAATGTTAATGTGTTAACTTCTTTGAAGTTTCACTTAGTTTGAGATTGTTCTTTTTAAGCTATTTTGTTGTTGGCATTTTTAGACCTTCATTATGGCAGGACAACATAGGCATGAAAGGGGAGAGAGAAGGGAATGACATGCAGCAAAGGGCAGAACCTGTATATGTATACACTGTATATATAATACGTTCATTTCCAATGTCTTATGCTTTTTCTTATGTCTCATGCTGAACCTTGTTGTTGATCCTATTTTGGCTAGCACTCCTATTGAGATTTTTCAATCTCAAATTGAGATTTTTCAATCTCAATAGGATTTCCTGGTTAAATAAAGGTTTAATAACATTTTTTAAAAAGCCTGAAAGTGTTCGGCATTAAATAAGTAAAACATTACGAAATAAATAAACATAGCCTATTAATAATAGACCTGTATGAAGTAAGTAAAACAAATACATCATAGACTAGTTTAATAAAATTTAAAAATTAATTATCATGAACTAACTGTAATGTTAGTTATTTTCATATTTACAGTGTTATTGAAGTTACCAAAGGTCTGTTTTTATTGTCACCTTTCAGGACAGCGGTGTTGTCATCATGAATAACCGCCCCCCTAACCTTTCAGCCAATCACATGAGTCCTCAGCCTCCCAGCGGGCTAACCTAACGTTAGCTAGTCCAATTTAGCTATTAACTACGACCAAAGAAAGATCATTCTCGAAGTGGAAGAACTAAATTGGGGAACGAGGGAGTGGTTTTGGATAACCTCCGTGTGTTTGCTCTTCGAAGAGTTATGTGTCTTTCTCTGAGAACATATTTGGAATCAAAATGCCGCAAAGGTAAACCATGCATTAACAAGCTAACACTAACGTTAGCTAAATAGCTGTTGCCGCTTTCACTTGCTCTTCCTTTAATGCTGAGTTTAAATACAAGCTCACAAGCCAACCAAGCTAACGTTGTTAGTTGGCTAGCTTGCTAGGTAACACGTGTAGCGTTGTGCAGCTAAATAAAAGAAAGAGGCCTCCGTATTTAATTATAGCAGCATGTTGTTCTATAGTTATGGCTAGCGTTACATTTTGGTAGCAGTTGGTCAGGCTGCAAAACTGATTGACTGAAAAGTTGTGACAAGTCCACTGTCAAGAAAAGTGGCATGGAAAAAAAGCCATTATGATTTTTATATTTTTATATGATTTATAATGATTTTAAAATGTCACAATAATTAATTTTGAAAATAATTAATTCATTGAGATTTAGTAATTAATTAGATAATGTCAACTAATTTCTTCATTTATACATTTTCCTGTATTTGTAACATTCATTTTAGAATGTCTTATTTATGTTTTTCAATATTGTACATTTAAGTTTAAACATTGCTGGCTACATTAAAAAAGTAGCC
This sequence comes from Etheostoma cragini, assembly GCF_013103735.1. Classification (NCBI taxonomy): domain Eukaryota; kingdom Metazoa; phylum Chordata; class Actinopteri; order Perciformes; family Percidae; genus Etheostoma; species Etheostoma cragini. Next base: position 6,377,540 of record NC_048418.1, on the reverse strand, counting down.
ATAACAAACAAGAGAATAATTACTTTGAACCTTTTAACTCTTAAATTAGCCTACAGCCTGAACTTTGGCTGAGTGTCGTCAGTGATAGACTTGGCTCTTGTTAATCAGGGATTACAAGACGTCTTCAAGGGTATTAGTTCTTGCAGCCTAAACCCTCTTGTGTGATTATTTATTTATTGATTATCGTCATTGCTGTCTTTCTGATTTAGGCCTACGCACTGGAGATGAATTTCTGCTAGTTATCAGTATGTGTTGTTCATTGTTTATCAATCTCAGATCCCCTTTAGCCAGTCAACCTGGGCTCCTCAAGAACCAGTTCATACACTGACCATCAATAAAACCGTCTCTGGGCCGTGTACAGTAAGAACCACATATCCTTTTTTGTATGAGTGGAGTGGAGTGAGTGGACCTTCCACCTCTTTGCAATACATTAAAACTGGACGACTACGGTCTTAAAAGGGACTCCCTTGGTTTGGGACCAGTATGAAAATACAATGGTACAAACACTAACTCTTCACCTCACAACCAACCCTCTCTCTCTCTCTCGCGCGCGCGCTCTCTCTCGCTCTCTCTCGCTCTCTCTCGCTCTCGTGCTTGAGCGTAGAAGTCGGACGCGCTCCAGTGCGCACCACAGTGTCTCTTCACGTGACACCGTCCGGACTGTTGCTGCGCCCGGAGCACCTGCAGGCGCGGAGAAAGGAGGACAAAACAAGGGACGAAGAAGTGCGCAAGGGACATTTGAGAGCGGAGGAAGGAGAAGGGGCTGGGCCGACGGAAGGAGAGCACCATGGCCTCAAAGGAGACGACAACAACGGCGGGCTTCGTTAACGTCAGCAGAGAAATCACAGGTGAGCACGAACAAGAGTTATTCGGACAAAGTATGTTTTAACCCCTTATTTAAAAAGTGAGAGAGGAAGGAGGAGGGCGCGTGGGGTTAGTTTTTTTTATCTTTTCCCAGCTCCTCTTAATCTGCTTTCCATTGCGTTTGAATTAAAATGAGTTATTACCGCAGGCAAGTGCAGGAAATTCCTCCCAAGGCAAAACAAGAGTTAATGGCGGTTAAAGCTTGTGTAGATTGTAATCCCATCGATCTCGGAGCAGGAGTGTTCTCCTTTACAATTAATTTAGCTTTGGCTGAAGATCTGCCGTGACATTAATCACGCACAGGGGTCCTGTATTGCTGTCAGTTAGGTTAGTGTGGTAGTAAGAGTTTCCGTGCACGTGTTAGCGTCGCTGCATTCATGTGCATTCATGGGGAGTTTTCATCTATTTCTTTTCATAATGCCTGTGCGCGCGTGGGAGTTATTGTGCCTGGGAGTGCTTTGCGTGCAGCAGGAAGCATGGGTTCATACACACACACACACACACACACACACACACACACACACACACACACTCAACATGTTTAGATGGTGTTGTTAAAGAAGGTGTGTCTCTCACTGCTAATTATCCAGACATGGCGGGTTAAATCCTGCTGTTGACCAGCTCATCCTGGTCAAGCCCTGTCTGTCTGGCCTGGTGATAAGAGCCAGGCGCCTTTAGGCCATCAACACACCTGCCAGTGGAGGACAAGATGAGAAGGGGGGAGGTCAGGGGGTTCATGATAAGTGGGTGAGTGAGCAGATCCATCAAACTGTCAAAAAGGCAGTGGGGATATGAAAAGGAATTGAAGTGGTAGGGGAGGCTGATCCATCCTGGTTTTTCTCCCCCCCCCCCCCCCCCCCCCCCCCCCCCCCCCCCCCCCCCCCCTCCTGCCCTTCTTAGCCCTTTGGGAACAGATGCCGGGGTCACACCAGCTGGCCTTGGGGGCACCGCAGCGTGTGTTAAAAGGTTTTAGCGAATGGTTCTTCCCCAGCTTAATGTCAATAACTCTTTGTTTGTCTTCGACTGATCCTTCCTTCGATCTGCCGGTGTGATTTCCCCCTCCCCACCCCACTCCATCACTGCCTCGTCCTCCCTGTATCCGCTGTTGCTCACCCAAGTGTGGGAGCCAACTTCATGGTTGTGGCTGCATGTGGAAAGTGAGTTGGGAGATTGTGACACAATTGAGCATCGCAACACAGGGTGCCGTGCTATATCTCCATATGGTGGGCTCATATTTAGCATCGGTGGCTCGTCTGGAATGTGGAAGGTGAATATGTGCAGGCATATGCGAGTGTTTGCAGTCTGAAGATATAGGTTGACACTATGTTTGTGAATAGCAGGTTGTATTATTGAGGTTATTGTGGGGGAGACGTAAATGGAGAAGGCCTCTGGTGCGGTTCAGTTAGCTTCGGCAGGGCCATGTGGTGTGGTGGAGTAGAGGCCCCTAAAGATTGCAGCTCTGGATTGTGTGGTCAGTTCCACTGAAATGAGCCAGGCTGCTTCTTTCTTTCTCTGAGGCTAAAAATAGCCCAGTTATAAGTTTTCTTCAGCTTGTGCGTGTGCGTGCCTGTTTGCTCGTCTCGGTGACTGTTTTCCCCTTTGTGGCTGTCTTTAAAGAAATAATCCACCAGTATAAACCTAAGCTGAAGATCAATAACAAAACAGGCCAATCGCATCAACAGCTTTAACATGGGGATTTTACTGAGATATGGGTACATTTTTCTGATACATAGCTACATTTTCAAATACTGTGTAACTGTGTAACTCATATGGATGGAAGATTTCAAACACATCCTCTCAGATAACAATCACAGCTTAATTTCAATATGACCATGTCCAAAATGTGTCAAAATCCACTCTTAATTCTTTGATGTCTAGTTACTTTAATATCAGATGTCACTGTAATCACACAATGTACAGGTGCTTGACCAATTAAATGAACCCCACAAAAGAAAAGTCACAGAATTTATTTTAATAAAGTTACTTGTTCACACGATACAGTAACGTGGGCTATTTGTTTTAGCTGGATACACACGTATTGTTTTGTGGACTTTGTCCACAGCAAACCTCTCCAATTCGTCCCATAATGTCCCAGTTAGAAAGTAAATGCCGGAAACATATTCCTTGTAGATACTTACAATAATTTCCCTGGAGAACCAAGCAGCACTGCCTTGTTGCTAAATCCACATTTTCTTCCAAACTCGCCATTTTAAGCGTGACTTGAAGGTTGTGAAGCGAACAGAGTTTGGGAACAGCAACACACAGAGGGCAGAAAGTGATGGACATCCGGCACTTGAGGTACGCAATTACCCTCAAAATGTACTTCTGTTGAGCCACACTACCCCAGAACTAAATTTGGATCCTAATCCCTGCGTTCGAAACGCAATGAGTTCCTCATAGGCTTTTCTTGTTTTGGGGGAAAGCTTCTGCCGTCAAAACTCGGCTATAGATGCATATATACATTATACACCGAAGTATGACTAAGAGACATCAGATACATTCACACATACCTATACACATAGCACCTACACACATCATAGTTAGCTGTGAATTTTGTTCAGTTGTGCTATGGCAAAAAGAACAAATCTCCTGCCATAACTTGAAACTTCAAGAAAAAAAATGATAAATGTACTGAAATTTCCCTGTGATCTTGCATATATTGGGAAAAACCACGAGAAACCTTCCAATATGATCACTGAACACAAAAGTGGCGTTTGTAATCAAATTGCACTAAGTCCAGTAGCTGTTCCACTTTTCGATGTTGCCCAACACAACATATGATAGCAGGTGACATTAACACTCTGAGGAGAGAACTATTTTGAAAATACACTGGGTACTCTCACACCATTAGGTCTGAAGGAGGATTTTAGTATCGGACCATTTCTGTGTTGTTGGTATGTAAAGGGAAACATGGAGACTCTATGTACTGTTATTATGGTGATGTTGGTTTGAGTTACTAACTGGGATTGTTAGTGTGGTCTTTTTCATTTTGTACTTGGTTGACTCTAGATGTACAGAATGCTGTTCACCTCCTTTGATAATACCCGTTGCCTTGATGGTGAAGTTTTCTGTCCGTGTATGTTTTAAGGACATCCTGTTTTAAATTTAGAGGCGCCTCTATCTAGATCTAGCTACAGAGGTTTGCTCTGTAGACGGTAAGCTCCCATCTTTCCAGTTGTACCCACCCAGATCTTTTTCATTCTCCAACTTGTAGTCTTCAACCCTAACTGATGCTGCCTCAAGTGTCACAAAAGCACTAAAGGCTTTATACAACTTTTTCACATATGCAGCAGTACTCCCTGACACCTGTAAACAGACTTTGATGTGTAAAATCAGTTCCCCTTTAAGTATATGGGACTCCACTACAGAGATGATTTTCTTGGTTGACAAAACGGTCTCAACTCAAGGGCCGCTTACTTGCTGTTGACAAGGTCAGCAACTAACAATTATTTTCATGAATTCTTAGTTATTGCCTAAGGAAATAGTGAAAAATACAATTTTCAAGATCCCAAAAGGATGTCTTCATGTTGCTGTTTTTATCCAAAAATATTAAGTTTACAATCATGTAAGGCTGAAAAAAACAGCTTATATTTTTGTGTGAGAAGCTGGTGCCAGTGTATTTTGCTTAAAACAATTCTTAAATGATTAATCAACTATCAGAAAAGGTGCAGATAAAAATGTCTATTCTTCTTGTCACTTTAGGACTCATATTCCATGTTGGCTTAAATCAATGGTCCCCAAACCGGAGGTGTCATCAGCTAAATATAAATAAAAAATGCATGTTTCTGCTGCACTGCTAATAAACCATGGACAAGTTTGTGAAAGGACTGCCAGGTTAACGTTAACCGTGTCAGTCACACCAAACAACACCACAACGACTCAAACAAAGCAAGAAAAGACATAGTGGTTAGCACAAATCATCTAAGAAGCCGATGGAAAATTTCCCAGTTGAAATGCATTGTTCCTCTTTATCTCTTCGCGGGAAAACCGCTGATTGTTGCGTATTGTACAGTTTCACGGTATATGATGGTATTTTCTTTCCATGCATAATCAGGTGTTCACAGCCTTTTCTACTGGTTGAGAGAGGAATTACTGCAGTAAATTCAGGATGGTCTATTTTACTGTAGTAGTAAGTTTGCATGACCCCAGAAAATGATGCTGTTTTACAAAGAAGAGCCACTCAAGATTCTAATGAAGTGAAGAATCAGAATGCAAAGACAATTGCAGTCAAAATACAGAACTTTTACTGTGCAAATTTCACTAACATGTTTTTCTATAACTATAAAAAAAAAAACGTTTCTCCACTCATTTATTCAGTTTTTTTTTTCTTTTCATTTATCATGTGCTGTATATTTGAATTTATGGACTAATTCCCCCTTTTACAGTGTTTCTGAGTGCATCTCGGGACAGCGCCTTTCATTTTGTTATGTGTTTACATTATGTAATTGGCTCTCCTTTTTTACCACTTTTCCTCTGCTCTTCTCTCCAGAGAGCATCAGGAAGGTGCTGGACAAGCAGGTCATTAAGTTTGTGCGAGCCATAAAGCAGGACACCAGGAGCGGCAAAACAGAGGACAGGATCTTGGTGAGAGATGCCAACACATTCACACCCATTATTTCTCCCCCCCCAACACCAGGTCACCTGAAAGAGAGATATTCATTGTTAAAGTGAAAGAGCCTTTATGTGTGTGGTGTTGAATATGGAACAGCATGGCACAGGCTCCTTCCAGACAAAATGGAAATCAATGGAAGTTAATTGCGACAAATTGAAACGGCCATAAGAAGTCACAGATTACACGTGCTGAGATGCACAACAGACGGGTTGAAAATCAGGCTTAAGACAGAATCAGAGCAAAGTGGACATTGCCTACTGAGTCCATCCTCAGAGTTTATTAGATGTGGCAGGGTGGCCTTAATGCCCCCCGGGGGGGGGGGTGTGTGTGTATGTGTGTGTTGGAGTACACACAAGGGCATGATTTATTGTGGGGTTATTTTTCTGAAGAAGAAGCTTGTGTGAGTGCATGCCAGAGGGTGTGTGGGCAGCCCGTTATGTGTTCAAGGAGCTTGTGTGAGCCAAGGCCACCTCTGTTATTGAGAAATTGTCAATTAGTCAACCACATTACTGACTGATCAGTTACACACACAGTTGCAATGCGACAGAGCAAGCTTAATTCCTCTCACTGAAGACAATAAAAAACACAAGCTGATAAGTTTATCAAAACTATTAATCAGTTCTTCTGTGTCCATGTCTGCTATTATTTCTCTTCTCCATCTATCTCCATCCTTACACACCGTTCCTCTATTTTTGTCATGTCCTCTTTGTTTCCTCTCTCCCTCCCTCCTTATCTGTCCATCTCGGTTATTCTCCTTCTCGTCATCACCCCCCTCCTCCCCCTCCCACAACCACGCCAGTCGCCTATCTCTCTCCCCTCCTCTTTATGCCCTTCCCTCCATCTTTACTCAAACCTGTAAAAGGGTATCAAGCTTCTCTTTCCATCAGAAGCAATTCAATTAGGTCTCTGCCGTACAAGAGTTTTTTTACAATCAAAATGGGCCTTGGCTGCTGCTGCTGCCGCCACTGCTCCAAATTCTTTCAAGGGAAGGGAGGCAAGGGAGGGAGATGGATATAAGCATTCATTCCAGCTCGTTGTCAAGGTCTCCCCCTTTAAAAATCTTTTCCCTCTAATGGTAAATCTGTTTGGATATTTGAAGGGTGATCCGATGAGGGAGTTTGTAAATAGTTTGTTTCAGTCTCTGGGTATTGTGCACAAAAGATTCAGTTATGTGTCCAAATGTCATACATGATAGTTAGAGAAAGTGGACTATTTTAGGATTGCTTTCTAATCATGAAAATTAATTTTCTATGCGTGGTTGCTCAGACGAGGCCGTCTTTTAGCTTTGTCCTCTCTTTCATGCGCATCCTTTCTTTGCAGTTGGAGTAGATTTAACAGGATCATCTGCTTTCAGCTTGATTCCTCTGGTTTGTGTACAGAAGGAGGTTTACAATGTTTGAGTACATATTGACTGTATACAAGTCTTTGTCCTAGATCTTGCTCTTTCTTTTTACCTCCTTTTCCCTCAGGAGACTGCTGGTGTCCAGCTGTCTGTGTGCGTTGACTGTACCAGCCCTCACACTGCCACAAACACATACACACAGCCACACACCCTCCACTCATCTCAGACAGACACAGGGAGGGCTCAGCGTGACGTCCAAGCGGCACCCAGGGCAATGCATTGGGGAGCATCAACATTCATGTTTCCATCACGGGGCGCACACACACACACACACACACGCACGCCCATGCACGCACGTGTGTGTTTACAGTTTGACATGTGCAGGAGGCATCTATGCAGACACACATGGTTCAGTGCATCAAAAGTTGCCTGCATACACACTCTTACGGCCATTATTAGATCGCCCTATTTGGATATTAGGGGCAACTCAGAAAACAAAGCATCTTCAAAGGCAGAGACACGGAGGGAGGTTGGGGGGAGGATTGGATGGTTGTGTTGGAAGAGAAGGGGTGGGGCAAACCACAAGCGCAAAGGGAATGGAGGGGGAAGGAAATATCTGATGTGTTGTGATGCCCCAGTTGCCTATTTGGTTCTTCCGCCACTTACCCTGGTCGTCGCTTTGTTTTATCCTCTGGTGACTCTGTGGTTCCAATGCTCCCACCTAATAATGGGCCTATTACTGGCTGAGACTTCCCCTGCTAGACAGTCCCGAGGACACTCAGGCACTTCAGTCACTTATTCCCACTTAAGTTACGCAGAGGTCCGACTCGTGAGACTGTGGTAGGACCAGGGTTTGAGGTCAAGTTAGTGGTGCAGCATTTAAAGACTTGGTTGTGGTTGCATGTGGTTGGAATCAAAAGCAACACACCTTTGACGATTTGTGTGTGTTGTGTTAGATCGTAGCAGTTTCACGCTATTCCTCGCTTGCCTCACACATGAGGCGGTAGGCTACTAATCTACAGTGGAAAAAGGAGGAAGAGGCACCGCGGTCGAGTCGAGCAGGTACCATGGAATGGAAAAACTCCATTAAAGGGTTAATATAACTACTTATAGAATAGTACTTTCTGTTTTTTTTTTAGAATACTTTTTCTTTCTTGCATTTTCTTGCAAGTTCTCTGTACTTTGTAGATTGCGTGGAAAGCTGACCCTCCTATGTTGCTTTTTTATGTTTTTTCTTATCTGAATTTAGAGTCTAAAGAATTGACAGACTGTGTGAGGCCACCTGGGACAAAACTTGTTTTTTTGTGATAAATACTATAAATAAAAACAATTATACTTTAAATTTGTTGCAGTTTGCAGTCTTTACCACTGCCGAATGTGAATGCATGTACTGACTATCTGAGCGTTTTGGGAGTAAATAAAAGTAGTGCCTTTGGTTCCAGAATCTGCCTCGTGTTTGTCGGCCATCGCCTTCATCAACGTCTTTGAGAGTTCTTATTTCCTTATGTTTTAAACTCGACTTCATGAATGTAATTTTCCTTAACTGAGTGGTCTTTGCTTGTTATAGGAATATCGTTGCCTTTTGATTTTTTTTTCCATCTTCCTTTTGTTTTTAAGCCTCTGTTGTTGTTTTTTACTCCTTGGGATTTTTTATTTAAACCTCAACTGCATGATGTGTGTTTTCAATCTTGCCGATGTGCATCTTTTTTATTATTGAATTCTATTGCTCTTTGGTATTGTTAAATTCCTTCTGTTCTTCAGTGCTTTGTCCACTGTAAACCCCATCACTGACTTGTGCTTAACTGATTTATCCAGACCCTAAGGTAATTATGGAATGGTAAATCCAAGTCTGTGAATTTAGAAGTCTCGTATTAGACCACTGGCATTAAAGTGGCACTCCAATGATGATGATCAAATTCCATTACTTATCATAAGGGGTACTACTCAGCCCCGTAAAAACGATTGTGTAGTGTCTACTGTGACTCTGGGAGGAACTCCTTAATGTTTGAAAAATAACCCAGATGATGTTGTCATGGTAATCTTAGTTTGGGCTTGGAGACTTCAGAGGTAATGGCAATCTGCTTAACGAACAGAGGCGTACAGTTTTACCGGGCAGAGATGGTTGAATGAAGGAACACCGTTGTTTGCATTATGGGAAACGTAAGATCCAAGGAGATATAGTTTTGAGCTTTACCCATACTAGGGACTAAATGTCACACAGGATATGACCTGATTTGTGGGGGTTTTCTGATTAGTTTTCGTATTTATAAATATTTGCAGACAGATGAATAGCCCGAAATGTAAAATCCCATGGAATATGCAGTTATCAAATTTTCATGGACAAAATTCCCAATCACGAAATAGCCTGGGAGATTTGCAAATGCCCCTTTTTTCTTCTTTTCTTTTGACAGTAATGACAGGAGATGTGTTTTCACCTAAGGTTGCACTCCAGATTCAAACCCAGGATTTGTCTACTCTACATGGTTCATGTCTTAGATAACGTAAGTCTGCAGGACAGTAGATGATAACTGAACAAAAGTTAGACACACTTTTGAACTACCTTGCACAAGTTCACTGAATTACATGATCAGCTTGTTTCTAAATGGTGTTACTGGGCCTTCATTTTGACTCCGAGCTTTGGACTGTTAAAGAAAGCTGGGTGAAAGAACTAAAGTACAGACAGCTATACTGGCAGCAGAAACTTTTGTCCTTCAGTCTCTCAACAACACTTCAATTTTTTTGTGTAATGGCAAACATTACCACTGCATCATCCATGATTTCATGGCTTTTCCCTGTGAGATGCTAAGCGAGGAGTCATTTTCTCTGCAAGTGTCTGGTATTTACCTTCTGACTGCGTGGCGAGTGCTCTGTGCTGTAATTAGGACTGTGCTTTCTTTTGATTATCATAACCCATGTCGGTAGCCTATGGCAGAGAGGCTATGAAGTATGACTGCTGACCTTCTCTCTTCCCCCATGAGAAGAGCGAGAGAGAGAGTGTGAATAAAAGTATGTATTGTCAGGGTGGACAGGCACCTCAAAGTATCTTTGACTCTTTTATCTCTCTCTCCTATTCATTTTCTTTCTCCTTTGCTACCTCTCTTGCATTGTTCTGATACTCTTGCATCCATCCCTCCTCTTTTTCCGTCTCTACTCATCCATTTGGCCTCTCCCACACATTGCTTGTCTCTATTTCATCCCAGTTTTTCACATTTGCTCATTTTTTATTCCCCCCCTACCCTTTCTTTCCTCTCAGCCCATTCTCCCAATCCTGGCCACTCTTCAGCCCCTACGTCTCCTCTTATACACTTTTATACCCCTTCTTCCAACTATAGCACAACCTCACAACCCATTCCCATTATCTCTCTTTTTTCCCGTCTATTTTATTATTTTAAGAGGTCTTTTGGGTTTCAGACCGCTCTCCTTGCAATCTCTTTGATTTAGACACATTTGACTGGTTGTTTTTTTATGAGCGAATCTGGAACAAGATGTGATTTTGAGCTTTGCATTTCTTTCCTCAATTTTCTCTCTCTCTCTCTCTCTCTCTCTCTCTCTCTCTCTCTCTTTTTTTTTCTTTCAACCACTCTAAAGTCCACTTATGTAGCAGGACCTGGGGCATCTGTGCTTTCAAACCCCCTGTAAGCTGACAGATTGACTGATGGCAGGGTTGTGTTCTTGTGATGCTGAGTTCACTTGAGTGATGGTAGCGGACTGAGGGTGTGTGTGTGTGTGTGTGTGAGAGAGAGACAGGCTAGTGTAGTCCAAAGCCAGCTTAGCAAGCTATTGTGCATCATTATAAGTGCATGATAGTCCTGTGTGTGTGTGTCTGTGCGAGCCAGAAATACCGCAGGCGGCCAAATCTGGCACTGATCCTCAGCTTGTTCCCTCAGAGGCAGCGCTGCATGCAACACACACGACCCAGAGACACACTTTGATTTGCACCATCTCTTTTGAAGTGCAAGACCCAGAGCCTGACAGCTTATGATTAATATAAGCCCGCCTTCTCAGCTGCGTGTGCATGCAAACACACACATCCAGAAAGGAATAGTTGTTTTCGTGCACGTACTGTACGACACACACTCCCACCCTGCCCTCGCAGTCTGCTCCAGGGGCGGGCCGGCTGGCTCTTTGAACTAGAACTTCTGACATTGTGCCGTCACAGTAAGGGCACTTAGCAACCCCCCCCCCCCCCCCCCCCCCCCCCCCCCCCCCCCCCCCCCCCCCCCCCCCCCCCCCCCCCCCCCCCCCCCCCCCCCCCCCCCCCCCCCCCCCACCATATCCTATCATCTCCTTCTCCTCTCGCTACTTCCTTATCACTTTCTGAGACTGTCACCTGACCAGGTCAAAAAAGTTGACCTTTGCATTTTAGAGGATTGCCTGGGTGGGAAATTCATCTTTGAGGGGCTTTTAGGATGTTGGATTGATCCTTGGAGGAGAAGGTTGCCAGATTGCCACATGAGAGGAAAAACATTTTAGTTGTGGCTAGTGGTGCTTGACTTAGCTCTAGATTTATGCACCAATGATGAAAGTTCACTCGCACCTGCTATATAAAATCAACAGTGTAGGTTTCAGTTTGACACTGCAGCTCTTCACTTTAAGTGTAAGTGTCTTGCTACAGAACGTGAATATTTTTGTTACTTTTTAGTCCCCGGCTAAATAGAATTGAAATGTATTGATAGTGTGTATATATAGGATGTAGGTGAAAAATAGGACTCCTATGAAAGGCATTGTTTAATTTGAACACTGAAATTTACCATTGCATGAAATGTTTTTTTGCGTAAATATAACCATTGAATGACATTGGTGTTTATGTCTAAATTATCTAAATGTTATTCCTTCATTTAGTGGATGCTTTTTTATCATGCAGATTTATTTTTAGTTTTTTTAGACAATACCACATTTAGTTTATTACTCTAAAGAATTCATACTTTTTTGTTATGGTTGTGTTTATGTTTCCTGTTTTATTTTGTAGTCTGTTTTTCTCCCTTGTCATAGCTTGTCGTACTTCAGGCCTTGTGTTTTTCAACTTTTGTGATTGTCTGTCCTGATGTGTTCCACCTTTTCCCGAGCCCTCGTGTCACCTGTCCCTTGTTTCACCTCTTTACCTCTTGTATTTATGATGCGTTCCAGCAGTTACGACTTCAAGTCACAACTTACGACTTACAAGCGTTCCAGGCAAAATCACCACAAACCGTTTTAGTTAGCGTTAGCTAGCTAGCGGCTACATACTGTTGCCGTTAGCTAGCGTTAGCAATTTCTAGTCATTGGCTTATAACCTGTAGTAGTAGTACACAATTGTTTGTGTATTGTTTTGATTACGATGTGCGGAATTCTTTACGTTGTCTATTTATGTCTATTTAGTTCCATTTCTCACTGTTAATCACCGGCGTCTGTAAAGTATCAACAGGGGTTGCCACTGTTTTTTTATATGTGTGTGACGTCAAAACTGTAACTGGGAGTACAACGACCTGGTATGAGTTCACAAGTAGTAAGTTACGGGTTTGACTGCCGTTCCAGGGCGCTTTCACGGGTAGAAGGTTGCCTGTAACACAGCATTAGTCTCTGTGTTGTCTAGTGTTAGGTCACTATTTCTGTAATAGATTTTGTGTGTGAAGTCTACCTTGTTGTCTCGGTCTTCTGTTCCTTGTGATTCCTGTTTTTTGACTTCCACTACGCTGGAATACTTTTGCCTGCTGTATTGAGGAATCCTTTTGTTTGTATGGATTTTGTTGTCGATTAAATCGTCAAGCTCACTTCCGCCTGTCTCTGCATTTAGGTCCAACATTCTCAATCCAAACATTTTTAAGAAATTCTCAAATCTTATAGATGAAAAATAGGGTGAGAAAGTACTTTCCTTTCATCAGGACGTAACGCTGACAAATACTTTATTGGTATTTTAAAGTCAACTGCAAAGGTAATCTGTATCTAGAAAAACTGGAATTTTATTTGGTGATGACTGATTTGTTTGACAATAAAGCTGAAGAAGTCAGACCCCTTCTACACTGATCCTGTAATGCTCTGATTAACTTCACTTAAAGTAGAACTGTGGGATTCTGATTGCTATTTTCTTACATTATCTGTTGGTCAGTAACTACAATTTTGCTATTACGTACAAACTGGAAAATGGTGTGTGTAGGTCTTTGAGCACACCAAAAAGACTCGATCCAGGGCACAACGGGGCACGTTTATCAGATTAACAGTTTAGTAGTTTGGCTAATATGCTAAATAAATGTTGATTGAGATTATACAGTTTAGAACAGGTTTACACACCTCACGCAGAAGGCAGCAGGTGCTTCAGTTTTTGTTCTGTGTCTACACAGGATGCGTTCAGGCCCAGTAGTGAGTGTAGGTTTACAGCGTTTTGACAGCTCAGAACCCAACACACAACTGTTATCCAGGTAGAATGGATAAAGTAGACTTTAAGTGTTAAAAATATGCTTTGGATTACATTTGAGCGAGTACAAAGCAAGCAGTTATGCATGCTTTGTATACTTTCTGTAAAAATTAGAAGCTTACTAAGAGCATAGATCCTGTCCTTAATATTATGAGGACAATTGGCCGCAGGTAGATTGTAGTAAAGTGACATTTTTTGATAAATTTGAAGGGAGACATTAGTCGCGATGAAGTGCTCCGGCTCAAACCCTATATCTGGTATACCTCAGATATTGAATAGATGTCCCTTACATTTCTTCCTTCACTGCTGCACTGTGAAGTAGGCAGAGTAGGCAAAAAAAAAACAGTCTTGATTGATTGTCTCTAATGATACTTCAATGGGCTGTAAATGATATATATCAAGTCAGGACAAACCCTAAGCAAGAGGCCTTGCTCAGCATCAGAGGATCAAATGGGCATCCGTCAGAGATCTGCATTATTGATGCCTCTGTTTACATTATGAGATCTTCTGTCAGTTTGCAAGGCTCTTGGAAGGGAACATATTCTTCTGTCTTTAATTTTCTCACTATATATGACCTCTCTCTTTCCTCTTTCTGTGCACCTCAAGGTCCCATGACATCCCACCTGTTCCTTCCCGTATCTATGTAACTATGTAAGTTTTCAAACTTGTCAAAGAGCTGTGATTGGATTAACAATCTTCTGCGAAGGGCCCTCCATCAGCTTAGTGCAGAGATTTTATTCTTGTGTTGCGGGTATCATTCTGTCTCCTCCTCTTTTAGTCTCTGGTTTTCTTTCCTCTCCCTTTCCTCTTGTCTCTTCTCTGTGGGAGTCTGTTATGGATGTCTATATAGTTAAGACACAGGGCTGATCTGTGAGGCCAGCTTTGCCAGGAGTAGGTGTAGTATCTGAGAACTCTATTATCAGGAGGGAAATCTGGTGTCTCTGTCCTTCTCTCTCTCTCTCTCTCTCTCTCTCTTTGTATGTTTCATTTTCTTTCTTCCTCTCACCGCCACACAGCGGGGCGCCATTAGCCATTCAGCACAGAGGGGCCTTGAGGAATTGAAAGCGACAGAGCAGAAAAAGAAAATAAAATCCAAAAACGGGAAAAGAAGAGGGAGAGGGAAGGAGGAGGGTGAGGGCAAGAAGGGATGGAGTGAGGTGCTGAGGCGGGAGCAAACCAAACAGGGCACTGTGGCACACAAGGAGATGGAGGGATTAGGGAAGAAGATGGAAGGGGGGGGGGGTGCAAAGGAGGGAATTTGAAAGCCAGCTAAAAGGGAGAAATACTAAAGTGTGGCCAAGAATTGTGAGTAGAGCTAGGTAGTGATATAGATGCACAGGGTGGACATGGCATGGGTTATGCTTATTATGGATTTTTGAATTATGAATAAGATTAATTAAATAGGCAGATGTAAATATATTCACATTTTCTGTTTCTTACTATACCCCAGACCCTTTCAAATGGTAATTTTGGCAAAAGCGCACCTTTCATTTTGGCTTCTCTTCCAGTCCTCTTTCTCCACCCTATCTTACCATTAGTGCCCTTCCTGATGCAACGAGGCATCTGTTGAATAAGTGCTACGTAGTTCCATCAACACAACTTGGCGCGATAAAATTGGACTGTCTCTCAATCTCGGCATAATATTTCTGACACACGCACTACCATCATTAGCTTGCTAATGCCTAGAGTGCTTAGCATGACTTACAAGTCATTGGGACGAGCTGCAGAGATGATTTGCTCTCTTTATGGGGTGTTTGTGCTGTTCTATTTTTTGCTGCGATTTGCATTTCCTTCTCTGTGACAGAAAAATGAATGTGTTCTCCCCTCAGGTCCTGGCAACATGGAGACTGTATCTCTTTGCTGTCAAAGTGCCCACCAAGGTAAATGTTCCCCCGCTCTCAGTGGAATTTTATGGCTTTCACTTGGCAACCTTGATCTTATGGTGATTCGCAAGAGATGTGACAGAAAAGGTAGCAGACTTTTCAGAGCAGGAGAGAAGAGATGATGATGATGACTATGCTGATGATCATTTTGAATGACACCAATCGCAATACAGATAAGATAAGGTGGTAGGTGGCATAAATTCAGTCGTTTAAAGCAATAGTTTGACATTTTGGGAAATATACTTATCCTTTTTCTTACTGAGAGATGCCCAAAAGACAAGGTCGATGCCCACTCTCATAGTTTATTATGAAGCTACAACAGGTGGTTAGCTTAGCTTATTGCTACACTGAGGTTGTGTATGTTCTAAACAAAACAAGGTACGATGTGTCAATCATTGAGCTTGTGAGATGCTGGTAGCCAGATGTTGTGGCCTTTGGACAGAGTGGGCCTTTGGACTCCTAGTCTGCTAAGGTACCAACCTACTAGCTGTAGAGCCATATTTACTGTACAGCCGTGAACGTAGTATCTATCTTCTTATCTATCGTCCGCAAGAAAGCAAAAAAAAAAAAAAAAGTAAAACTACTCAATTCAAGTGTATTTTAACTTTGGTCTTATTTTAGAATTTTTTGCCATCCCTTCAGTCATGTTAATCAGTCATGACCATCTTGCTTCTTTTAAATGATGTTGCTGTGCTCACAGATCTTTATTCTGAGTACCATTATTGAGATTAAAAGAAATGGCCCAAACCAAGAACATAACACCTAAGATGTAATTATCCTATAAAGATTATCATTTGGAAAATGTGTCAGTGTGGACCACAACGTTTTTTCTGTTTTCAGATGGAGGTCACCTTCAACTTCCTGGAAATCCGAGCAATGAACACTTACCCAGAACACCAGGTGAGGCACTATCCTTCAAGTAGTTTTCCTGCTGTTTGGACCTTCATAGCGGAAAAAAGTATTACAACCCACCAACTTTCCATCTCCATATACAGGTTGTCATCGATACAGACAAGACCACTTACTCGCTGAGAATACAGACCCAGGACCAGCTGGATCACATGGTCAGCCACATCAACTACGCCCTCTCCCGGGTCTTCAACAACTCCATTTATGCGTAAGCATCTCCGAGCACCTCAGCCTCGAGCAAAGGAACAAGTCTTTTTTTTTTTTGTGTTGTATGTGCTGAGGAGCAAAGACAAGTTGGCCGACGCTAACAGCACTCGACAGTGCGTTGGCAAGTAGGCAGCTCCTCTTCGGGCAGCTTTCCTCGTTAGCAGCCAAATGCATTCTTGTATTGCTGTAGTTTGCATCCAACCCATTTCTGTCTCATGGTAGACTTTAACACCCAGCAATCAGTGGGATTAAATCAACCAGCTGACACTAAACAGGCCATTACCTAAAGGCATTGTGTTGGATCCTTTTTCTTTTCACAGCAGCTTATGTATTATAAGCAGTGAGAAGCAGAACACAGTCACTGACGGAGCAATAGACCCGGGCCTCCAGTCAAAAAGCCAATCTTGCACAGTTGAAATCCTGAAGATGGTTAAGTAAGTCTTCTGCTCTTTCTAAAGAGGGAAGCCCAGAGGTAGAAAAGCCTGGAAAGAGTTAAGTTCAAGCCCTAAATATGTCCCATAAGCATGCATGTATTGGTGAGCAGGCAAGATAGACAAAGTGTATGCCCCTTTCTCTTGCGTTTCATCTACAGTTTCTAAGAGCAATGAGATTGACTGTGCTCCTGACTTGCACAAGGCTATCTTTGCACTCTATCACCTTTTTAGAATGGCTTTTTTCCATTAGGACCATGGCAGATGATTGCTTCCAGTGAGAACATTTAAAGAGAATAAAGAGAGAGGGGTGGACAGAGCGAGGGAAGTTTTTGTGGGTTTGATTGTGCAGCCTTCTAACAGATTGGTGCCGCTGTATTGAAGTACACAATGCAGATAGTATCAAGATAACAGGCACGCACATACACACACGCTCTAGGGGCGGATGATGATTGTCGAGATAAGGTGGGGATTAAGGTCATGGATGTGGTTAGGTGTTGTGTGTGTGTGATTTGTTGACAAATGGGATTAAGGATGGGGTGTGTTGAACGCAACAGTATGGTGGTGTAATCCTATCAGAAAGCCAAAGTAGGTAGAGCACAGTATTATGTATGAACAGTATTTACTTTGTGATCCCAGTCCTTACGGTTTTCTGCTTACTGGATGCTTTTTGTCAAAGAAAACAACCAGATATATATAGCAACATCATAAGCAGTTTGACATCGCAGACGTTCACTTTCCCTCTTAATTCTGAGTAAAGCAGCAACAAGTTTGCTGCAAATTAGCATCATCATTTTGAAAATGTTATGCAGCTGTGTTTTGTTTGTTATTGCAGTTTGGCTGTAAATCTCAGTAAGTGAGGCTACCAAAAGGGTATTTGACTTACAAAGTGTCTGACAATGTATTTTTTCCATAACAATGTCTTGCAGAAAGGGTGCTAGCAGGAAGTGGGAGAGTTACACTCATTAAATCATTCACACCTTAAAGCAGTGTACTGTCTCTTGGGCATTGAAGTGCTCTTTGCTTAAAGAAATATTTTAGTGCTGAAAAGAGCGTATTTTATTAAAACCGGACTGTCGATGCAGTAGAATGACGCAAACATTTTTTTAAATTAGTGCTACATGGCCAGAGAAAATGGAGACAAGGGGCTGTGGTATTTCCTTTTGCTCAAAAGGTAGAAAACGTACGACCAGATTGCACTGGACCAATCGAGCGAGTTCTATTGTTTATTTGAGAATCGAGATGCATCCAAGAATTAACCATTTCCCCCACAACTAATATTTACCATCCATTTTTAACCCAACCTGTAATGGGGCCCAAAGGCTTTGTAATCACAACACTGCTTATTCAAAAGTCAATCATAGTGCCCATCCTTAAATTATAGATAGTGAGGACAACTTTGGTTTAGTATCATGAAATTCATTAGGATTTATTCTGTGGGCACCATTTCTGTACAAAGTTTCAGGGCAATTCATCTAATAACTATAGAGATATTTCAGACTGGACCAAAGTACTAATTACTTCCTAATGACCTGGTGTGCTGTGCAACTTGTTAAAAGACCTTGCTGATCTTCAGGATGCTAATCTCCTCTACCATTCTCCTCTCTCCTGGAAACGCCAGCAGTCTACGTTTTGTGGTGCAGGTTGCATGCTATTGGCATTTAGCTCAAAGCACAACTGTGCCCAAGTATGGCTCGTCTTGTTTGACTCGCGCGCTTTGTCTTTCAGTCCTCCTATCTGTCGAGCAGAGGGAGACCTGAGTGAAGGAAGTCACAAGTTTTCACCAAACTCTGAATCGTCAGTGGAGCCCCAGAAAACATGCGGTGAGTCTTCTATGTTTCTGTTTATAGCGAACAAAACGCACACAGGCATACACATGTACACAATCCATCCACTCACTGACTTGCGCCATATCATGTTGGAGACTCATCCTAAAGTGGGTCAGAAGACCAAAGTTGCTGGATGCACTCCCTTTCTGCTAGTAATCCTATTAATCTACAAGAAGTGCTCTTTCATGCTGCAATACTTTCATCTCACCTCAATATTACCAGCTAATCTCTCTCTCCCTTGCTCTTGCTCTCTCTCTGTCTGAACTCCTCTGTTATGTCTGACCTGCACTATTACAATCTCCTTTTCATTCCTACTTTGGCTTCTACCCTGCTTTATTCTATCCTTACCGTTTGTGGTCTGTTATGTTCTAGCTTGAATTGATTTGTGTCATTCTCCACCTTTCAGGAGGTTTTTCTGAAACCTACGCTGCTCTTTGTGACTACAACGGAATTGGCTGCAAAGAAGAAGTGCAGTGGGTGAGGAGACTATACAGACTGTACAAAACCACCTCTTTGTTTGTTGTGTTGTTTAAGATACTTCTGTCGTTTTGCACAATTCAGAACAGAATATGATCTTTTTAAGTTACTGTCCCATAGTTTTCTCACTCTAACGCAGTAACATCTTGTTTGTTACCTTTTGTCTCATCTTTCCTCTCTTGCTCCCCTCCTCTGTTCCAGGATGTTGACACCATCTACCACTCTCAGGACAACAGGGAGTTCAATTTACTGGATTTCAGCCATCTTGACAGCAGGTGACAGGTTTATTGACTTCTAAACCACAGCCAGGCTGATTAGAGCATGCCAGCATGCACTGATTGGAAAGAGACAATTAACTTATGCCAAACTTAGAATGCAGCTGCATCCATTGCAGTCAGTGTGTGTATTGGCTGTGTACTTCAGCACATTATATTTGAAAAGAAGTGGTGAAAATTAAAGTAAAGTGCTGACTTTCAGTATTAATTTGAGGGTGTTTACATCCACATCAGCATATAAGGGACAGAAAGTAATTGTAAAAGTTTACACAAACTTAGATTTTATATTTATCAGATCTGTTGCAGTCAATGTGTGGCTGTATGTACCCTACAGACATCAGCAGACATTTTGCATAATCATTTGCGATGCTTTGCCAGAACTGTAGCAGCCATCTTAAGTTTCAACTTCAACTTCAGTCTGGTCTTCAGAAAGTGAAATACCTACTTAGCTACATTGATGTTTTTGGTGCTCTACGTTGCCAGTCAAATCCATTCCCTCTAAGTCAGTGTATTTCCCCAACAAGTTTAAGGATGGGTTTGATTTTGAAAAACCTTTAAATGCTGGACACAAGATGTCTCCAACTTCTCTGAAAAGTTCATTCTCGATGTGCACTGGAGGTTTTAAGTTTAAACATCACACTTGTATAAATTGCATATTAGAACATGATTGCTTTTGTTTCATACAGCTTGATTTGTGATGTCACAAAATCCAGCTGGGAACACACTAGAGTGCTGATTGGCCCGCTTTTTTCGGTCCGAGCCCGGCTTGCTTCCGACAGAGCAGTAACCTAAACCAACCCGAGTCTGATAGGCATTAAGATATTTATGTCAGAGTCCAACAGTTAAAATCTTTTTTTTTTCCTCTCTCATACTCATTCCTGATTTCTTTCTTTTCGAGCGTAGTGGTCAGAAAACAAGGGGAGACTCGTTACCTTCAGGGCCAACGTTATGAAATGAATAATGTTCGGGTTTAAATCTTGTTTCTGGTGAGCAAATAAATGAAAACTTAAACCTATTCCACCAACTCTGCTTTGGTCGTGTCTGTTTCCACTATCCGTCTCGTGCCAACTTTCCACACCCACCCACATGCACTGAGCTCTCTTAAAGGAGCCAAAGCACCCTTTTACAACAAATGCCTTATCACGATGATGCGACCGAGCCCAAACACCCGTTCTTAATATCTGTCCTAACCTGGCCCGGCCCGTCTGGCTCGGTTTGGGTATCCACAATCTAGAATGCACACACTATTAAAGTAAGCAAGAGAGGATATTGAAAACAGCCTTCTAGTGTCAAACTCTACACATTTCCTCTTCATTCACACAGTGAAGGTCCAACTTCTATGTAAAGTAACAGTAAAAAAAAACACCATATTAAGTGGAGGGGAAAAAAATCAAACTATGGACCTATGTACTTTCCTTTGCCCAATCAGAGTTGTCTGAAAGCGTTATAAAATCATTGTAATTCAATGCTACGGTTTGAAAACAGTGGTCTCTGGGAGATGGTGTACGTGTCCATTTCTTATGTACAGCATTCCCAAAACTCTTCACCTTCATCTTGCAAGGCTTGTATGATATTGCCTGAGTCATGTCAAGCTTATTCTACCCTTTGGAATTATTCAATTTAGAGCGTGGCCAAAGGCTTTGCTGCAGTGTGTATGCTTTGCTCTCGTGGCACAGATCAGACTTTTCCAATCCGTCTGCATAGCGAGGGCAGGCCGTCACGTTCCAAACGATGTTAGTGGATTGATTTAGAATTGAAGAAAATAGGAGGTGCGATTCTTGTGTGAAAATAATCCCCCCCCCCTTCCTTACACTTGACAGGAAAAGTGTGTGCATGCACTTACTAGACATGTTGTGGAAAACACCTTCAATACCAGTACAACTTGATTGTTAATTCAGCGCTTCATCCTTCTCCTCCCTCCTTTGTTTTGGTGGATTGTAAACAGACATATGATGCATGCACCCCTACTGCATTTCTGACAGAGCTGCTTAAGGAACGTTTGCTGTCCCCAGCGGCCGATGCACATGCCGTGGGAGCTGTAACTGAACATCCATTTGCCGTTCCCAGGTGTCGCCAATCAACCAGGACTGAAATGTTTGGGGTTGTAACCCAACCTAAACTTCAGCACTTAAACCCTTGAGTCATTGTTTCATTTCAAATCCACTGTGCTGGAGTACAGACCCAAAACATTAAAAACATATAAAGCACTCGAATACTTTTGACTACACTGTAGTTTGGAAAGACATTTTGTCCTCATTCTGCTCCACGATGCTTTACAAAAATGTTTCCCCGACGATGCATGTCCTCATCTGACAGCCCTCGTCTTATCTGACATTAGAACTGTCTGTTTGTTTAACAAGACCCTCCCTGGGTTACATGTTAAATCTATTCCTCTGTCATTCTCTCTCTGGCTCACTTGCTGTTCTATGTCTCTATTCAGTTTTGTTAGAGGTTTGGGAAGAAAATAGAGAAGGGGAATGATGAGCTCGTCAGATGCAGAATCCAGGGCTCTGAAACAGCTGTAAAATGCCATATGTCTTCTCCT
Source organism: Etheostoma cragini (assembly GCF_013103735.1). NCBI lineage: Eukaryota > Metazoa > Chordata > Actinopteri > Perciformes > Percidae > Etheostoma > Etheostoma cragini. Next base: position 6,355,775 of record NC_048418.1, on the reverse strand, counting down.
CTATCTCCCCGCTGGTAACTTGTTAAGCTCCCCATTTCCTTTCCCAGACATATCGCTCGATCATAAAAAGATTTGACAGCTGACATGCAAATGGAGCATTCAACCTAGCTTACTTGTCGTTTTGTTGAGGAATGTTTTGTCTTTAGAAAACCCTGCAGCCTATTTAAATAATTTTCTACTTTCCTGTGTAGAAACAACAGTCCTGACTGGAGAGGATGTATTTACACTCAAAGATGTATTTCTCATCATAGTAGTGCGTTCTTGCTATGCTGGTAAATCAAAAAGCCATTCATAGAAGTGTGATTGCAGCAGCAACTCATGAATATATTAATGTATTTCATATTGAGATCACTGCATCGCTGTTGTTTTTCCTCCAATATTTTATATAGTGTGTGGGATAAAGACAAAGCCTTTGCAGAGGAAGCTGCCTGCCCTTGCTGTTTTTTAAGCTCTTCCTTTAACATATTGTTCCCTTGAGCCCACAATCCAATCCCCAGACTCCCTCCCTGCTATTCTAGAGAAGTTGTACAAATCTAAATGGATACAGGAAGCAAAGGAACACTAGAAATCACAAAAGACAATGCAGGGAAACTATCAAGAAGGGGTGCAAACAACCAAAGAAACTATCTACGGATTGGTCTTTCCATGGTCATGTGCCCGAAGCTATTTGTGGTGCATTACTCCATTCCTCCTCTCATTGTCCTTCTACATTTCCATCCTTTCAATCTCCCCTGATTGAGCCTGTCTACCGTTACCACAAGTGACAGGGCATTGCTTTTCCTGCCGACTGCTGTCCATCCAAACATCGTCTCAGCTCATTCCTCCTGACTGAAAGTGGACACCTTTTTCTCCAGCCCTGTTGTCATCCACTTCCTATTTTCTCCCCTTCCCTTGTCCCCCTCTTGTTTTAGCTCTCTTTCTCTGAATTACTCCCCTCCTCACAGACACCCACTATGTGTGTGTGTGTGTGTGTGTGTGTGTGTGTGTGTGTGTGTGTGTGTGTGTGTGTGTGTGTGTGTGTGTGTGTGTGTGTGTGTGTGTGTGTGTGTGTGTGTGTGTGTGTGTGTGTGTGTGTGTGTGTGTGTGTGTGTGTGTGTGTGTGTGTGTGTGTGTGTGTGTGTGTGTGTGTGTGTGTGTGTGTGTGTGTGTTCTTTTTCATACGTATGGTCTAAGTGTGAGAGACATTTTTATGCCTTACTGTCCCAACAACTTGCTGGGGGCACTTCTTGGCTTGACAGTCCCTAAGTTTGCACCTTCACAATGAAGTCTGGATGCTGTGTCCAACTTCTCTCCAACTCTGTCTGGTTAGTTTTTCTGTACTGAAGCAAGAAAGCAGCTCTAGAGCGTACAGAGTTATGGGCTTTGACTGTTTGCAATGCTTAATTTCCATACAGCATCTTGGCGGACTTTAGAATCTGACCACCTTCCTACTGGTGATGATGGTCGTTTGGCCCGACAATAGGACCGATTTCTGTCAAATTTCTTTTAAATATTTATTATCCACGGAGGATGACTCCTAATGGTTTTAGCACCTCTGACCTTTCTTCCTTGTAGTGCCACCAGTTAAGGTCAGAATGTTCAACCTTCCATACCTAGGATTATCTCACTAGTGCTATGAATATTCATTGTCCCACAACGTTAATAAAGTATTTAATGAACCCCGCTGACCTTTTTGCTATCACTACAATGAGAATTAATTTTTTTTCACTCCACGCACGAAATATAAAACTCTAATGGGCACATAGTCATGCAATTTACTGAGCAGATCCATGTTCCCGAGAGAATGAAGCCTGTTTATTGTCCTCACTTCATGTCCTTTCCTTAACTTTACCCACAAGCTATTAAATAATCTAATAGGCTTATTGCCATGAAATGTTCTGAGCACAAGGACCCCACAACCTTTTCTCCTGTGCCATCTCAGGAGAAACACTCTTATCTTCGTCTTCCTCCTGTTAAGGTCTATAAATGTCAATTTAATGGTTCTTTACACTGAATATGCAAAGCAGGCGGTTCACCGCTAAGCCCAGGTAAATGTGACTGCTCAAAGGACATTTCCCTAAACTATTGTCAATAAAATAAATCACATTTCTGACATTAATATACTGAGTGAAGTTAAGGAAGAATGAAGAACGCAGGCATCATTGTCATGGTCTGATGACATCATTGATGTGCGTAATAATTAGCCATGTGGATTTAACTGCTGGGAGAGAGAGGTGCTGGTTTGCTTCTGCCAGCAGCTAAGTTTACAAGAATTTGCCAAATTTCAAGATTCGGGGCGAACAGAAAAGTTAGACTTCACACTAACAACTCTAATTTTAGCTATTTGCATAGTGGCATGCTGTGCATGTGTATTACAGCAACTGAAAAATTCCCACACTGAGCTAATTGGCTGCTGGCTGAAGATTTTTATTTAGCATACATACATGAGCGTGGTATATATCTTCTCATCTTACTCTCCGCAAGAACGCAAATCTGGCAACCCTATTTAGAGCTTAAAATTTAAATATAGGATTTTTGTGTGCATTGTAATATATAATGCTCTTGGTTCACTTGGAAAACGCCATCTAACACGCATTTGTATACAGTATATAAACATATTAGAACTTTCTATCTTCTAACCATTCCCCGGACCTTAAGGTGCTCTAAGCAATGTTGGGTGACACTACTTAATATAAATACTAAAGTATTTTCAAACGAAACGTGACTAGCTTGTCTCTCCTTCCTCCTCATCCCGTCCCCTCCCTTCTGTGCTTCCGTAATTTAGTATATTATATGTAACATAAAATAATTTGAGTCGATTTTATATTTTGGGGGTTTAGGATGCAAATGAGCGCTTGCCCCTGATTTATACATCAAACTATATTACACATGACTGTAGTGCAACAGTACGGGAAGCCTGGGATCTTTACAAAATCTGCTTTGCCTCCTCTTCCTGTTCTTGGAGAGCTTCCTCCATCTTGCTCAATTTATCCTTCAGCTCCTGAACTTCAGCCCTCTCAATCTCCAGATAGCTCTCCAACCTGACGTTGGTAGTCTTAGCTTCTGCAAGCATCTGTCTCTCTTTACAAAGCTCGATCTACTGAGTCTCCACATTATTTTTAAGCGCCTCTTTCTATCCCTTTATCTGCTCCAGTTCAACTTTCAGGTCTTCAGTAATGAATTACTGCAGGTCAAGATCTTTTGGGGCTTTTTGCAGCCAGTTGCTAATTTTTCCCAGCTGGGATTTCAGATACTCTATTTCCCTGGGTGGGGAGTGGACACATTTAGCCAGCTGAACTTTCAAGTCACACATCTGCCTCTGCATCAGCTCGTTTCTCATGGCCCCAACTGCTGCCCTCCCCCTGTTGTTGGAACTGATCTAGGAGATTGGCCAGCAAGTCCTCACGGATTATCAGGTGAACTCTCCCCTCAGATTCATATTAGGTAAGCGTCGCCTTGCTGTCCTTCAGCTCACACCGTACTTGTTCTTCAATGGAACTGAGATAGAAATTGATTTGCGGTTGAATCTCTCTGGAGTTGAATTCCATGTTTTACAACTTTGTGTTCTGCTGGATCAGTGGACCATTTTTTTCTCCTGTTGCAGTGTGCACCTTTGGATTGTCACAATCAAATGACCCTCTGATACAAATTGCTGTCTGCGTGAATTTGTGTCAGAACTAAGGTTGTTCAGTTGTTCAAAGTTGTGCAGTATTCAGTGTGTCGTTATGACAACAACATGTATTCTTATGTTTTAAAGTCCAAAAGGTTATTCATTCTATTCATTCTATCTTTGATTCTGTTGTTGATATCGGATACCAGTACTCAGCAACTACCTATTATTATTTAAGATGTGCATTTACCGCAATTAAACTTTTTTTTGTAAAACTTTTATTTAACTGTCATACACTTTTCATGGATTTGAAAAGCCATTTAGCCCCTGCTCATGTTTATCTTGTAAATGTTAAAAGTTGTCGTAAAGGAAGTAAAATATGAAGCTATCCTGATTCCTGAGAAATTCCCCATTGTGGGAATAACGGGCTTTTCACACGGGAAACCACACTTCACCTTTGTAGTTGCGTGGGTCCTTAGTATCCCGCTCTTCAAGAGAAGGACAATGCACAAACATGTCATTTCACTGAGTGTTGTGACACGTTTAGCTATTTCTATTCTGTTGTATATGTTATAAGGTTAGATATGTAAATATGTACAGTACATACAGTATATAAATAGATTAGATAATCTATATAGATATGATGGATACATTGTTTTAGAGTTTCTTTTATTTGACCTTTTGTTTGATCATAACTACTGATAAAATAAGATACATTCTATTCTTTGTCTTACTATATTAGTAATTATGATCACCTAAAATGTTAAACAAATGATAGAATTATGTTATGCAGTTTTACAGTTTTTCTTCCCTTTGCCACACAAGCCATTTAAGGGGGTTTCTGTGCACCGTCTTCATATGCCACTCTGCCAAGACTTTTTGCTACCCATTTGCCACTGGCAAGGATGATGTTGGGGACCAGCGGTTCCTGTAAATCTCTCATCAAGTAGATTTGAAGTTAAAAGTCAAACTCATCTGCAGGGCTGCCAAGTCTTACGCCTTGGCCGTGAGACACAAACTTTTGACTGGTTTCACATGCCATAGCCTCGATTTCTGTGTCAACCCAGTTGGTTACATTTCTAAAAGATGAGTTTATCTATAGATGTACCTGTTGAGCCACTGATCAACAAGTTGTGCTTTCAGAGACTGTGAGGTAGTTCAAGAACGCTCCCTGTCTTTGGAATTTTCAAAATGTTGCAAATTGAGAAAATTTCTTCACGAGTCATCCCAGGCTCATTTCCCCAGCTTCAGGTATGTGCTTTGAGTGTTACAGACTCGTCTGTCGCTTTGTGTCCTCTCTCTCTCTTTAAAAATAGAGGTGAGTACTATGGCCGGTAAGTGTAGCAACTCTCTGTTCCGGAAATGGTGCTTTGCATCTGTGCTCTACCTCCAATGACAGCAGCGTACATCCACTTCTCTAAACTTTGTCAGAGACCAGAGAACCAAATGGGCCTCTGTGTCTGTGAGACGGTCTGAATGAGATACTAGCAGTGGAGCAGTAACCTGCACAGCGGACATTATTACCACTCTGCAAATCTCGGAAAACAAAGATTGGAGGAGTTATCTTTTGAATGTGCACAAACTAGTAAACATGAGCAGAAACCTGATATTTTTGGAGGGCTTTTCAGACTTTATTTTTGGCAGGACAGCTGAAGATATTAAAGGGGGGAGAGAGAGGAGAGAATGACATGCAGCAATGGGCAGCATGGCAAACCTCTACTGTAAATATGGATGGCTGCTCTACCATCTGAGCTATCTGGCCGCCCCTGAGCTATACATCTGAGCTATATAAAGTCAAGTTTATTTTTTTAAATTCATTCAAATTAATTAATATATGAGTCACATGAATAAGTGCCACGTGCATATTCAAAGAGATTTACTTCCCCAGCAAAGACCTGATGGCCTAATTTTTTTCTATATTTTCAATTGTTTCCAGCATAAAATGATGTAGGAAAAGGTGCAGAAAAATTCAGTGTTTAATGTTAAAAATTATGTCTGTGGCCGGGGGGGGTCTAACTGCATGTCAATCACTGCGCATGCACACACATTCATTCTCCCTTTTGGGGGGAGGAGCTTAGGAGAACTTTCTGGGCTTTAGCAGAAAGGGGAGGGATTGAGAATACCCTCAAATCCTTCTTGTTGGTTATTGGCTGTAACGCTGGAACACTGTGTATGCTACGTGGAGCAGGTGGGAACAGTTTGTTTTTGTTGCCGTTTTGTAGACCGGGGCTGTCTACAGAGACCGCTTTATTTTTTTTATTATATATATATATATATATATATATATATATATATATACACATACACGGTGTGTTCTGGGGACAGGCAGCTTGCGGTGAGGAGAGGTTTGCTGTACGTGACAGCAAATACTGAAGCCTAAAACACGCGTGACATCTCTTAGAGCACCTCCAAGCTAAGCCTAACCGTAGACAAATTTTAATCTTCCCCTTTGCTCTCCTTTTTGAATTTGAATTTTAACATTAAATTATAGACTTAAACCTGAATTAATCAGTGTGAAGAAGTGACAGATTGACCTGTTGAACAACATGTGCAAGTACAAGACACAAAACACCCACGTGCTGCATGACTGAGTGAGACTTCATGGAGGTCAATTACATGTCCGGCTGTCAAAACATGAATCAGCAGACAGTTTTGATGATGAATTCTGACATCATCTGCAAACACACACACACATGGGACAAGCTGTGTCAGTTTGAATGGACTGGTCTGATGGCTGGCATGAGAATGAAAAAGGAACACGGCCTGCAGCCATTTTACTCCGAGACATACCTGACTGCTGCAGTTATTGGCAACAGGACCCTCTCTGGCTAGATTACACTTTCCTCTCTTTCTCTTTGTATTTTCCCTCTGCCTCGCTATCCTCCTTTCTTCCTCTCAATGGGCTTACTGTGCCCCCCCCTTTCCCCTCTGTTACTGCTTGTTTGTCAGATGATGTATAGCAGGTGTAGCAGCAGTGTGGCTTTAGTTGGACCTTGGAGAATTCTAAAACTCTCTTCCCCCCTTTCTTTCTCCCTCCATACCGACACACACAGGATGGACTGTGGATTCTGTGTCTCTGTGTGTGTGTGTGTAGCAGTGGATGTAGTAGTGTTTGGGGTCTGTAGCTGGGATCAAACTGTGCCTTTTTATTGAATAATCCACTGACCCAGGCATCAGTCTTTACATCTTTCTTTTTAATTTCTTCATCTCGGCTCTCGTCCTATGCAGGGCTGCAGTATCAGTCATCTATTAGAAAGCAGCACTGCCCATAGTGTACTTCTGTCACAATGATGAACTGCTTCTTACCAAACGGGGAGCAAAGAAAAAGTTTGGCCCACAATAATTTGGATTTATGGATCACTGTCATTAAATGGTTTTGAGCAGATGGAGTTTGCTAATTTAAAGATTTTAATTTAATTTGTGTGTGTGTGTGTGTGTGTGTGTGTGTGTGTCTGTGTGTGTGTGTGTGTGTGTGTGTGTGTCCATTTCAGGGACTTGGCGGTGATCGTGGCATCCATTGCGTACAACACCTGGTTCACCAAGCTGCATTGCAAAGACATGCGCATAGTAACTATCTCTTTTTTGTGTGTCTTCCTCCCTTTTAAACCTTGCTAGATCTACACTACAAATCTGTGTTTTTCTTGTCTTCCTGCTGCTAATCCCTGTTTTATCAGATTACATTTCTTTTATCATATTTCATTTTTATCTCATTTGGCAGACGGATGTCCTTATGTGAATAAAGAAATCATGGTTGCAAGATTAGTTAGCATTTTCTAAGTCAACAAGTTGAATACATTTTCTGTTGGTTTGAATCTATGCATTATGACCACAAATCTTCACTGGACTATCATTAAACTCTTGCGATTACGTACTGAATGAAAATCAAGTTAAGAAAAGCCAAATAAAGAAAAAGGACAGCGAGTTGCCATCGCTGAAAAGCTATGCTAATATTTACTCAAAGTTAGTTTGTCCTCCAGCTGGTTCTGCTGTGATTTTAGTTCCAGCTTTTTTAGCTTCAGTCTTTCCCTTCTCTGCCCATTCAGCAGGGCTGACGGTTGCAAGCAACCGTGACGGTGGCAGTTTTCTCCTCCATTCTCCAGTAGACCTGCTGTAACTCTGGTGACAAAGAGGCGCGTTGAGCTCAGGCTTATACGGGGTGGGGGGTGGATAGAGTACGCGCAGCTAGCCAAGGAGGCATTTCAGTGGTTCTTTCCAAGTTGACTGCAAGGCAGTGATTGGTTGGCGTTTTTACAGGATTACAGCACCTAAAGATAACTGATCTTTCTTGCTCCTTTTTTAAAGCCAGTAAGTTATTAGTTGCCTTCCTGATGTGAAGACAATTTCAAACAATAAATTAAAAAAGGGGTTATTGGAAAAAGTTAACAACCCTGCCTTTAATGTGCTTGTTTTTGACAAGAATATGTCATTGTCTCACATTGCCAGACCTTACTCCACAGTGCTGCGGAAGAGGGTCTGGAAAGTCTACACAGCATTCTGTGATGGGAAAAAAATGTGCTCTGGTTTTATGGTATTTTTCAAACCAATCACAATCGTCATGGACGGTGCTAAGCACTGGACGGAGCCTCGGTGCTGCTAAAGAATAGCCTCGGAAAGGAACATGTTTTGGTGGAACGTGTGTTAGATTTCGTAGATCTAGTCTAGCTCTCTGTCTGGATGGATTGGATGAATTTCCCTGCATAGATCTGAAGAGCAGTTAACCATAGTCCTCATAAATCGCCCGGAATTAAAAATTCCAAGACAAAGAAAGCAAAAGGCAACAGACATCCGGCCAAAAAGATGGATTGGATGAATTTATGGCGGCACCGGGGCAATCCCGGAAGTGGAACGTCATGAATTTAGACTGACATGATTGAGTATCACAAAATATTTTTTCCACAATTGAAATTATTTCCCAGCCCTAATGCTTTGACATAAGCAGATTTCTGTTGCTTCTTATTAATGCTTGCTTTTCACTCACCTATATTCTTCATGCATTTGAAACCTCTGGTCTCAAGATCCTATGCTGGTTGCTTGTCTCCAGGGGTCGGAGGTGGTGGACCAGGTCCTGCACACAGTCAGCAAGTCCAACAGTCTGGAGGAGCTCACTTTGGAGAATGCAGGACTGAAATCGTAGGTTAACCTCTCCTCTGACATCATCAACCCTGCCCGTCACCTCTCTGTTAATCTAATTTCCTCTCCTTTTCTTCCTCTCTTCACACCTTTGCCTCTGAAACACTCCTCTAGCTCTCCTCTTTTGTCCTTTTATACACGCTTCAGTCTTTTCTCTCCCCTCTCCTTTTTCTGCTATGCTTGTATTTTCATTTCTCACTTCCATCTCTTTCATCTCACCTCTTCACCTTAGCTCATCTCAGCTCTCCACTCCTCCTCACCCTTCATCTGCTGTCTTAACCTTTTCCAATTCTGTCTTTCCTCCTTTTTTCTCTTTCCCACCTCTCTTAACCTTCACTCTTTCATCCAATAAAGGGTCCCGCCTGTCTGCCCGTGGCAGGTGTATTGTTTCCCCAACGAATCATTAGTGAGATTTTAGGCTTCACCTGGCAAGAGGTTTCACCTTCTATGCATGGCTTTCAGTGTCATTTAGCAGAGCAGTTTCCTTATTTAGTATTAATTGAGATGAATTGGCTGCCTCAGGCTAAGATGGTTTGCTGCAGCATATTGATGAGGTTACCAAGTTTTAATACTTTCCCTGTGTTAAATCACTTCCAATAGAGAGGGCAATTTTTTAAGAGGCTCTCCACAAGCACCGCACCGAACGCTCACAGTGATGTGAAAAAAATGCTCAAACACATTTATAAGTTAGTCATACAGCATGGCATATGAGTGTTACAATATGACTTAAGGACCCACTGAAACACAGTTTTTGTTTTGTCATTTAATGTGATTTACAGACATACAGTACTGTGGATGTGAAAGAACAGCACAGTAAGAAATATTGGGAGTCTTGCACTCATAAGCATTTTATTCCAAACATAGGAGAAAGTAAGTTCTATTCTTGACTGCAAATGTTTATGCATGGAGATACTTCTTAAAGTGAAAGCAGACTCACTAAATAATTATTTTTCAGCTACAGTAAATTATGTGCAACCTTAAATATTTCTTTTGTTGACTTTGTTGCAGCATACCAATCTAGTACTAAACGTAACAGTGACGTTCAGTGTTATCATCTCATGAAGTTGTGGTGGCTAACATGTTGAAACATTTGCTAATTACACATCCAACAGACACAGAGCAACACTAGCCTCATGTTTCGGTCGACCTAATAATGGAAGTCCAATAATCACTCTCCTATTGGCTCTGGTTTTGGTCCCCACCAACCCCTGAGAGAAATAGCTGGCTCTTCAGCTGCTAAATTATCTCCCTATGTTCAAGAGCTAGTTGATAACTTTGTCCATCTGCCATTTAGAGCTAGGCAGGTAGTGTACTATGGGATTATCAGAGCTTTTGTTACTGTCTGCTGCTGTTGGTGGATTTAGGTTGATGAGAGCGTTAACAGTGAACAAAAACAGATTATTTGGAGCCTGCAAAACCAAAACAGTGCACAGAAAGATGCTAAAACGTCAGGCAGAACTCAAATATAATTTAGAAGGGGGTTGCCCTTCAACAAATATTTTTCTTCTCATCCCATGTCATACAGAAGACAAAAAATACATATGTTAGCTGATACCTATGTTAGCATTTCTTTTCAATACAGAAAATGTTATATTTCCTTTTTTTAAAGTTTTTTTATTTCTCTAGGGATTTCCCGCAGAAGATGGCATCAGCGCTGTCAGAGAACCCAGCCTCTGTGATTCACTCTCTCAACCTGGCTCACAACACGCTAGACAACCAAGGTACCAGCCTGGACTCTCTCTCTCTCTCTTTCTCTCTTTCTCTCTCTCTCTCTCTCTCTCTCTCTCTCTCTCTCTCTCTCTCTCTCTCTCTCTCTCTCTCTCTCTCTCTCTCTCTCTCTCTCAGGCCACAGCTGATTGTTCTTTTGCTTCTTTTACTATGCTGCTGCTTTTGTTTGCTCTGAAAGAATTCAAATCAATGTCTTTCCTTGCAGATCAGTTTCTTGTTGTTTTTCTTTTATGCTGTATGTCTATGAGTGGTCCTCCTCTTTAGTGAAATGCCTGCAACTCACCTCACAAACTGATTTGGGTTGGTCCATACACACGTATGGAGAAACTTACATTTTAAATAATTTTGTGTGCCTCAGTCACCACACACAAAACCACTATACAACTTTCTCTCCCTGTGCCTCTTTCACACCTATACAACTGAAAAGCGTGCATGTGTTTGTATGCCAGGGTCAGGCTTTGCATGCAGGCCACTATCACTCATTACATAATTTCTGTCCTCCTGTGTAACACATGTAATTTCCACTCACTTTAATAAATTATTTTGTGCTCACACTTGACACCCTCCGTTTGTGTGTGCATATTGACAGTGTGCAAACTTACTTTATTGTGACTACAGCCACAAAAGTGCTGCATTCTTAACCACTATCATAATAGTCATAATCATAGTAAAGAATGACATTCAGTGCTGTGTCCGTTTAAAATGTTCTTTATGCCTCTAATGCCAGTAGACGCTCTGTACATACACATTCCTGTTGGAACCAGGAAACAATGTTTGGCACAAAAATATAAAACATAAAAAAGTAGGTGTTATGTAAGCTGGCTTGGCATATATTTGTATGGTCTTGTTTCTGCTCTGGGTATGTGGGAGAAAGTGAGATTGTCAGTGGGATGTTTTTTTTTAGCTGTAGTAATATACTTGTTGGGTTTACTATAGCTCTCTGTTTGTGTGTTTGTGTGTGGAGGGGGTGCACTGAGAGAGGTTGCATTTTAGCTTGATATTATGTGGCAAAGCTCTTGTTGGGCTCATAACTCTAAAAGCGGATGGGTGTAGGGCTGTAAGTAATAAGTCTGCACAATATATCATTTTTCATTGTCATCGCAATATCAACTAGCGCAATATACTCATCGGGAAAGGCTGCAACATATTGTGATAGACACAAAACAGATTTTTTGTGTTAGTTAAAAGCAAATTTAAGTAAAGAAGCTGCACATTAAAATACAACAGTCATTCCTTTTTGAATGTGGTGCCTTTTATAATCTATATAATGTTCAATTTGTTCAATAAAAGAGTGTTGGAAAATGATTTCCTTTATTTTAAATGCAACAAAGATTTTGTTTTGTAGAAGAATACTGAATGCAGCAGAAATGCAGAACTGAGTAAATGTAATATCTGTTTATTTATGTAATATCCTATATGATATTTGTTATTGCGATACATTTTCCTCATATTGTGCAGCACTAGTAAGTAACCATTATTTTTGTAATGGATTACTTCAGCTGTTTTTTTTATTAAACTAATTCATCGGTGTGCCTCTAAAACAGCACAATACAGTCACAACTGTCTATCACAATTTCCCACAGCACTACATGGAGTCATCAAATTGTTTTGTTCAATAGACAGTCCAAATCCAACCGTTTTCAGTTCACTATAATAAAAATAGCAAATAGTCATATTTAATCCAGCATTTCCTTACAAAAAATCTAAATAGTTGACAATTTATTCATTGTGGATTATTCAACATTTCATTGTTTTTTGCTCTAGATGGGGGATTATGTGTGTTTTTGTTATTAAACTTCCCTTTCTCTCTTTGTCTCCTCCCTTCTTCTGCTCAAACAAGGAGTCTCCAACCTCATTCAACAAGTGTGTCGCCTCAACAAGGGACTGCGTCTCCTCAATCTCTCCAAGACCTCTCTCTCCTCCAAGGGTAGGAGTGCTCCTCTTAGACACATTGTTTTACAATTAAATGTTGTAGCTGGCACAAAAATGATGTGTCCTGCTTGAGGAACAGAAGCTTTCTGTGAGTCTGGGTTTAAAGACAGTTTCTTCTATTGAACAACAATGTTGCCTTCCTGCCCCAAATGCAGTTCAAATTGGGCTGGTATTTACTCACATAGATACAAAAAAAACATGCATGTACAGTATTACCCATCCACCAAATGATAATCAGGTCAGAAACATAAGCAGTTGATCTGTTTTTTCCCCCCTAAAATCCAACATAGGCATTAGTGCAGTGTCCCATTTCTATCACTTTTTTCCCAGCCAATACAACCATTCACTAGTATTACAGCAGATTCAAATGTTCCTTATACATTTGCTAATAGCTTATTCGTTATAGCATTTTGGGTCATTATAGCATATTTCACAGCATTCTTGATCTTTTAATCGCATTGTTTATTTGGTTTATCTTATATTATGATTTTATGTTTTTTACAGAGTTGCAGAAGTAGTAAGCTGCTACAGAAATGCAAACACAGTTACTACATATTTGGTCAAAAATGAGTAAAGATCTGAGGTTTTGGTGTCTGTTTTGACGTATAAAATTGATTGTGCCAATAATATCATTTTTGTGAAAATACGGGGTTGCCAACATTCAGTAGCTGGGTGGAGGGAGATTTTTTTGTGAGATTTCTGCCTCCAGTGCAATGGAGGAAAACCTTTCTGCATACTTCTTTGTGGACAGTTTTCATTGAGAGTATTTCTTCAGTGGAAAACATTCTCATGAAAATAGTTCTTATAAGTAGAAAAGGTAAAGATTTAGGTTTAGATTTAGGTTTTAGATTTAGCCTTTGCTAAATCTAAAACGTATCCGTTCTGGTGAACTGACATCTGGTAATTCTCTTTGTTAACCAACTTTTGAGGGCTAAAACAATCAGCCCTAAGTGGCATAATAACATGGAAGCATTACAGCATTTCTGTCTGTAACATGGTTTGCTGGCAAGCTTGCAAACTAAACCCTTTTTTTCTGCCACTCCTCTGCCTTTGTACTGACTGCTCTCTGCCTTTGTAGGGAAGGATGGCTACGGAGGTGTTGGACATAATTATAAGGCTGAAAGCTGAGTGGTGTGTATATGCCACAGACAGCAATCTCCATACCCAATTAGTGTATGTTATGAATGGGAAAACAACTCTAGGTAGGATTTTAAAAGACAGTGGGTTGACACAGTAATTCCAGAGGAATGCAGCGATGGTGCTGACCTTGAGTGGTGGGTGTTGGTATGACATTGCAGGGATGAGCATTTTTTTGTTGAATATTTATGGATCTCTCCCACCCCCCCTCCTTCCCTCTGTCTCTAAAACACCTACACATATGCTGAAACGCGCCCACACACTTACTATAGGACACACACACACACACACACACACACACACACGTACACATGCATATGCTGTCTCTAATATGTGATCATCAGACATGCAAATAGACAGATAAATCACACTTCCATATCCCCGCTCCCACACACTTGACATTGTCACACAGTCCAAATGGCTTCTAAAATTCTGATAGATAGATGATGGGGGGATTAGACACTGTCCCCTCTTCCCCTCATTTCACTCCTAATCGCTACAAATTAGGGATGAAGAGCTTAGCGCCTTGCCGGCTTCAGGGCAGCACAAGCAGTAGCTGGCTTCTTCCACACACACTCCCCCATGCTAGGGAACAGGAGAAAGTCACCTCCTACAACTACTAGCTATAATCGATGATACTGAGTCAAGTGAATGGCACACAGATTAACGATGGTTGTAGACTTTATTTGTTGCTGCTGCTAGATGTTTCTCCCGTGTTGTTATTGTTTCTTTATTTAATCCTCAACTTGCCATGGCGTGCTGTGCTTTGCATCAGTCTTGCAGGGTGAGGATTTTAATGAGGGGTTCCATCGGGCCTGTGGGTGTAATAGTGTAGTGATCTGATTTGAGAGAATGATTTTGTTTTGGCTTTCAGGGTACACTTGGATACTGGGATGCTGTGTAAAGCGTGGCCGGCTTCCTACAAAAGCTCTTTTGATACTACCCTGCATTTGGAGTCCACTAGTCTCTGCTCAGTTTTTTTTTGCCAAATAGCTTGCTCATCCGCTTCCATTATGTAGTTTTGCAGTCATTACTTGCTAATAAATCACGTCCAGAGCAATGAATTGGCCCGTTGGAGGAAAAGGATTATAATAAGATAAGTAAATGACAGAATAAGGCATACAACAAACCTTTTTTTTTTTTTTTTTAATTACCTTCTCCATTTCTTCCCCTCTTCCTTCCCCCCCCCATTAGGTGTGGTTACTCTGTCCCAGGCGTTGTGTTCAAGTGACGACTACTCCAATTCTCTGCTGCATCTGGACCTCAGCAAAAACCCTGGGGTTCTGTCTGGAGAGGATGCCACGGTGAGGGACACACCGGGATTTTTGTGATTTTATTTTATTTTATTTTTTTTTACTAAGTATGTTTCCATTGTCAGTATAAATGCCAAAAAGTTGAGAGAAGAAAGAGTTCACAAAAGGTTTTACAATGGCTGAGGTACAAAATGTGATGTATTGTAACAACTGAATGCTCAAATGAATCCATGAACCAAGCAGAAATACTATATAGAAATACTAATATATATTTCCGTGGTTTTTCACTGTTAGAGATGTGATTGGCGCTCTCCTGCAATAGTTAAATGGCACCTGACCGGAGAATTTGCAACACCAGCTGTTTTTCTCGATTAACTCACTCCTAATTTTTCCCCACAACGGTAGTCCATAGAAACATTCTGATGGAAACCTGATTACTGGTTGACAACATTTAATAGCGTGAATTTGATGTGGCAACAGAAACAGACCCTTTTACTGTCAAGGTCATCTAAATGAATTACAAATAGGAAATGCCTGGTTGCCCAAAGTAGTGACTCCATTCTTCTTTGCAAAACTGCTCAAGCTGTGCCAGGTTGCACAGGGATTGGGAGTGAACAACATGTTCAAATCTAGCCACAAATTCTGGATTAGATTGAGATGTGGACTGAGCCACTCCAGGACATTAACGTTGTTGTTTTTACCCGTGCAGCTTTGGCTTTGTGCCTGTTTTTGCTGAAAATCAAAGTAACAAGTTTTTTTAACAGACTACATCAGGTTTTTTATCCAGAATACCTCTGTATTTTTTGCATTTATTTTCCCCTCGCATGCCTTCCTGGGTCTACAGCAGAGAAATACCGTCAAAGCATGAAGCTGCCACCACCATGCTTCACACTGGGGATGCTACAGCATGTTTATGATGAGATGATGGTCTCATCAGACCACAGAGTTTGCCATTCTACCATAAAGCTGTGACAAGTGAAGCACGTGGCCAACTGTTGCTGTCTGCACTGTCTCTCCAATCTGAGCCTCTGAAGCTTGGAGGGCCCTGAGAATTTGATTGATTGAATTCTGAAATTTGTTCTATGACACCTTTTATTGACAAAGTAAATTTTGGATTGCTTATCGAAACCCATCACACCAAGCTTAACAGGTATAGTCAAGATGAGACTAGTCACGCTTTGCCAAACCTTCTTCCACAATGCTGCGAAAGAGGGTCTAGCTAGTCCACACAGCATTCTGGGATGGGAGAATAACGAGCTGTGGTTTATTGGCCTTTCTTTAAACCAATCACAATCGCCTTGGGTGGTGCTAAGCGCCGAGTGGAGCCACGGTGCCTTTGCAAAAATAGCCTCAGGAAGGAACTTGTCCTGCAAGGACCCCCTCGAAAACGAGATGCTGCATCTCAAGGGGTTACTCAAGACATTTCCAACAACAACAGAAAACTCAGATTGGACAGATAGTCTAGCTATCTGTTCAGATTTACCCTGCAGAGATCTGAGGAGCAGTTAACCATAGTCCTCATAAATTCACCAGAATTTAAAATTCCAACACAAAGAAAGCGAAAGCAAATGGATATCCGGCCAAAAAGACTGAAATCTGGCGGAATTTCCGGCAGCAAGGGAACATTCCTGGAAAGGGAATGTCGTGAATATAGACTAAGATAACACTGAACTAGCACCAGCCAGTATTTTCAAAACCCCCATAGTTCAACAATGTGTTCGAGAGAGAGCCGTTTTCACTTTGACATCAAAGTTTTGTTTTTTTGTTAAACAAAATCTACTTTAAATCAGTGTGATAATACAATAAAACATGATAACATCCAAAGGTAGTGAATACGTTTTATAAGCACCATATATTTCTGTATACATATAAGAAAATTCTTTGTATGTGAAAACCAACTTGGCAATCAATCTGTTTCTGATTGGGATTCGTGATTCTTCATTCACTGAAAGACACTGTTGTTCTTCCTGTGTAGAACCTGTACCTGTTCCTGGCCCAGCCCAACTGCCTGGTCCACTTGGACCTGTCAGGGACAGACTGCACCGTGGACTCGGTTTGTACTTAATCTCTCTGTTACAGTCACTATCCACTCATCACTGTCCGATCTCATCTCTAGGATGGGATTCAGGCCAGGAAACAGAAGGGGGTAGCGCCCTGAATACGAATCGCCCACCACACAAAAACAATGTTACCTCTGTAGACTGAGTCTTTCTTAGAGCTCCTCTGTGCATAATAATGCTTTGAGAGATGGTGAAAGCTCTTACAATGCATTACAATGGAGTTGTATAGCCTCTTATGAATTATACAAACGATACATTGAGTGAATAGCATACAGGCGCATTGGTTTCATGCGTTTGTTCACATCTTTGTCTCTTCAGTGAGACGACTTTGTCTGTGTTGTTACTGTGTCTAAATTTAGCATGTCTGCCAGTGTGACAAAAATGGTGTCTTGCCGCATTAGCAGATACGCTAACAGCTCAAAGGATGACAGAGCTTTCTCTCTGAAAGCGTCCAGTGACGATGCTTGAATGTGTCTGCCCCTGCTGGTTATTGCTGAAATGGCAGTTACATGCCTCAGTGGAAAAAAGTGTAAAGTTCCAATTGTACTCAGGTTTTTTTTAGGGTCTGTGTTGCTTTTGGAAGATGGAAGACGAGAGGTCACAGTCATTGTTTATGTCCCGTCGCTGCTGCTTTGTCAGTGCTGTACTGCTGCTGACAGGATGACGGTCAGTAGGGACATGCAAGGTTGGGTAAAACAGACATAAATTTTCAATTTTTTTGTGTTTTGTGCTGCTGGGAGATAAGAAGTCAGCTGAAGATCTACTCTGAGCTCTGCTGTTGCTCAGTGTCACATCAGCATGGCGGGTGGTGTCTAAACTCCACACTCACTATATTGCCATGATGCCTCGTCACATAACGCATCGAACATTTTAGCTGGTCTACTTTTTTGCTGCTCTGCAACTTTTACGCCATCTTTTTCACATACTGAAAGTATCTTAAAAAAAAGGAAGAACATTTGCAAGTACTCGAGCACAGTTTTGAGGTACTTGACATACATACATTTTAAAGGGATATGTTATGCTTTTTACTCTAGCACATTTATCTAACAGCTGTAGTTACTTATTTTTGAGATCCTTTCATACAAAACGTATAATCAGCTTTTAAAACAAGATGAATCGTTTAGTAAAAACAAATCTCCTTCTGATGAAGTAATTTTAGTCTGGAATCGGGTCAAAGTTTTAGCTAACTATTGCTATCTATACTAGCCTCAGTGACAAATACATTGCATATCCTGTTTGTGCTTCATAACAATACATTGCATATCCTGTTTGTGCTTCATAACAAAAGCCACCCTGTGATTTGCCAGGTACTGTGAACTAGCAGCAGTAGGAGATCTTCAGTTTGAGCTCTGATATAGCTTTCCCACAGTGAACAGTAAAACAGTAATCAATAAGATAAAATTACAAACAGGAATGATTACATGCATGCATTGTTTCCTGTGATTCCCTTTCATGTGTGAGGGAGAAATTGCGTTCACCGACACTTACAATGTAAACTAGCATTAAAATGGTAATTATCGAAGGTAAGTATATTGAATTCCTATTTTTGTTTTTAATGCAGATCATAAATAGTTCAACAAACTAGGTTCCGTTTCAAGACAATTTTAAGGATTAAAACTTCAAACTGCCCAATACTTTATAAAGTAGATAAAAACATCTCCACATCAACTAACTTCAACAAAAATGCAGCTCACACATTAATCAAAAGTGATAATGCTACATATATGTGTACAATGCACTGAGCCATTCTGTATAATAATAATAGTACTTAATAATAGTACTTTTACTTTTAAGTACATTTGGTGATACTACTTCTTTACTTTCATATATTAAGTGTTCATATTATGCTTTTTGGCTTTTTCCCTTTGATTTATTGTGTTATATATCTTTTTGTGTACACATTATACATTTACAAAGTGAAAAAGTGCAAAGTCCACCCCAAAGGGACTAACCATCTCAGACAGAAACCACTGTTCATGAACTGCTTCAAACAGCCTGTAGTCCAGCCTTTACGTCCGTGATCAACGCTCGCCCTTTGTAACACAAGTTATATTGCTAGCTGCTAGCTTGGCACGCCCTCATATTCTGCAACTTACTAGCTAGTAGCACTTACTGCGCATGTATGACTCCCAACAAAGATGGAATAGAAATGAGATGCATGACTCTGTAGCTAAAACAGAGAGCTCAACACACACAGGGTGAAAAGAGGAGCTGCAGCAATGTACAACAAAAATATGGTATTTTCTGAAAATGAAACCACATAAACCTGTTCTGGTACAACATCTAAATGCACCTGAAAATTAGCATAATATGAGCACTTTGAGGTTAAATGCAGAGCTTTTATAATGGATTTCTTTAAGTTATTGTATTTCTACCTTTACTTAGTAAAGGATCACAATAGTTCTCATACTTCCACCACTGGTTTTTCTTTACCACAATGCCTTGCACTTTACTGCAGGTGTTTTAAACCCCAGGAGCAGGCAGCTTGTAAAAGGGAATAGTCCACACTGTGAAACTAATGCTCCTCCCTCCCCGTAAATGTGGGCCATGAATTTTGTATTGAATTATGTGCATGAATGGAAGTTATAGCATCTGTTCTGCTTTATTTGCAAGTTCTCAAACTTTTTCTCCCCCTATATCTCTTTAAAACTCCCCTTGAGACTAAGAGAGTACCCTCTGCCATCACTGTTTCATGTCCTGTTTTGCTAATTGTCATTTATCCTTTGGAGAGGAAGTGTCTGAGAGAGAATTTGTCTTCTTTAGTGTTAGCCTGTTGGATTGAATTATTAATAAGTTCCTGTTTTAATCTAGGTTGATGTACCAACGACTGTCGATTAGTCAGTTTGCGTGATGGATCACGCTGCCACGGAAAATGGATTTGTCCGATAGTTTAACCTCTCGCAAGCGATGAGATGCTCCTAAAAAGTCTCGCAAGAAATTGGATTTTGATGCCGATCATATTTGCCTAGAGCTTTCTCCTGTCAGACAAACACACATATATCATTTTTATTTCAACATTAATTTGGTCTCAGATTCCTGTATATTTGTTTTTGTACTTTCAAGAGCCCTGTAGTATGAACGTGAGCCATATCTTCACAAGATATGAGACCTTGATTTGACATGCACTTTGATGGATGGTAGATGAATGGCTGTATTGCTGCATGATTTCACACTGATCATATGAGCAGAGAAACTTTAGGTGACACAGCATATTTCATTTCCTACACACGTTTTCAGTGGCTTTTTTCCATATTTAATGTTAAACTTTATACTATGGATATTCAGTCTTACAAATTAAAGAATGTAAGTAATCAATTTTTTTTACTGGTATGGTTTCAACTTGATTCTGATTTAGTGCAATACAGTTACTCTTCTTGTAGCCCATTTTGCCCTGCTATTGGGAATTCCTAGACTTCCCCTGACTAAATTTCCCACCATTAGGGCTTAAAGATACCAAGCTTTTTCCTTCTCAGAATTTGTTGTATTTTTGACTTTCATTTCATCATTTTCCATTAAGGGTATAGCTTAATTTTATAAGTGCAACAATGAAGCATTCCAACTATGGCATGGCTCAATAAGGGGCGTGCGTGTGGTCAAATAAACTGTAAAACATACCATATGGCCTAAAAAGGATCATATGAATCCTAAAACATATTGGAAAGACTGATTTGTCCTGATTTCTCCCGATTTGACCAGCAGTAACATCTAATTTGTTCTGGTACATTTTCCCCCCGCATCCATCTGTAGAGTCAGACTTCTTTGTAATTCTATTATTTAATGCCATCTATTACACTAGCGTGATACATTTAGGGACATTTTTACTGACGAGGCTTTTGCCAAGAAAGAGTTACAGCTGCATCATTTGTTTAAGTGTGTTCAAATTGTATTTGCGTCAGTTTTAATCTGTGCTTTAATAATTTGTGGAGTGTCCAAAAGCCAATATAACCATTATATAACCCACTCACATTCCCTGTGGGGAACATAATACAACCCATTTATCTCACTGTGTCTCTGTTTCTTTTCCAGTTGTTTGGGGCCTTGCTGCGAGGCTGCTGCGCTGACCTCTCCTACCTGAACCTCTCCAAGAACTCCTTCTCTCACAGGTGGGCGTTAACCTTGAGTGTAAATCCATATTAAGTGCCCATATCTTTTTCTGGTGTTTGGAGTGAGATGCGATTTCTGAATGTCCTCTGCCTTCAGTCTCCGAGTGAGCTGTGTGGTTTTCTACGTAACTAGCCGAGACGAGGTTGCTAACTGTAGCACATGCTTGCGCTAGCATGCTAGCTTGTTCTCAATGGCAAAACACTGCTACAAAACACACTAGTTCCTCATAATCTACAAAAGAACTACTTCCATGTCCCTGTTCTGCAGGTATTCCACAAATGTGCCCTTGTTTAGAAGAAGTCTCCCAGCTAATCCTGCCTTGTACTGACCAAAGTTGGAGAAAGAGTTATCTAGCTGATGGGATCCTCACGTGTCTACTGCGCATGCGTAACTCCCAACAAAGATAGTAAAGAAGTGAGATGTCTCACTCTGTAGCTTAAACAGAGACCTAAACAGACAGGGTGAAAACAGTATCTGCAGCAATGTGCGGTACAACAAAAATATGGTGTTTTCTGAAATGAAGCCTTGTAAACCTATTCTGGTACATCCTCAAATTACAATTATGAACCATCAAAATGAGCATAATATGGGCGCTTTAAGACATCCTTTTTTTTTTTTTATATAAGAAGACAAAAACACATTTGTTTTCCTATTCTGACTCAGCCAAACCACTCTGGAGGAATTCCAGTCAGAGGCACAGAGTAGAGCTAGCGTCATCATTTATTTCCTGCTGTAGATTAGTGTTTAGCCCTGGACCTCACTGATGGAATTAGCGTGCACGCTCGGCTCGCCCCCTAATGGGTTCTGGCTCATTGCATGTGTATGTACAGTATATGTGCGTGTGTGTGCAGAATGTGTTCCTGTTTGTCTTTAATTTATAAACAATGTCTGTTTGCTAAGTTTTCCATCTGTCAAACTCTTGTTTGGATGCCCTGAGATTATTATTTTTTGCATGCTACAAAATGTGTGGATGTACATGCGCGTATGTGTTTACGTATCTAGTAGGCAGAAGCGTCTCTGGCTCTCAACATGTCGTGTCCTCCAGGAGCCCAGGGGCTTCCCTGCTCAGCATATTACATTACAGAATAACTGTGGAAGAAGTTGGTGAAAAATGAGACTAATTGTAGACTAGAATTATTGTTCCAATCCCCGGGCTCCAATGCCTGCTATTTCTCTCTCTCTCTCTCTCTCTCTCTCTCTCTCTCTCTCTCTCTCTCTCTCTCTCTCTCTCTCTCTCAGGCTCCACATCTTGTTCTCTTTTTCACCTTTCCTCCTTCATTCTTTATTTTTATGAATTATTGCTCATTCTGGAGCTCTTTGATCACAAAAGATTGAATTTCTTTTACTGGAGAAATTTGCGCTCCATCCATCTTTTCTGTTTAAGTTTTATCTTTCCCTTTCCATGGCTGTTTTCACCTCTCTTATCCATCTCTTCTTGCTTACTGCCTTCTTCTCTCTATCATCCTCTTTACTTACATTCTCTCCCCTTTTTCCTTCCTTCTCATTCACCCTTCTCCTCTTTGTCTCTCCTTATCATTCCTCCTCCCTCTCCACATCCTCCAACTTACTCTCATCCCCTTCCCCATTCTTCTCACATCTTCCCACTCGTCCCCTCCCTCTTCTGCTTACCTCTGCCTCCCTCTTTTCATATTTTATTCCACCTCTTGCCGGTCATGGGTCTTCTGGTATTAAATGCTCGCTGGCTCTAGTGCTGCCAGTCAGACGGCTGCGGTGTTGCGGTCACAACATGAAGCCACAAAGCTGACCCAGCTGATAAGAACCGCCCGGCTGCCGCTCATGAATATGGAACAGACTGTTTCAGACCCCTCTTACACACACACACACACACACACACACACACACACACACACACACACACACACACACACACACACACACACACACACACACACACACACAGATGTGGTGCTTTTGTGAAACATTTAGCAGTCCATGTTAGATACAGTTAGACACGTCTACACGTGTGGTAACAAGTTGCTGATACAGCTCCCTGGAGAGTGTTTTGTGAGAGAGACAGTGACACCGTATCATTCTCTATCAGCGGAGTCCTGACAGGCTGTATGCTAATCATTACAAATGGGTCAAAGTAGAGCTGGTGTTCCACACGCTGGGAGGTTATCACAATAGCAATGACAGGGGCTTGTAATGTGGCTTCCTGGTTTTCTCTCACTACTGTTACACTATCTTCATCATGGTCTTTTTCTTCATGCCTCCCACCATTGCTCTCTCCCTTATACGCATTGTTTTTCCCTTCGTAACTTTATCTCACATTTTCTTTTATTTCTTTCCTCTCCCTACAAACAAGTTTTATTTTTCAACCAAGGTACATGGTTTTATCTGTGTGTGTGTGGTAAATGTCAAAGCATAATGAAAGACATGTGACTCGGTCAACCATACATTTGCCTACATTACTAGAAAAATCTACATATACTGTAGCTCAAAGAATATGAAAATGTTTGTTGCGTGCCTGTGTGCGTGGCTTAGAATTAACACCCGCCAAAAGTAATTGCAGCTGGTGTCATTGTCGTGTTAACTGCCAAGTCCTAAATGGAACTCTGATCTTTAACAGTGCAATTACAGCAGTCAGTGTTAACCACTCCGTCATGTGCACAAAGGAATTACACTTGCAGTGCAATATGCACAAAGGAATTTGGTGAAGCAGAATAGAAATTGGTGGGTTGCCGTAATTATTCATTAAATTCTCAGCCAGTCACATTACTGCTCTCATACCAATTACACAGCTGTGGCAAACACATGGACACATAACAAAGTGGGCTCAGTAATCCGAGAGAGGAGTGCAGAGCAGATTTTCTGTTATGATGTCCTAGAGGTTCAGACACAATACAAATATGCTGCCAAAGGCAGGTGACATGTTGTTTTCAGACTGAATTTTTATCAGTGGCAATATTAAGTCAGGTTAGCTTGATATATTGTTAATGTTTAATTTATTTTGAAAGAAAACCTTAAGTTAACTAATTTTGTAGACGCTTAATAAATTAAAATTAAAAAAATGGTCAATGTGCAGTGGAAGCCTTCAAAATGTATGTTTTGTTGAGTCATGCTGTTTTATATGGGAGTAGGTAAAAGCAGTTTAAGTATCAGTTGAAGAGACAGTTAATTGTTAGGACTTCACGTGTCAGTTGATTTTATCAGAGGAAGTTGAAAAGTAACCTTAAAAAGTGAGTTGATGTAGTTGGGCTGAAATTATTCCAGGTTTCAGTCAAATTTGAAGTGGTTGTGAAATTGTTGAAATGTCAGTTAAAATAAAATTGGAGGGAGTTGAAGTATCAGTTCAAGAGGAAGGACTTAAAGTGGAACTGCACCCATTTTTAAAATTGATATATGTTATACCGATGTTCTAAGACAGTCCAAAACTATTTGTAAACCTAAACAACTCTCTCCCAAGTCCAACTACATAAAGTCAATTTTGTGATTTAATCAATTATAAAGTGTGGAACTGCTTCATAGACAAGGTTTTGGGAAAGGTGTTATAAGTGACACTGAGACCACCCAGGGGAATGTTTTGGGTGTATAGGTACATTTTCTGTTTCACAACTGAGAACACTATAATAGAATATACAGTAGCTCATTTGGGTATAAAAAAAAGAAAGCAAGCAGTATCCCTTTCATTGTCTGTGAAGCAGCTCCAGACTCCGTATTTGATGACATCACAAGGTGGAGACTTACGACTCTGAATTCGGGCTTTGAGAGAGCGTAGCTCATGTTCTGAAATATTGACTGAACTTTTCTCAGCCATGTAAATAGCAATCTGATTCTTAATTTAGGTTGTGTTCCAAGGCAAATGCCTTGTTAATATGATATATTATTGAGTATATAAGCAAAGTATAAAACGCTATAACATTTGATTTCATAGGACATTGTTGTTTACAGTTTAAAGTTCAGCTACAATTTTGTGAATTAGACAGTTGGCACTCAACAAGCTTAAACAGGGCAACTTTTAAACATGTTTTTAGCCTCTAAACATGTTTAGAATGTCATTAAAATGTTATTAAATTGAATACCTACGTGCAGTGATTCCTTCTGAATGAACACAGTGACTCAGACTGCAGTAGGTGTGAAAGAAATTTATGAAAGTTGTGCTAATTCAGCTGTGTTTACTCACAGGGATCTGTCTAAAATATGTTTACTTTATTGTTTGAATTTTTGGCCATGTTTAACATGAAAATCTAACATTTTAACATTGTAGATATGATCGAAAACACCTGAAAGCATACTATGCGACTTATAACATTTTCAGAGTGAACATATGGTAAAACATTATACCTGCCAGAAATCACTATTTTCAATTGTCATCTTGAGAGTCTTACCATGCTGACGATGGCATACAGCTCACAGCACTGGTATCTGAATAAACATGGCTGTTTATCTGTATTGCTCCATTACTCTATGATGTGTGGCTTTATTTTGAAGGAGAATGATTTTACTCAAACATCTGGTGGTAATTGCATCTGTAGCGGGAAAAAAAACATGTTGCATGTGTTCACAGACATTCTGACATGCCCTGGCAGGGAACACACAGCTGTAGTTAATAACGTTAGTGACGGCAATCCATTTATGGAACTGATTGACTCATTAACAAAATTTGTCTTGTCTGTGCTTTTCCTGCTATGATGAGTCAAAATGTCTGCCATTAAAAAGATTTACATGGAATGTCATGAAGTAATTATCTGAAAATTGAAGCGGTTCTCTCTCTTTTTCGCTGTTCTGAAATTTTCTGATGAGAGCGACTTTTGCATTGTAGTTTATCATTAACTGAAATGACAAGTCATATTAAACAATAAATCCTCCTCCCCCCTCCCCTTCTCTTCCTCGCCTCTCATCCCTTTTACCCACTGTCTCCAGACCCCCTCCTCATCCTCCCCTGTGGTAAATTATTTGGTAACAGTGGGGGCTGAAATGGCAGAGTGCTGCTTTGACAAGTTCTAAACACAACAACAACAGAACCGAACCAGTGTCCCGCATCTACCCTGTGACTGTAGAGAATCGTCCCCTTGTGTATAACTGTATGACTCAGAAGGATGTTGAACTTACACACAGACGTGTTCTCTGTCCGTCCTCTGTTGACAGGCTAATGTACAGTATATGCCAAGCAGATGGTTGGCTAATTGGCCAATGTTACCTTTTAACTGGTGGCAGTAATTAATGCCAACTCCATCTATTCAGTGTCTGGTTGATATAATAACGACCTAAATGTCACAGCTAGCATCTGTCTACTTTAGCCTTCTTTCTCTCTCCCTCCTGCTGTTCCATTCCCTCTCTGTCTGTCTCCGTTTGTCTGCTGCGAAATTTCTGTCACTTTTATCTGTCAGCATATTAACTATGTCTGTCCTCCGCTGTCATGTCTCTCAATTATTCTCTTATCTGCTCTAGTCATGTGGTCACCTCCTTTCATTTTCTGTCTTACTTCCCGATTGTGGTCCATCTTTAATGCTCCCTCTCTGT
Source organism: Etheostoma cragini (assembly GCF_013103735.1). NCBI lineage: Eukaryota > Metazoa > Chordata > Actinopteri > Perciformes > Percidae > Etheostoma > Etheostoma cragini. The sequence goes on along the minus strand of NC_048418.1, from coordinate 6,329,358 downwards.
CCTGGTCTTCCCTCCCACTCCTACACAAACTAAAGTATTTTTGTTTGTTTTCTTTCCAGGAAAGCGAGAGATTCTTTGCCAACTTTCCGCCAGTTCTTCAGCTCTGCATTCAGCCTGACCCATGTCAGCCTGGCCTCTGTGAAAGTCCCTCCTGATTCACTTAGGTGAGTTGCCATCGCATGCAAGGATGTAAAGGGGCCTTCAGGCATCCTTAAGCATGTGCAAGATTCAAATCACTTGTATGGTCTGAACCGCAAACAGATCTTTGATCTATATCTTACTGTAACCTCATTCATTTTGACTCCTTTTGCATTTGGCATTATTTATATGTATCTGATAAGATCATAATTCCATTCAGCAAAAGAAAAAGATTAACATTCCTATGAAAATGCACCCAAAACTATCTAAAAGATATTTTCCCCCAACCTATCTTGGAGGTGATATCAGATGCATATGGCCACGCTACTTAGAAAATCCATCTCTTGGCGATCTAAATAAATTGCAAAAAAATGGAAAATAAACAAATCAATCCAACAAGCACTATAAAACTAATTTTCAAAAATGCACTGTCAACATACTTGCAATGTTTTAAAGACTGGTTTTATCAGAGGAAGTAACTTGTATGAAGTCAACGCTGCATTTTTACAAGTGTGTGAATTATTGGCAAACCGCAATTGCTTGTGTCATATATTTTATTGAAATGATTCCAATAAGTAGCACACAGTGAGGTGTGCGGAGTTGCTTCTCAAATGCCTTAAATGAAAGTCTGGGGGGGGGGGGGGGGGGGGGGGGGGGGAAGTTGGGTTGGATATGAAGAACTAATTGATAGTCTGTACGCAGTGAGGCAGATCCTACTAGATACTATGAAATACCTAATTGGAATATTATGACATTGTTATACAGGTTTTGAAATGATTAAACAAAACAATATCTTATTTAACAAAGACAATTTGTCTCCCAGCATTTCTATCAGGAATTTCACATTCAGAAGAAATAAATAAAAAACCATAAAATAATCCAATTAATAAATACTGTCAATGAGCCAATATGGATTATTTTGAATATTGAGCAGTGTTTCTTCTCAGATTAGTCAAGCAGCTGAATGCGCACAGAAATATTGAGACTACTGGTGAATTTAAACCGAGCTGAAATAAAAAAAAAATATTTTTTATTTCAATTTCTTTTTTTAGGCAAGTCATTAAGAACGTCTTCTTATTTGCAATGGCTGCCTGACAAGTGGCAAAGCCACTTAGGGGAATGGAAGGAGGGCTTCCCTTCCCCTAGGGAAGGAGGAAATAAAATCCATTAGACATACATAATGTTTAGCTATGAAGAAGGGTCATTATATAAGTCGCATATATGACAAGTCACGTAGTCCATTATGTCTGCCCACCTCTTTTAAGTGCAACAGACATTTATGTTGTTGACAATGTTTAGTCAAACTTGACTCCTAAGAGTGGTAAAAGATTGATATCACTCAGCCCACTCAAGCTAAAAATGTGTCCACTCGTGCTGCTGTAAGGTGCTTTAGTTTAAGCACTGTCTAAATTACACACAGCAAGGATCACTGCTGAAGGCCTTTTTATGATTTATATCCAACCTTTAGCAAACTGCTAAAGAGGAGCCTCTTACACTTTTTTCAATTTTTATTGTGTCAGGCTTGAACACTAAAATAGCTCATACCATATGGAGTGTAGTTTGTATCCAAACCATCAATGAGATTTAATCATCAAGGCTCACATTAGGTTTCAACTGCCTTTCCAGGACAGGGGAGGCATTTTTATTATTTTGGTAGACTGGCCTTCAATCAGAGGACACAGATTGAAGCCCCCGTCTTGGCTGGTGTCCACCATGCTGACGTGTCTTTGTGCAGGACTCTGTATCCTCACCAGCTTCAGGAGATCTGTAGCTAAACCAGCTCAGAGAGCGGCCAAAAAATAAAGCCTGTTTCCCCAATGAGAATAAATGGCCTTTTGCTATGTTACAGTTTCTCTGTGAGGTGTGTAGCTTGCTGTTAGTTTCTCATAGCCAAAACACACAATCAATAGCAGAGTAAACAAAGCAAAGTGCCAACAATTGAGGTGATTGTGTGCTGCAATGATGGATCTCGGCCAAAAAAAATGGAAGGATGGTACTTCCAACTTGGCACCCCTCCTCCTTACCTATTCATGGTGCATAACTCTTAAATGTGTATTCGTTGCACAAGAACAACCTCCAGCAGAGCCTTGATGTGCAAATGCATTTTTTTTTTATCCAGCCGGGCTTGTGTGTGTATGTGTGTGCAGGTGCAACAATTGGCCACTTCTCCTGAATAAAAATAAGGTGGTTTTCGGTGGGGAGTTAGTTAGCTATGAATTTTACTTTTTAAGCTATGTCTCTTTAAATCCTTTAAGATGGCTAAAAAACTTTTAGGTGTGCTGAGGAAAATGTGGGGCATTGTCGGATGATCTGTCCAGGTTGTTAGAGGGAGGAAAAGAAGCCGTTGGATTTATTTATTTTTGTGGGACTGATCCATGTTCTTTTTCATTTTGGTCTTGCCTCTGTCCATTAATTGCCTGTTGTTTCTCTCCCATTTCTTCTTATCTTCCTATTATTCATCTCTCCGTCTGTCTCTCTCTTTCTCTCTCTGCATTTGCATTTTCCTTTTCTGTCTTATCTTTTTCCCATCCTACCCTGCCTGTGTTTTCCTTCAGGGCTCTGTTCTTAGGTCTGTCCAATAACCCTCATATCACTGATTTACACCTGGACATCAGCAGCTGTGAGGTATGCTCTGTTAGTCTAGGCTGGGCTGTAGGTATATTCACTCATCTTCCTCACAGATTGACCCTCGTGGCTATCCTATCAAGTCTCACTGCTCGCTGTCTTCTTCCCACAGTTGAGGTCAGCAGGTGCTGGGGTGATTCAGGAGCTGTTTCCTCGAGTTTCATGTGTTGGAACTTTAGACATCTCTGATAATGGTGAGAGACACGCTTACGCACACCTACTTGCAGACTTACAGTACATGGTCTTTTGCATATTTTCAAACAAAGGAATGTGTAGTTTTTTTATTTATACAGACCTTAGTGGTCCCTAATACCGTATTTGAAGGCTGGGGGTGGGGCCATGACCAACTGCCACTTCACTTGTTTGAAAGCATGATGTCTCTCTCTCATGGGTGGGTCAAATGCTCTGGAACGCAGAGAAAGGGGACACCTATACATCTATCGCCATTTCTAGCCACGGAGGACCATAGGCAGGCTAGGGGAACTCATGTTAAAGGTCTACTATGTAATATATTTACTGTAATAGATTCAAAAATGACCCATTGCATCATCAGATATTAGGGAAACATGCAAAGTTCAAATACTATCTTTTCTGACAACAATGCTAATGCCAGTGTTTTCACCTTCTGTAATTTTCCATTCTGTGACGGAATGGATGACAATGATTTGTGTTTTGGCTTTTGTGATGTTAATAACTGCCCAGTTCGACAGCCAGGCCGGGTTGCCAGATACACCTGTAGAAACGTAAAGCCAGAGCGCTACAGCTGTAATGTTAGCACAGCCATGAAAGCAGCAAACAAACGACGAACGGGATCACGGAGATAGATTCTAACCGACCTAAAGAAAAAAGGCATGTTTCTAACAATTGACCAGAGATGTAACAAACCCGGGTAAATATTAGAGATGTATTTGAAAAATTGAGACAGTTAAGAGCCCAAAAGGACGCCGAGTTGGATAATTTCCTCCTGAACAGGTAAGCATTAGCTTCAGGTTCATTTATCATGGCAACTAGGGACAGGGATGTTATGTAATTTCAACATTTGGGTGCTCACATTATATTATTATATAATAAATAATAGATTTTATATCTATAGTACCTGAGTTGTTCACATACTCTCAAAAAGCAGTGTGATAAGCAATTGTTGCCGTAATTTTAGAAACAAACTGTATTTAATTTGGGTGGAAAAGGATGGTGAGGTTGTGGAAGTTTTAGCGGTTTCTACTGGAATTCTAAGCCGAGGAAGGGTTTCTGTCAAGTGGGAACATAGCGCCGCGCAAGCATGGGCTAGAAATGGCACATACTAAGGAAAGCTCATTGTTAACAGACTTAAGATATGATATTAGGGGACCACTACGGTCTACAAAAAATATCCAAAGACCATGTCATGGGGCCTTTAATTTTAACCAAGGACTGTTTTTATAATTACAATCACTTCCATGAACAAACCAAATGGGATGTTGACTGCCTTAAGTTTTAAACAGCTGTAAACCCCCCCATGTAGGTTTATTTAACCATAGATATTTTGCTCTCTGAATGAGGCATTAAAGTCTTTTTTGCTGAAATATCTTGCCATGGTAACCATTTCCTCTGAGCAACATCATCCATCCTTGAGCTTTTGAAAATGTGAGTAGGTGGGAGTGTGTGTGTGTGTGTGTGGGGGGGGGTAATTAGGAGTATTCTGGAATCTCTGTGGGCACTGACAATTTGTTCCAAAACAGACCATGAGATAAAAAAAACTGAGCTTTGAAAGCAAAAAACGTTAGCACCTGGCCAATTTAATGATGAGTCACTGGTGTGACAGCCCCGAAAGTTGGTGTATAGTAAAAAAAAAAAGTTTTGTGTGTGTGTAGGTTTGGATGCTGACTTGCTGGCTGTCATCCCAGCGTTCTCCAGACACCCCTCCCTCAAACACCTGATGCTGGGGAAGAACTTCAACATCAAGGGCAGGTACGGACCGCACGGGAAACCAGCAGTACAGATGGTTGTGAAGACGAGACTGATGAGGAATGTTTTCTACTTCTCTCTGCCTCCTTAGGGTGCTGGAGGAAATTCTGCAGAAACTGGTTCATTTGGTGCAAGAGGAAGAGTGTGTGAGTTGGATTATGTAACATATTATTGTACACAAATCCTCTGCGGTGTTCCGCACAGATGCACGCCTACACATGCCTCACAGTATTGTAGCCGCACAAACACACACACACACACACACACACACACACACACACACACGCTTGTCACCGCTTAAATTCTCATGTCCTCATTCATGTGCGGTTAAGCACAATCTTCAACCTGCTGCCAGAAACCCAAGGTGCAAACACCGCACGCGAGTCATGTTGTTTGTGGGCTCGGCAAATGATTCATTTGGTCTCAGTGTATTCGCGAGGCTCCCGGGGCTCTCTCCGCTCTCCGCTCTGCAGATCCAGCATGACAAGTAGCTTACTCAATTATTTACAACTGTTGATGGTGATAGCTCACAACGATGGTCTCGCACTGACTACGGTCTGATGCGTGCATGCAAGCACACTAACAGAGGCACAGCTGGGTGTTAGTTTGTAAGTTGAAAGGAAGTACACCAAATTCAAGTTCACATCAAGTATTGTGGACTATGTCCTAATGCAAAAAGTACTGCTCAGAAAGAAAGTTGAGACATTTGTTTTGGAGAAAGTGCAAATGAGCAGTTTATTATCATGTACTTGGTATCTCTAAGCAAAAAGAAACAATAAATAATTTAACTGCATGGGGTTTGAGCTGAAAATTAAGTTTTTAAAGTCTTGATTTTCTTTCAGGTACTACGTATCATTAAAAACATATTTCCCAGATATTTTGAAAATTAAAGCCCCATCTATAATCTACCTGGATTACAAGTATGATTTTGTTGTAGCTGTGTGTGTGTGTGTGTGTGTGTGTGTGTGTGTGTGTGTGTGTGTGTAAATGCAGAGCGAGCGGTTGGAGTGGAGGAAAGTTTAAGTTCATTAGCGAAGAAATCGAATGAAATGGTGAAAGTTAACACTGGTTTTCCATTGCTTTTGTGACGTTGAACGTAAAACCATTTTCACATACACACAATTATTTAGGTTGACAAGGGATATACATGACAAAACCCATATGCCTAAAAACCTCAATTCCTTTAACAGACATTTTTAGTCCCATTTATTTCAACCAACTAACGTTCCTATTTTATACATAATCTTTTTTCCTCAATGCTGTCTCTTCCTTCGTCCTCCAGGCCCTGCAGTCCCTCTCCCTGGCTGATTCGAGGCTTCGCCAGCGGGGCACAGTACTGGTCAACGCCCTGGGCTCTAATACCTGCCTGCGGAAGGTAGACTTAAGCGGCAACCTCCTGGAGGACTCCGGGGCCAAGATGCTAAGCAAAGCTCTGCAGATCAACACAACACTCAGGTATGTGTTTGTGTTTATTTTGAAAACGGTACTCTGATGGGCGCGGAAAAGGGATTTCCTTGCAAATCAGAGCACTCTGTAACAGAGGAAGATAAGAAAACAAAGAGGTGTTAGAGGAAAGAATAGGGTCAGCGGGAAATTAATATGTTAGGTATGGTTCGAAGAGAGGATTCTCTGAGGCTGCTTAGAGGAAGAACAGTGAGTTAAATCCAATGCGTCAAAGATAAGACGGGTAAAAGTGAACCTTGTTGGAGATAAGAAGGTAAGACTAAGGAACAGGAGGGATAGAGAAAAGAATCTGTGAAGGGTGTGTGTGTGTGTGTGTGTGTGTGTGTGTGTTTTGGAGGTGGAGAAATGGAATGAGCAGATGGAAACTCTGAGATAGGCAGAAAGAGTGAGGAAAAGGAGGACAGAAGCAAGGCAGTAGGTAGGATGGAAGCATTTTGCCCGGGAAACGGATATGGACTAGAGAGGAAGAAAGTGACGGGAGATGGAGACCACCTAAGGAGCGAGATTTGGGTTTAGCTGATTATATTTCTAGGGCAGAGCGAGTCAAGGGAAGTGGAGGAGGAGGAGGATGATGGATAAAAGGAAAACAGGGGCTGAAAATGACTGATGTATTAAAAACAGCAGTTAGACAGTGTAGGTGGGGAATCTGCACTGTGTAATAACAGAAGCTTATTGCTTGCATGGCAGTTGTTCACACATTCTTAATGTTGTGATGTGGACTCATTCAAAGCATGTAGCAACAACAACAAAAAAGTCAAATGTCTTCCTGCTGAGATATATTTGTGCAACTGCATGGTCAGATAAGTACAGTAACTGTGATGCTATTGGCCATGTGCATGTGATTGTGTGTGTTTTTAGGAGCATTCAAAAGTGACTCATCTTCTTTATCCTCTCTGTGCCCTGTCTTCCGTTATTTCCTGCTGGCTTGATCCCTCTCAGGAGTGTGATGTGGGATCGCAACAACACCACAGCGACAGGCTTCCAAGATGTGGCGAGAGCGCTGGAGCAGTAAGACGAGCACAACACACCCTTTTGAGGAGGGGAAACACACATACAACGGATCTCACACACACCCATATGAAAGGCAGATAACAGTCTCTGAACAATGTCTACTATTACACAGCGTTTCATCATTTCTCTGACGTGCGTGCCAGTCAAGCTGTCATTTTTTTTCTCTCTCTGTGTGTGTGGATGCGAATTGTGTGTTTAAGTGTGTACAAGCATTTGTGTTGGCGCATATGCGTATTAGGGAATTGGAGACAACTGTTTTTTAAGCGCCCTGGGTGTTTTCTGTTTGTTCTTGTGAACATAACAATTCTTCCAGTTTGTTATTGCAAGAGTAATATTATCTTGTCTTTTTTGCTTTCTTTCATCCTTCTTTTCCTTTTTTCCCTTTCCACTTAATAGCAACTTTACACTTCAGTACATGCCCCTCCCACTCAGTGATGTCACTCAGGCATACCGCGGCGCCCCGGAAAAGACGGACCAAGCCCTGACCAAGGTGAGAGCAGCTTTGTGATTTCTACATGTTGTAAAAAAAAAAAAGCCTGATAAGGTTGACAACTCATGGCTTTGATGAACGAGTGATGATATTGGCTTTCAAATATTATATATTTCATGATATTAATCGCAATTAAATATTTTAATTGTTTGACAGCACTAATATATATTTTTTAATTTTATTTCAGATTTTTTTAACCAATGCGTCTGCGATTCAGTTGTTGGCTATTCAACCTTAATGCATTCTGTAATTTAAAAAAAAGACACACCCCATAGATTATCTGTGAATATTGATGTCCTCCGGTGTTAGTGGCTATTCACGTTGTTGCTCTTTTGGTCAGGGTGGCACCTCGTCTTTTTGTTTGTCGATGTGCTGTTTTTCTAGCTGTGTCATCAGAGACTTAAATATAGCCAATCAAAGCATTTAATTTTAAGCCACAGTAATACCCTATCATTGGCATGATGGTGACATTTACCAACAGCCAGACAGCAAAAGAGAAAGACTGTGTGGAAACAGCAAACGCTAGCTTTTGGGCCGTCATCATTGCAAGGAAAGTAGGCTTTTGTTGCTTGACATTGCTAGACAGGAGAGATGGCTACATATAAAGATCTGTCATTTTAGATACTGAACGGTGTGGTCATTTTCTGTCAGTACCACTGTTAAGGTAATGCTGTTTGTCACCTCGCTCGTAAGCTGCAGTTAACAGATCAAGTCTGTTTACATTCCCGGCGGCTCAGCTGTCAGTCAGTCAAACACAACATTTTTCCTCCCCTTAGACTGGATGCTAAAGGAGCATTTCTGATAGATCTCCAAAAACTTAAAATAAACAATGTATTTTTTATAGCTAGTTCATTATATTTTTACTTTATGTTCATTCTAACATCGGATATGGATCTGCTGTGGTACTCGACTAAGATCGTTTTCTGGTGCTTATCTTAAGTGTGCATAAGTAGTGTGTGAAGCTTTTGTGTGTGTTAGGGTCCTTGTTTGTCTGCACATTGTCTGTGAAGCTCCAAAGTCCTTGAAGAACCCTTGATTCCATCTTTCTTCACATAAGATGATTAAGCAGTGAACAGTTCCACCTGCTGAGTTAAGAAAATAAATCAAAGGCATCCCGTTTATTTCTGGGGATCAGACTTCTCTGCAGTCTCCTTATTACCATGCAAATGGCCTTGTCTCCTGTCTCCTGCACACTGTGCTTTATACACAACTGTCATTGCCACTCCTCTCTCTTTCCCTGTCTGTGTGTGTGTGTGTGTGTGTGTGTGTGTGTGTGTGTGTGTGTGTGTGTGTGTGTGTGTGTGTGTGTGTCTGTCTGTCTGTCAGATCCAGCGAGCTCTGCTTAGGAATAACCAGACTCAGCGTTTCTCTCAGAAACAAGCTCTCAGGCTGCACCAAGGCCTTGTCACCAGCACTGCCGAACAGGTGTGTGTGTGTGTGTTTGTATTTGTGCACATGATGGTGAACAAGTCAAGATTTTTATTTTAGTGTTTATTTTACCGACATGTTTGTTTGATTGTACGTAGGTGATGGAACGTCTGTGTGTGCGGGTACAGCAGCAGGTGTGTGTCCTGAAAGGCTGCGAGGAAGGAGAGGAGGTCCAGACGGCCAGACAAATCCTCAAAGAAGCCAGGGATTCAAGAGCTGTGAGGAGGCCACCACATTATTTTTTGTGTGTTTTAGACATCGAAACTGTACTGACTCATATAATATCAAAGGGTATGAGGTGTGAATTATGTCTAGTCAGACTTTCATTACATGTTTTAACCAGTAGCGGGAAATAACTAAATCACTTTAAATACCTAAATGGGCCATCAGAAATAGTTCTGTATAAAAAAAATGGATTACATAACTGACTACTTATAACAAACTCTCCTACCATCTAACACGTGACTCTACAGTTCCACTTAAAGGTGCTGTAGGTAGGATTGCAAAGATCCAGGATTTAGACAGAAATTTGAAAATGGACAACTTCTCAGTCACTCACACTTTTTTTGCTGAAGCCCGAATCTGTCTCCTAAGCCCTACTTCCTACAAGGGAGAATGAATGTGTGTGCATGAGCAGTGATTGACACACAGTTAGACATACCCCCTGGCCCTGTTTGGTGTATCTGAACTGGGAGCGGTGGATTTTTGAAAAAACGCTGTAGGTGGTGCTTTTTTTTTTTTATTACCTGCTTCATGTACTTCTAATGGAACATAGGGTCAGTTTCAGCAAATATGACATAAAGTGAGTTTTATACCTAGTCTTACCTACTGCACCTTTAACTAAACTGGGCATGTGCTCTCCAACAGCTGAATCTATAAAACGTTTCAACCGGCTATAATGTAATCAAATTTACCACCACCTGTAACTGCTTTTACAATTATACAGTCCTTGCACATTAATAATAATAATAATAATCTATCCATTTAATAAATACAATGATATTACTTTCAGAAAAGGGACAGACTGCTCAATGAGAACATTCCTTTTGATCCTTAAATCACTGATTATAACCTAATCTCTCTCCTCCGTGTGTGTGTGTGTGTGTGTGTGTGTGTGTGTGTGTGTGTCTCAGCTGTATCCCTCCCTGTGTGAATTGGCCCATGTGTTATCAGTGGACGGCCCCGTCAAACAGCGACTGGACACTCTGGCTGGAGAACTGGCTAAGGCTGCGGACAAAGAGCTGCAGGTACGTTGGTGGTGGAACTGTGGCCATAATCACAGACAACAGCCATTTCTGATAAAATCCATATTTTAAACTGGTGGAGGTCTGAAATAGTTGCATTTAAATTGCCCATTAACAGTGTGTGACTGTGTGTGTGTGGCACAGGTATGCTGACTTCAAAAGAAATTAAGCATTTCAATTCAAAGGGAAAGAACAGTTTAACATTTCTCTAGTTCTGTTTCTATTGGGATTCAGTAGCACAGCGCAGTGGAATAATAAAAAAGCAGCACACCACGCAGGGGGACTGTTGGATACTTTCTATTGAATTTTGACTAACTTAAGCATAATTTAAATTTCTGTTTGTGCTTTCCAATTTTACTGTGTACTAGGCTACATTTGTAATTTGCAATGGTCAAAGTTAAATTCAGTCACGCACAAATTTCAAACTTTGGTTTGAACTTGTAACGTAAGATCGGGAAGAGGTTGAACAGTTCATATAAATTGTTAGTAGTTACTGCATGGATGAATGGTTGAATTGCAGCACAGAAAAAAAAATGCTGTATGAAAGTCTAAGGGAGCAGCAAAATGCCTTGAAAACAGACGTGTGTACAAATATTTCTGTTATGAATGTGTAGTAATGCAAGTCTTGGTTCAACTGGGTCCAGGTGGTGTCGGACTCTATGGTGTCCCTGTGCCGCGAGCTTTGTCCATTGTCCTGCTTAGCCGCCGAGAGACTCACCCCGCCTCTCTCATCCATCTCCGAACAAGTTTCGATCCCTCGCTCCGCCATCCGCAACGCCCTCATGGAGAGAGCGGCTGAGGATATCAACAGAGCCTTGGAGTAAGATGGAGAGCTGTTGAAAACAGTTCAAAGTCAAGCCAAGAACCTTGGCTAAGATACGGATTTAATTGTTATTCCCTTCTATGTTTTCCTTTGCTCTTCTCATTTCAGGGAGGTGAAGTTGTCTGTGGTCTCCTATCTGACCAACTCCATAGTGGATCAGATTCTACAAGAGCTGTACAACACCCATAAAACCCTGGTACTGGTAATACCGCTTTTCTGCATGAATTCTTTGTAGAAATGTAGAACAAAATGTTTACGTATTCAAAGCTGTAATCTCTATCGTCACAGTAAAGATGATTTAGGATCCATTTCATCAGATTAACTGATACATTCATATTATTTATTTTACCACACTTTACTATTAAATTATATCAATAGCAAAACATACCGGATCAGGGCTCAACGCTAACTTTTTAAAGTGGTTGCCAGCTTGGCCACCAGGCATCATCTTTTGATTGCGGAAATTGACAATAGGGGTGTGCAAAAAATTGAATTACATTCGTATCAGGATTCAAGCTCTACAGATTCAAAATCAATCCATATTTTTTGGTTTTGTAATGGTGTGTGTACTATCACATGGGAAAAGTAACTACATGTACATACTGTAAATTGTTTTCTAAATTGCAAATCTTTTTTTAAGTGTAAATCGAATCTTGAGCCTACGGTAAACGCGTGTGTGGAAAGCAGTTCGCACAACAGCTGAAATGTTGTGTTGCACACGGACATAGTGTTTAAACTTTACGGAGACTCTGTAGATATTTCAGCTTTAAATTCTGTTTTAAAGGAATAGTTCAACACTTTGGCAAATACAGTTATTGGCTTCTTTGTGCGCGTTAGATGAGAAGGTTGATAATACTCTCATGTCTAATTAGGTATGTAGCTGGAGACAGTAACTTAGCATACATACTTGAAGCAGAGAGAAACCGCTAGCCTGGCTCTGTTTTCAAAGGTTTCAAAAATCAGCCTACCAGCACGTGCAAAGCTCAGTAAATGACAAAACCAGTTTTTAAATGTTTAAAAAGGATTGAAGTTGCTGTCTTATGGTGGAGTGGGGAGTGCCAGACTATTTTTTGTGGGAAGTAACGACTTTCTGGAGTAGATGACATTCAATTTCCCAAAATGTCAAATTATTTTACCTTTAAGTTTCTCAACATAAATCTGCAATCTCAAAGTCATTTTTTGGAAGAAAAAAAGATTAAGCCTGTGGAAACTGAAACCAACTCAAAGAATGACACCCATACATTGATCCAAGCTCCATCCCCGGAAGTAGGTTACAAGTGATAAACAGGATGCAGACACACTTCATGCTTCACACTTCTCATTGGTTGGATTGTTTCCACACATTGAAAAAGGCTATCCCTGGTCTGAGTGTAATATATTTCCTTGCTGCTCACCAAAAGCAACAATTTATTTCCATTGCTTCTAGATGAATAATAATCCATGAGTAACCTTCTGCCACTTCACCCACAACAAACACACTCATTCGTTTAATTTTATGAGTCAGTATTTGTTTTTAGTAAGATGTGTCATGAATTCATCTTTTTAAAGCATGATGTCTGCTGTGAAAAACGTCAATACCTACAGATTATAGTCAAAGTTAATACAACAAAATTATAACATTTACTTTAAGACTTACTTCCATCAGTTAAACAATAGTAGTGTGATGTGAGGTGCAGAAGCATTCAATTCATTCAGAAGAATTCAAGTCTGTGTCTTAAATGTTTGCATTATAAATCTATAACGCTGTCAAAACGATTGCAGTGAAGTAGGCATTTTGAACTGCTGTGTCTTTACCATGTCAGGTTGAAGGGTTATGAGTATAAGCATATTGCAATCAGAAAAAAAGCAACAACTGGATTCAAGTCCATTAAGGAAATGATTAGACCTGCAGGATCTCCTCTCTCAATAAAATTGAATTGTTTAAAATGAAGCCAGTGGAAAAGGATGCAAAAATACATTCTGTTTTGCATTCCATTCACTGCCTCTACCCTTACATCTCATTTTCTTTTCTCTGTTTTGCTGCAGTGCGAGTTTGTCCTCTGCCATGCCTCACTCCGCTTTGATAATCAAGAAATTGAATTTTTTTTCTTATTCTTAATGGGTTTTTGCAAACTATAGCAAAGTACCTTATGCTTTGTTTGCCAGCTTCTTGTGTACAAGGGCGGACACATTTTCTCCTCTGAGATTGTGTTGAAGAATATTGTTCCAGGTGTCATCATGGCCTGTTTGTGTATACAGTGTGTGTGTGTGTGTGTGTGTTTGTGTTGCATCAGCTGCGGCAGGTGTCTCAGGCAAAGCGTTGGGATGACGTTGGGACGGGCAGACGCACTATCAGACAGTCCAGATTAGTCGAGTCTCTGGAATTTCCTGATGAGGACTTTGGCGTTAACCTGGGAATAGTAAGTGTCTGAGGACATGCTAATATTATGTTTATGCTTAGTAAGTGAATGGTGAGTTTCTTTTCATTCCGGAGGTACAAATGTGAATGATTGATTATTAGTGACAAACATTTGACTAAGGTAGCCATCCACAGATGCAGTTAATTTTAAGGATTCACTGTGCCCCATGTTTAACATTAAAACATGATTTATAAAATCATGCCAACAATTATTAGGCTATTTTAATAGCCTATACCAAAATATGTATGATGGCTCTTGGCTACATGTTATTGTAAGCCAAGTTTAATATGCATTTTTATTTTCTACAATATATGTATAAGGGGATTTCCGTTCCATCTCTCTTTCAGTCAGGGGTCCTTGGCTTAAAAAAAGTTGAAGACTCCTGCTGTAAAGCAACCAAACTGATTGCTGACTGCTATTTTATTGTTGGTTGTTGAAGGGAGAGTTCGGAATTTTTAAAGTGGGGTTATATGAGCTACTTATCCATAGTCAGTGTGTTACCTACAGTAGATGGTGGTTGACACGCCCCCAGTTTGGAGAAGAAAACAGAAGTACCGACACAGAAGCTATTGTACTGCATTGTACTGCAGTGGATGGGGGGGGGCAGCAGCAAAACAGATTTTTTACACCTAGATTACCATATAATTTTTTTTAAGTAGGCTTTTTTTAGGTGTCTAAAATCTGCTTTTCTGCTGCCTTGTCCACCACAGACCATTGCTTAGCTTCTGTGTTGGTACTCGTGCCTGCTTTGCTAAACTGTGAGTGTGCCCACAGTGTCTACATGTAGTAGGTAATATACTGACTAATGGATAAGTACATCATACAACTCAACTTGAAAACATTCGAACTATACCTTTTAAGGAGAGTTGGGCTAATGGTTCAAAATGTGCTGGAGGCAATAATAATGTACCTAATTGCAAAAAACTGAAATTCAATACGTAACCCCCTTATTCTTTTTGCTTGCTTTGTGTGTGGTTGTCACATCTGTGTTAACATATTTGGATATAGTGTTTGAAATGAAGCCACTGCTTATTGTACATTCATCTCATTTGACAAAAGGACACAATGGCCATTAAAAAGCGGACCTCCAGAACTAGAAGAATTCGTCCTGTCTCCGCCCGACCGAGTGAGTTTTTGTGCCTCGACTCTCAGCTAATTGCCCCCAAGTTCTCACATAGTGTGATTTATTTACAATAATAGCAGGGTAAGGGTCAATTGACTCTCTATTTGTTATACAATTATGAAAGTACTGTATTTCTTCAGCCATACAAGTAGAATGCAACTTACCATAATGAAATGAGTGATCACTTCTTTCAAAATTTAAATTAGCTTTATTTTTTTCTCACCCATACTAATGCTTATGATAATAGTTAATGTGTTAATGCCAGTGTATTAATCTTGCATCTTTAAATTGAAGGACTAAACCTTCTAAGGTAATAACGATACCGATACCCCCCTTAGGCCAAACTTGACATTTTTGCCTCACTAGTGGTAATGGTCTCAGGGGTTGCCTCTTTATTTTCATCCATTATCTGCCTCACAGAGCAGCAACCTTAGCATGGCTATGTAAATAAAGACCATAGAAGATTGTTTTTTGTATTTTCATGTTTGAATTTAGAAAAATGTAATGTCATAAACAAGTATATTTAACTTCAGTCAATCCAAAATCTGAAATTTGTCTCGTTGTAGGTGTAGGTGATGAGCCCAGTCCCTCTCCTACGCCTACTGCTCCACCGCACTCTGCCCCTCTTACCCACTCGGCATCATGGGAGTGTCTGTCCACCCTCCCCACCAACGGCTCGCCCTTGCGTCACGTGACCCACGTCAGACCTCGCCCACCCCGGAGACACAGAGCAGGGCACCCTCCCCCAGAATCTGTAAGTTGATGACAACTGGCGTGAAATTGACCTTTGACCTTATTGTGAGCTCCAGTAGGCAGGAATCATCTCTTCCTTGAGCTTCTTGTGATGGAAAACTCTAAACTAGGGCTGCATCATGTAAGGAAAATATCTAGTTGTGATTATTTTTGACTGTTATTGTGTTTGCGACATGATTCACAATATTGGAGGGAAAGATCATTTTTGTAGAATTATTATTTTCATTGAAGATGATTAAAATTCAAAGAAATTATAATGATCATAGTGTGATTTTTGCAAGGATATGTACCATACAAAAAGTCTGTAGGATTTGTTTTGTGAGCCAAAAAGTCTCTGCAGAACCACAATACTACAGAATGGTTCAACGCACATTTTGCCTTTAAAAAAAATTGCTCACCCTCTGTGATTTGGATATTACACTAGTCATATATATGATATTATGATTTTTCCTAACATTGCGATTAATTGTGCAGCCCTACTCTAAAGGGCAAGTTCTGAAACAAATGGTTGAGATTTGTATACAGATCTCTAACACAGCTCACAGTTTCTAAAACAGCGTCTTTATGGCACCTTGAAGGTAAAGGAGTCTTTTTTGTGTTAGTGACATCTATGTATATTTAACTGCCCAATTTGTTTTTAATCTAATGCTGCAGTATGAAGTTCAGTCTGTGTGTTTCAACAATATGGCTCAGAAGGGTGTAGAGGTGATAAAGTAAACCCAGCATGCGTAGTTTGCAGGGGTTTCTTTTACCTCTTGACTGCTTTGTGCAAACTTATTTATCTTGTTTGCCATGCCAGTGGCACTTTCCAAAAATAAGTCCTTTAAAGTAGGAAGCTGTCACATACGTCTCTGTGACTCGATGTTAATCATGCACAGCCATCTCCCAAGGGCCGTGGGGCAGCTTCTAACTTAAAACGGCTTGTTTGTTTGGAGACTTTTTGTTTTTTCGGTACAAACTCAGTTACGGCAGCATGATGAGGAGTTGTTCACAAACAGACTTCTGTTGGCAATGGATTCTGTTCTACCAGCCAGCCATTTGAAATGATGATACCTTTAGTCAGCCTCTCAGCTTTGTGCCAACATGACGGATTGATAATTGTTATCCTGTTATTCTATCCATTTCCTGTGTGTGTGTGTGTGTGTGTGTGTGTGTGTGTGTGTGTAGCATTGCTCTGAGAACGGAGGAGTCAATATGCTGGAGGATGGACTACCTGATTTTTACAGCAAGAGAGTTCTACCTGACAGGTAGCTTACAGAATCAGTTTTCGTGCAATCTTTAAATGCAGTAGATTTGTCATTATTACTGTGGCCCCCTGAGGACAGCACACACTTTAAGGAAACTGTAGTCCGTATCCGGTGGATTAGTAAAACCTGATCTTTTATTCTTCAGCATCTAAAAGGAGCATATCTAACCAGACATGCAAGATCTTAATCTGACAGCTCTCATTAGATAGTTAGCCTCATCTCTTTATCATGAGAAAATCGTAATGTAATTATGACAAAAGAATTATATTATCAGAGTTGCCATTTAAAAACATACTTGTGACTGGGACTTATGGCTGATAGATTACTAGAGTGACCTTAAAGCAGCTAGAATAAATATTTTTATATTAACAATGGATGAAATGACAATGTGAAAAGGGTCGCTCTACAGTCTAGACTTCTCATAATTATCACATAAAGATGTCCTAATTGCAAGATGCTAATCATGAGATACTGAGTTATAGAATTTATAAACAGAAGAGCATGTTTCTTAGTTTCCTTTCTCCTTTGGATGTGCTTTAATACTATATCAGCATAACCAAAATGGATCAGTGTTCCATCACATTGCATTAACAAAATGATTTCATCCTGATTGGGCAGAAAGTGAATGATATAAATCCTGTGGTTGCTTAACGTGTATCTAGATGCATCAAACTTATTGTGTAGAAAGAGATAAATTACAAGTCTTACCATAGGGGTACATAGGGTACCCCTAGGGTACATCTGCTCTGGACACAATAAAACCCTATCCTGCTGAACCACAAATAGCAATATATTGAAATGCACCTACATAAGAAGTATTTCCCCTCTATGCTACTTACAGTTCATGCTACATGCATTAAAAATAGGACTATAATGCCCTTCTCTATATTGCTTTTGTATTGCATGTCATGTCAATAAATAAACGGCATGCTCCTAAAGCACTTAGACTCAGATGTAGTAGAGAGATTCCATTTGCACTAAATAGAAGCATCATTTGTAGCTTAATTTTTCAATAACCAGAACATATTCCATTATATAAAATAAATGATCTTGTTTTCTGTCAGCGTCCAGCCTTCTGTTTACCCACTAGTTTTTTTTGGAACTGCACATTAGTCATGCAAAATGGTTTGTGCTTTCTCGGTTTTAGAGACTGACTGCCTGTGTATACGGATCTATGGCAAAGCAATTACAATATATAATGAAGAAAACACAACTAAACTGCTTTCTTTACAACAGTTACTTTCAAGGTGCCCTGCCACACGTATTTCAATATTTTAAGTTCTTTAAAGTATGGTAAGTTCTATTATGGACTCTGTAACAAATCTTTGTGGAAAAAATGCCTTGGTTACTCTGTTTCAAGCCATTCTAGCGTGGTATAGAAAGCCTGCAGGAAGACTCAGCAAATGCAAGTAAAAACAGTTTTGTGTGGCAGGACACCCATAACCCAGTATTTGTTATCAGTGGCACAAGATGTCAAAGCATACTGCACACCTAATCAATACAATTCCGATATTGTATTTGGCAGTGTGGTCAAGTCATGCTTTGGCACATTTTAAAGCGGCTATAATTAATATTTATGTATAAACAAGTGATCACATGAATACTTGTATGTGAAATGGCTCGCTTGAAGTGATGAACCCAAAGGTATTGTCTCTCGACTCTACAGTTCCGCTTAGCTCTACTGAACGCTTTTTCAGGCCCGCCATTTTACTGTTTTGGTTCACTAATTGCTACCATCAGCAATGTTTTCAGCCGCAGCAGGCCGCTGGTTGTAGTGATTAAGCCACAAAAACACTCAGTACTATACTAGCTCTGAATTTAGCCACTAAAATGTTTAATCAAGCTTTGCATTCAAGTAAACAATATGTGTTGACAGCAACGAGGCGGAGCACATTGACCAAAATTCAGTCTCAGAACCCTTCGCCTATCGCCTGACTATGATTTAGCTCATTTATCTGCAGTCATATGCAGATTTCTGTTTTTAAAGATTGTGAAGCAATCCAGTTGTGGACTTTTTTTGTCAACTCCACTCTCAGCTCTCAAGTTGCTAATCGGAGTGTAAACAATGACATGCTCAAGGAAGAGAAAGTCTGGATATCCGTTGGCTATACCAGTACCCTGAAATATTGGCCGTTTGAATTTACATTAAGAGTAGTACAATTTTGGTTTTTGTAATGATAATTTCAACACACTAAAGGTCTGTTCTGAAGCTAGCCATTTGTTAGCAACTTACTTTGTCTCGGTACATCATAGCCTAAAAATATTCATTTAGATTGTAAGTTACATGGCTCATAAATTTGCATCATAAACAGCACTATTCAATAACCACAAGGAAATGGTACTTTCCAAACCATTGTAGGGCCACATGACAGTGTGTGCTTAATGCTCATCAGCAGTGCATGAAAAAGATTCATTGAGGCAGCATAAATATGCCTTCTGTCAAATATATTATACCATCTGTACAGGCCCAAGATTTATTGTCAACTTTTCACAACAAAAACCATGTAGTTAGCCGTTAACACTGAGATCCGCAAGCCAATGATGACTTGCAGAGAATGTATACTGATCAATAATAATAATAACTGATGGGTAATTGCATCAATAGTACAATATCACCAAAAGGATTGTATCCATCCGTTCTTTAACTCTGTTGTCTTTTCCAATAACCTCACTTGTTTCTCCTCCTCTTTTTTGCCTTTCAGTCAGTTGTCATCCCTCCATCAGGGCCAGTCGCTGAGGAGAAAGAAGAGACGAAGCGTGTTGTCCATTTTCTCCGGCTTCCGCAAGAACCGCAACTCCACCATCTCTAATCAGGACTCAGAGTCAGTATGCAGCGCAGGGGTTGAGTGGAAGGAGGGGAAGAAACATTTAAGTGCTCAGAGCCAGAGATTTGGATGGCTGTTAAATTAAGCCAGTGCTGGGCATTAACGTCCCTTCATAGATTCATGAATATTTTAATGGAAGAAAATATTTAGCTGTCTCCAACTGTTTTCCTTTGCTTTGAATGTATGGCACATAACGGCTCCATAGTTAAAAAAGTAGACAGCAGTATTGCAAATAGGAGAAAGTACAAGGCGTAAAAAACTTGTTAAAAAGGTATTATACAGCTTATTATATATACAGCAGGATAATTGTGGGGAGAGTAACGCACTCAGTAGGCACACTTTGCAAATTTACCTTTTTGAAAGGAGTTACAATTACACAAAATGGAGGAGCAAAAGGCCCTCAGTGAAAGATAAGTCAAGTATGTTTTTCAGCTGACTGAGGAATTGTGGTTAGGCCAAAAAAAAAAACGGAGTAATCACCTCTGCTGTTTAACAACCACGCTAGAGCGCAGGAGTTTCTCTCCTAAACAGAGGCCAAGTTTTACAGCAGCCTACAGCAGTCCGAAATAGGAGAATAAAAAAGAGATGACTCATTTTTAGGGTAGCTGTACAGTAGATAGAAATGGCTTTTTAACCACAGTTATCCATGTTATGTCAAATTTTACCTGTTGCTAAGCAATCAAATAGATTGTTCATTGTTGCATTCACATGGCTGCCCTCTGCACCCACTTCTTTTGTCTTTTTACAACAGCTCAGAGTGTGTGGGAAGTGCAACAGCTTACTGCTGACAATAACAGAGGCCGAAGAAGTGTTCAATGAATTAGTCATATAGGAAGTACGAGCTTACACAGTAAATACTTTTTTACTAATATTAATAGTATAGTAAGTAAGTAAGTGTACGGGCAAGTTAGATCACAAAACACTAACTCTCATCTTCCCCTGCCTCTTGAGTCAAACCTCATCCCCATAAGTATCTGTAAATATAATTCACTAATCAAAGCGGCATGTGTTTTCTGTGCGTCTGTTCCAGCAGCGCCTCAGAGAACGTCTACTCGATGATTCAGCAAACAGGGAGGCCAGAGAGCACTGTTCCTGGAGCAAACGGGACTATGCCTTCAACTCGGCCCATGCAGGGTGTTCCTGTGCATGGGATGAGGGCTTCCAGCCCCTCCTGCCTCATCCAGAGACAGGTACAGTGTTGGATACAGTCACAGTGAGTATGATGTGACCGTTAGAAATTCAAATTCTCATGACAGCAAGCAGCTCCAGAGAGTTAATCCTGAACCAGCTTCAGGGGTGCTGCAGTCTAGCTAACTGCAGTCTATATCCACAACGTTTCACTTCCAGGATTGGTCCTTTGCCGCTGGAAATTCTGCTATTTTAAACATTTCAAAGCCTATTCTATTCTGTCTCTATAGCTCAATTTACACAATATATTTTTTTCCAACATAGTCTGCCATCCTTGTAACCTAGCACAATGAGAAGTGTTCACACATTCAAGCCTCTCTCTCTCTTTGTAATTGTTCTCTGTGAGCTTCTTTAAATCCTGCTAGTTCTCATTATAAAAATTCTCAGTGTTGTAACAGTAGTTCACCTTGAGCTGTGTCTCAAACTATGCATTGCTGGGTCCTTGAATTTGTGAGGACTGGGCCTGGAAAGTTATAAAAAAAAGTCAAACTCCTTGAATTTGATGTTTAAGAAGGTGTGGGAAACCTGTTCTCTTCCCTAAAGTTTTGCGTGCGCACACGCACACACACACAGGGAGAGTTGCAGTCATTTAAATCTCTTTGGTCCTCAAAGTAGAGTCCATGGATCCTTACTGAGCCTTGAGAGGATTTGAGGACATCCCCAGGAAAATTTAACTTAGGTAGAATTTGATTTAACTAGAATTAAGAAATGTTAATCGTAGCCTTTACTTTCACCGCTTTTATCCCCAGACTACATAATTCATTCAGTACATCATCGACAACAGGAAATCCTATACAGCATACAGTGGGGCTCGAAAGTTTGGGCACCACTGGTAAAAAATGGTATTAATGTGCATAAAGAAGCCAAGAAAAGATGGAAAAATGTCCAAAAGGCATCAAATGACAGATAAGACATTCGTTTGTCACAAAATGTTAGATTTTATTTCCATCATTTACACTTTCAAAATAATAGAAAACTAAAAAATGGCGTCTTTAAAAGTTTGGGCCCCCTGCAGAGTTAATACCTTGTACTTCCCCCTTTGGCAAGTATCACAGCTTGGAAACACTTCTTGTAGCCAGCCAAGAGTCTCTCAGTTCTTGTTTGAGGTATCTTCGCCCATTCTTCTTTACAAAAGTCTTACAGTTCTTTGAGTCGTTCTGGGCTGTCTGTTACGTACTGCTCTTTTAAGGTCTATCCATACATTTTTAAATTATGTTGAGGTCTGGAGATTGTGAAGGCCATCGCAAAACCTTCAGTTTACGCCTCTTGATGTAATTCACCGTGGATTTTGAGGTGTGTTTAGGATCATTATCCATTTGTAGAAGCCATCCTCTCTTTAACTTCAGCTTTTTCACAGATGGCATCAAGATAGCGTCCAAAAGTTGCTGAAATTTAATTGAATCCATTTTTCTTTCTACTCGTGAAATGTTCTCTGGGCCACTGGCTGCAATACAACTCCAAAGCATGATTGATCCACCCCCATGCTTAACAGTTGGAAAGAGGTTCTTTTCATTAAATTCTGTGCCCTTTCTTCTCCAAATGTACCTTTGCTCATTCCGGCCAAAAAGTTTAATTTTAATCGGTCTACAGAACTTGTTTCCACAATGCATCAGGCTTGTCTATATGTTCATTTGCAAACTTCAAACGCTGATTTTTGTGGTGGGGACTTAGAAGTTTTCTTCTGATGACTCTTCCATGAAGAACATATTTCTACGAGTTTATTTTTATAGTTGAACTCCAATGTCTGCCAGGTCTTTCTGGATGGATCGTGCAGTCAAACGTGGGGTTTGACTTGCTTTTCTCACAATCCTGCAAACTGTTCTGTCTGATATTTTTCTTGGTCTTCCAGATCTTGCTTTAACTTCCACTGTTCCTGATGACTCCCATTTCTTAATTACAATTCAAACAGAGGATATTGGCGTTTGCTATCTCCTTACAGCCTTCTCCTGCTTTGTGAGCGTCAACTATTTTCAGTTTTAGTTTTCTAGACAACTGCTTAGAAGAACCCATGGTGCTGATTGTTGGGGCAAGGTCAAATGAGTCTGGGCATTTAAAACCTTAAGATTGACATCACCTGGTCCTTCCAGTTGATGATTGAGAACAATCCATGACATGTCAGGTCTCAGCTTTCCAAAGGGGCGGTGCATGCTATAAATTCTGCAGGGTGCCCAAACTTTTGCAGACGCCATTTTTTTGTTTACTGTTATTTTGAAAGTGTAAATGATAGAAATAAAATCTAACTTTTTGTGACATATTATACGAATGTCTAATCTGTCATTTAATGCCCTTTTGTAGATTTTTTTCCATCTTTTCTTGGCTTCCTTATGCATATTAATAAAATTTTTTACCTGGGGTGCCCAAACTTTTGAGCACCCGTGTATTAT
Organism: Etheostoma cragini; assembly: GCF_013103735.1. Classification (NCBI taxonomy): domain Eukaryota; kingdom Metazoa; phylum Chordata; class Actinopteri; order Perciformes; family Percidae; genus Etheostoma; species Etheostoma cragini. Next base: position 6,306,272 of record NC_048418.1, on the reverse strand, counting down.
CAGCTATGTAAAGCCAAATTACTTTTTTAGGGTTTGAGGACCTATAAATGAGGCTTTTATCTATCTTTTTTTTTTTTGGGGTCCTTGTCCAGTCCACAGACCTGGTTAGCATGGTGTACAGCTGCATTGGGGCAGAAATCGAGGACTCGGATGTGAGCAGCACCTGTGACATCAAAGAGACAGACCAAGATACTGACGCGTCAACCACCATCTCAGATGTCCCTGCAGATACTCAGACTAATGGCCACGTGGTGTCCTCCAAACAACAGACGGACAGACAGATGGAGACAGGCAGGCAGGAGAGGATCGTACCCCTGACAGACTCACGGACTGACATGGAGGAGGATAGACAGAGCGGCGGTGGAAGGCCAGAGCCACCCCCACAGAGCACCAAGCCAAGTGTGGCTGTCATGAGGCAGAGACACCTGCAGGAGAGTTTAGGTATTGCAACTCAGACTGCAAGAGAAGTTGTATTACATTATTTTATGATTGCTTTGGCTCAACAACCGAGTTTTAAAATAAGTAATTAACATTTATTTATACAGCGCTTTTCACAAAGTGCTTTACATAAAACATACAATATGATAAATATTAAAACAAAGTACAATTAAAATTGCAAGGTAACACATAAAAATAAAGTGTGGAAATGTCATCCAAAGGCCTGTTTAAAAAAGTAGGCCTTCCACTGATTTTTAAAAGAGTCCACAGAGACAGCAGAGCGTGTAGGACGAGGCACAGCGTTCCAAAGTCTCAGTGCTACGGACTCACAGTCCCCACAGGTACTAAGCAGGAACTACTCCTACTACTAATGTGCCTAGCTCCTTAAACAGCCATACTGTCTTTGTAAATCTTACCCTAAACACACAAAATGCTGAACTTACAAAACACCAACTCACATGCTCAGTCCTCATAATACAGACTAGATAATAATAATAATAATAATAATAACATAATACAGAATATTAGCATACATTTTAATGCTTATTACAAAGCATACACATCACTAAATAAAATGTAAACATGTCCACAGAATTGCAGAATTGCAACATTATTGTTAAACACTGATGCAGTGACACAATCACAAGCTAACATAAATGTAGAGTTTTCAAAGGTCATTCTTCAGTTAAATCTTAAGTAAATGACAAGTGCAAATTCTGTCTTGGTGAGTTAGATACTTTTGATAGCATTATTTATTAAACATAGTATTTTAAGATTAAACAACAATGTAAATTTGGAGCATCCTTACGTCATTAAAAACACAAAATTGTCAGATAAATTGATGCTTTGGTATGATTGCTGTAAAAGGATGAAGAGGGCTGGTCATTTCTGTGTTATTAGTTTTTTTTTCACAACTCACCCTTGGCTTTCAAGCTCGAAAAACCAAACTCTAGTCTGGCCAATGACGTTGTGTATAGAGTCGGTGGGCGAAGTGAATTCCCTGCTACTTAAAAACAAAGCAGATGTCTGCTGCTGCTGGCGAACAGCGGCCTTTCGAATCGGCTTTGGCCGCGACTCTGGACTTGGAGTTAATCTTTTCTTTGAGAAAAGGACAAAGATTGGCCGTTGAAGTTATTCTTAAAGGAAGATGTGTTTGGAGTTTTGCCAACCAGATATGGAAAAAGTTGAATCTATCAACTAACGTTGCTGTGATTGGTTGTAGCACTATCCTATTGCATGAAGAAGGAATTTGAAAGTAAACTATTTATTATTATTTACTATTTATCCCGCCTCGCGGATTATTACATTAATGATGAATTACATGAAGTACAAAGAAAGTTGTAGATGTCAGTCAATAATACTGGTTCGTAGTGATACATTTTTGAATCACTGTTCTAAAACTCTGGAGCAAAAAAACATAAGTTAGATCAACATCATTAAAAAAAGATATGTGCAAGACACGTCTGTCAAAGTGAGTTTAATGAGAGGAAGTAGTGCAAGTGGACATAGATTTGACTGGCTTAGTCTCAAAGGTTCACTGTCCCAAACTATAGGGGCCTTAACATAGATAGGGACATTGTTAAGGGCTATTGTTGGTTTCAAGTCTAGACATTGTAATGAGCAAAACCTCCACAGTTACAATAGTAGCTAAATACTGTACTCTAGCTCAAAGGGAGTTTAGAGAGCAGTGAAATAGCTTGAGGCCAGAACAGGTCGTGCCATATAATCAATGTAGAAATCTGCAGATTGACATTGCAAACAAAGAAATAGTACAGAAACGTACACTTTTATCCTCTGATTGGAAACCTAGCCGCAGAATGCCCACATCAATAAATAATAATAATTGCTGCTATATTGTTCCTCATTAACTGAATACGACATCAATGACGGGACAAACTTTCAGCAGATAAACATGCCTATAAACCATTGGCTAGCATAATATTGATGTGATATTTCATCTCTCTTGAAGTTGTAGAAAATAATTTAATACAGAAATGCCAAGCAACCCAGTTCTTAATTGCTGTTTTATTGTTTCTTGTTTACGTTATACCTTTTCTTTTTTCGTGCGCTGTATATACGCCAGTGATTTCAGTCCCATTCTAGTCAAACTAACTTGTCCAGTTACAGAATGTGCATGAAATGTGTGCACCTGCTACTCTGCTTCCATACTTAAAGGTTTTCAAATAAAGCTCTGCTGGATCATTGTAAGGTCTGAGTTGACTGTGATTCTGTCTCACCAGAAGAGGCAGGAAGGCTGCAAGGAGAAGAAGACCAAAGTGAAAGAAAGCATGAAGAGAAGCAGAGAGCACGAGTACCAGAGGGACAGCATTCTCTTCTACCTAAAAAGGTATGTGTACAGCATGTAAAACAAAGAAAAAAATAGGACACATTTTGTACAAACTCTCACTCACTAGACTATGATGTGTAACATCACACACAAATGCTGTGTTCCTCCCTCAGCCCATTCTCGATCTCTCAAGAGACAAGACCTCTCCGGAAAAGGCTGTGACCTCTGCCAAAACCTCACCTGTCAATCCAGGCGAAGAACTGACCAGTGACCAGAGGAGCTTGCCTCCTGCTCAGCCGATCATTGAAGAGGAGGGGACCGCCGAGAACAAAAGCTCACCAGCATCTGCCAAGCCGGGGATAGAAGCATCAGATCCTGTCAGTCAAGGTGCTGTAACAATGTTACTGTACAGCAGAGGATAGGAAGAGTAGTGAGCCGTGATGTGGTAGATCATTCATTAAAACCAGTGTGGTTGTTACTTTAAAGGTCCTATATTACGGTCGGTTTTAGGTTCAGACTTTCATTTTGGGAAAAAACACATTATTTCCCTTATACCGTCGGTCTAAATAACTGTATTCACCCTCTGTCTGAAACCAGTGTTTCCCACACATAGACTAATTATTATATTATATGATAATTATATTTATTTTTAACGCTATTTAAAACACGCATTCGTTGAGCGGCATTTCCGTTCCCTGCTCTCTTCGTCTCTCTGTTGCTCTACACACCCACATACACAGCCCCTCCCCTCCCTGCACACAGCGTCTGTCTCCATGAAAACAGTATTGCCAACTTAGCCTCTTCGTTGCAAGATTTAACGAGTTTTTAGACCCCCTTCAGGACTTTTTTTTGCAAAAACAACTAGCAACAGATCTGGTGACTTACTGTAAAAATAAAGTCGGCAGTATTGTTCAGCGAGCATGCCAGGAATTTCGTCCTGTAGCCGCCAAAACAGTCCCCTCTCTCTGAGTCTGTTTTGTGTGGAGCCCCTGCCCTCTCCTCTCTGTGCGGCTGAACTGCACACGGTTTGCACGCAGCTGGAAAGGGGAAGGGACAGGGTGGGGGGGCCCTGGAGAAGGCAGCCTTTTTTGAGAATTCTTCATCGATCTTTTTACCTCTCTTTGTAGAATTAATTTTTTTCTTCAAAGATAGGCAACCTAAGTAATAATTGTAAGGTAAAATAAATTCCTGCATTGAAATTGGGATTATTTGGCTAAAGATTCCTATTTCTTTCTATCTACCTTGCGGACACAACCACTAAGCTTTATGCAAATGATTACGTAATGATGTCACAGATATGTTAATGAGGATATGATGTCATTTCCCCCTCCCCCGCTTCTCAAATTGCTTTCTAATCTGTGCACACACTAGAACTGTCTCTTTAAAAAAACCTCCTGAGAAATCCCAGTCTGTTCTAGATGGTCAGTGTTTCTGGGTCATTGCAGCCGTGATATGTCTGTAACGGCGCTGTAGACGCACTTCATACACACATGTATAGTAAAGCTGTGACACAACCTGCGGAATGTCCTGGCAGATCGTTTAAAGGCACATTTTCTGTAAAAGGACTGTGTGCATTTCTCTGGGGATTGAGCGGAGCGTGGACTGAACATTTTGATACATTCACATTATTTATTTAGCACCTCAACCTGCTATATAATACATTATGTAATAAAAAGGACATGAAATCTCACTTTTAACAATATGTGACCTTTAATGTAATTTTCTTGATTTTTCAGTAAAAAAGGTTTCAGATTCTGCACATGGAACTCCTCTCTTTTTCTGTATAATCATGGTAGCTTTAATGCTAATATCCAGGTCCTACTAGTTAGAAAAAAGTGACAACATAAAGGCCTGGCAAAGTCTGGCAGGCCATTTTGACAGAGTAAGTGTGGATGATGATCAAGATAATGATGATTAAACCTGTTCTACCAATCAGATGGGGAAGAAGGTCGTAATGGATTTACGGCCCCATCACGTCACACCAGGAAGTCCAACTCGTTTGACATAGGTACTGTATGCTCTGTACTCCTGCTGTTGTGCACACATTAGGATATACGTACACAGCATGAATGCTGTTTGGTTTTACACTTGGATGTCTGAGACAAATGCACATCTTGCTGCTTTTGTTCATAATTCATAACAATGGCGCAATGCTTTGTTATTTTTTATCAGATAAAAGCAGCGTGAGTCTCTTATTTGATCTGCTTCCTAGCCTGTAGAGCTTTCCGGCTGTGTACCGCATTACTGCTTTACCCTGCAACCTCTTTTCAGTTCCCATACCCCACTCTGTGTGTGTTTGTGTTTGTGTGTGTGTGTGTGTGTGTGTGTGTGTGTGTGTGTGTGTGTGTGTGTGTGTCATGCCATTTCCCCTTAGGCATGGAACGTGACAGCCCCTACGATCTGGAGATGCCCTCAGATCGCAGATTCCCTGTGAAAAAGCCCTGTTTCCCCCAGTACAGAAACAGATCCCTGGACTGCCCTGCTGGGACCAGGTGTATGTATCTGTTTGACTTCCTGCTAATATGTCTTGTATGACAGCCATGTGACAGGCAAGGTTTGCACCCTTAAGGTTTTGCAGTTTATTGCAATAAACAATCCATGGAAAAACGTTGAAGTTTGAAAAAAAAAAAGTCAAGGGGGGGATGAAAATGTTCAAAAATAACACAGAACAAAATACGTATATAAAGCATTTAAAATACACATAAAAAGTGTTGAAAATGTCACACACAAAAAATCGAGAGAATTTTTTATTTTTTATTTTAACAAAAATGTTGAAAGAAACGTCAAAAGCATCAAGTGGAAACTCAATTCTTGATTGGCCAACAGCACATTGAAAGGATTATGATATGATGATGCCCTAACGGGGTTGTTGTGTTTACTTGCCCGAAGTGGCTTTTAACTCGTCCCGGACCATCTGGCAACCCTTACTGTTGAACCCTTCAAGGTATTAGAAGCATCCGTTAATCTTTATAAAGTTAATTAAGAATAGAAAAAAGGTGTGCACACCTTAATCATTTTTTGCAGAAACTCCTCTTTGTAAACATTTTTAATAGCACTGTACATGGACAAGTCATACCTAACATATTGAATGCATGCTTGTTCCGGTGTTTTATAAATGGCTGACCAAAGAAAGAGATATTAAAACATAATTTAAAGACATCATTTTCCAGTTTTTCAGAAACATCTCTTTGCAGCTGACAGCCAAATCTGACACTGACTGGAAAATGGTGCCAATAAACGAGAACCTCAACATTTCACTCCCGCTTTAATTTGAGCTGATTCCTTTTAGATACTATGTTGTATTATTGAGGTAATTGGCAGCTTTGGTTAGCTGATTTGTTATCCATTTCTACATTTCAGGCGTTTGGCATTGAAGATGAAAAACCTGTGGCAGTGGAAAGCTAGGGGCACGAATGACGCAGCAAAAGCCTCTGCCAATTACCTCTGTAATACAGAACTGAAACCTGCTGATGGGTGCAATTATCACTGTGAGAATGATAAAAAGGTCCATGCCACAAATTATGGCATAAAAGCCACTTATATAGAAAGTGTGAAACTGAAGTGGTTCCCTGCTTGGCTACATTTTACATAGGTGGATACATCAAGCAAAGACCTCTGTCCAATAGGCCCATTTCTGTTTCCTATACATTAGGAAACCTTAATATCTGAAATGTAACGGCAATTGATTTTCGTGCCCACTTTTGGGTGGCGGAACGAGCTAAATACATATCTGACATACTGTATTATCAACTTCTAAAACTGATATGTCAAACCTGTTAGCACACTGCTAACACATCCAGCAGACACAGAACAGTTCATTTAGTTGCATTCATTTGGAGTCGGGTTTTCAGCCCTGATGAATGGAAATCTAATTTTCATTCTGCTTTTAGCATTTAGCAGCTAAATGCGCCACTACTCTGACTAGCTAGGTAATAACTTTGTCTTTTGGCCGTTTGGTACTGAGCAGGTAGAATACAGTTGGCTCATTTATTTAGAGTTTTTTGCAGCTTTAAACATAATGATTGATTTTCTGTTACCTGGGGTCAACAGAAACAACCTTTTAAAATTGATATGGTAAAGTTGTTAGCAACATTAGCATTCAGATGGGCGCCCGGATAGCTCAGGTGGTTGAGCGGGCGCCCATATGTAGAGGTTTACTCCTCACCGCAGCAGGCCAGGGTTCAACTCCGACTTTGCCCCTTTGCTGCATGGTATTCCCCCTCTCTGTCCCTTTTCATATTTTCAGCTGTCCTGTCAATAAAGGCATTAAAATGACCAAAAAATTTAAAAACATAAACCATTAGCATTCAGTTGGAGTCGTGTTTGTGTTTGAATAGAAAGTCTCGAGTCTCGACCAACTTATTAAAAATGATCTGGCTTTTTACCAGCTAACGTTCACCTGCTTGCCGCTAACTTTGTCAGTTTGGTGATGAGACGGTAGCATGTCATGTTTGTTTTTTTTGCTAGAATATGTTGCTGCTACTGGAAACACAGTTGATAGTGTTTGTGGACTGTAAAACCCAAAAGATGAGCTAAAATGCTCAGTTACACTAAGAGTGACTGAAGGTTTGGGTGATAACTTTCTCTTAAGTTATTGACATTGTATCTGCGTCTTCAGGTTATGAAAGTCCTCAGCTTGGTAACAGAGACGCGTTATGACGTTACCAGTGGATCAGAAGAAGTGTGCTGGGAAGGGCAGACTGGAACACGGAGGACTGGACAGAGACAAGCTTTTAAAACTGTGTGGACTTAACTGACAAAGCTCCAACAGCAGCATTTCTTTCTTTTTAATCCATGTAAACATTTGTTGCTGAAAATGCATGTACTGGTATGCTTTCTGTTTATAACTGGTTGCACTTGCTATAGTTTTTCTCAGGCATAAGGGAAGCTGACCTGCAGCACACACAGTATTTAAATGTTTCTCCAGTTGTCAACTGTTTGGTGCATTTGTGCAAAATAATTTCAAACACTGTCTTCTCATCCCCCTCCCTGTCTTTTACTGACAATCTGTGACTACTAAAAGTGAATTTGTACTGTATTTATTCAAATGGAGATGTAAATACCGAATATAAAACTGCACTAACCATTGTGGTAACTAACCGTTAACAATCATGTTTTTATTTGTGATAATATGTCATTTGATAACTGTGTTTGTAAGTATGCTTTTTGGTGTATGCTGGAATTCATGATGATTGAGAAATGTGTTATCATGCACTTAGCACTCCCATCTCCCAAGAGTATTTAAGTCATCAGTGAATCCCTTACAGTTTTAATCTGATTTTGCAGGCCTGAAAATTAGTTTATTTTCTAAAAATGCTTCTATAAATCAGAATAAATAAAATTGACTACACAAGGATTTGGATTGACAGTCAAATTTATGATGCGTTTTTCTACATTGAAATATAATCTGAAAGCCACATATAGGTCATTTTATTTATCATGGGGTATACGACCTAGCCTTTTCTTTCTTTCCCAGAAAAAAAGGAATATTTTGTTTTCTTGCAAAGAGTTGAATGAGAATATTGATATCACTCTCATGACTATATTGTTAAGTGAAGAGCTGGAGAAATGACGTGGTTAGCCTATAGCATAGTGTTTACCATGCAGGTGGATTGCTATAGTATAGCATATATAGTATGTACTATGGCCAAGTACACTCAGCGATACACTGGTAAGAGCAAATAACATTTAACCATGTATCCAGCCAATTTAAAATAGCTCACATTATTGTATTGTGTGAACAGTTAACTTTATGTATTATTGTATGTGGTATTTTATTTTGTAGAGTTCAAATGTTCCACCAGTACAAAAAGTTCCTTCACAAGAACATTTTGCATTTTTGCTGCGTCCGGAATGCCTCCCAAGACGACTATGATTGGTTTAAAGAAATGCAAACAACCCAAAGCGTTGAATTTTCTCCTATCCCAAAATCTGAGGTGTAGCCAGACTTTACTCCACAGTGTTGTGGAGATAGAACTGAGATTGCACCAATTCTTTAAAAAGTCTGTCTCGGGAGCGTCCCACAACTTTATGGAAGTGCATAAATAAATTGGTAAAGCAAAAAAAAGACAAGACAACAATATTCTTGTCTTAGTGGAATGATCATGACAAGACAGGCTGTTACTGTGTCTGAGCAGCAGATGGCAGCAGAGACTGCTCCTCTCCTGTAGCTTCCTGTGGTTGTTAAGTTATTATACTTTGTCATTACCATAGACATGGATCCTAGCCACTGTGGCTGCAGTAATTAAGGCAAAAAATGCATGGGGAAACAGCTGTTGTGATGTTGATTTTTGCAGATCATTGATTATAACCTTCTAATGCCTAGAGAAGACTTGCTAACAAGCAAGATCAGCACTTCCTGTAACAGTATAAACACGCTCATTAATTACTCCTACGTCTCTGGCATGTAAACAGCAGATTACAGTGGGTTCTCACTCTGTTTGCTCTCTCGGAGTTGCATGCTCTCTGTCTCAGGCACACACGTGAGATGTCAGTTATTCCAGACAAGCATTGTTGTCCCCCCACCCAGTCAACCTGATCTCTAACGCTGCCAGGAAAGATTACAGCCAGAGGTGTTGCATTCTCATCCACTGGGTCACCTGATGAGTTTGGTTAATTCTGTCTCTGTTGTTCCATTCACACGCTATACATTATATTGAAACCTATGTGGCTCACACATGCACAAAGTGTGTGTGTGTGTATGTGTGTGTGTGAGAGAGCGAGAGAGAGAGAGAGAGAGAGAGAGAGACACACCAGCAAGCCACTTGACACAGTGAGAGGCTGGTAATGAGCTTCTACATTATGAGCCAGTGTGCTCACTGTCCACCTATGGAGCAACACAAAGCCTGGCACATGAGGGTTCCACTACTGAAATGTTGTTAAGAAATGATTACAGGTCTTGGTGGTCTTCTTTGTTTGGTAATATAACAACCCAACTCAAAAAATGATTTCAATTTAGTGTTACCAAAATAATAAACTACATTGTGTGTTGATCTCCTTCTAAACACCTATGTTCGAACTTTCTGACCTATGTAATGCAAAGGCTGGGCGATGTTCAGCAAATCCTTTGTGAATTGCAGATTATTCTGATTCTGGTGGCATTTGGAGGCAGTAGTGGCTCCGTAGGATTATTTTTGATGAAAACAAAGTTTAATTTTCTTTTTTTGTTTGGGTCGCTTAGGAACCTTTGCTTTTTAACGATCGTGCTGCAATTTGTGCTGTGGGAAGAAAAATTAACGTTTTTTTCATTTATTCTGTGTTAGTCATATTAAAGCTCCCCTCTAATGACTTGATTTGGAAATGGCAGTGGGCCACGGGTGGATAACATATGATACCTCTGATTTTCCCAGTTGGATGTACTTTAAGGACTATTCTGTGGTTAACAGAAAATATACCATACAGTAATACAGCGCCAAGGCACACATCAACATTTTGCCTTTAAATATATTGTGTAAGTGGCAGATTGTTCTTCACCTTGGAAACGGGTCAATACTCAAAATCAAACTCAAAATACAGTACAGCGTTTAAAGGTATAGGGCAAAAACTGAGATTCTTTGTAACTTACAACACAATGACTTGACACAATGACAAGGCCAAACCACCCTTCACCTTGCCCCGCCTCTCTCCTTTCAGTAGCATTAATGCTAAAGACACAGAAATGGCACACACTAAAGAAAGCTTATTGTGGGACTGGCTTGTAGGAGCTTTTAAGTGGCAGGAAAGAGACTTCAGATACAGTATTAGGGGACCACTAAGGTCTATTTAAAAGCATCCAAGAGCACCATGTCATGAGACCTTTAAAGGTAAAACAATCCAATGTGGACAAAATAGTGTGAATACCCCCTAGAAAATGACTTAAAGTGTCAAGTACGTAACTCAATCAAAGTCACAAACCCTTCTTTATATATGGGTCAGAGCTTAAAATGGCAATTCTGTCAGCCATCTGGCGATTATTATGTTGATATGTGGACTAAATGCTAGGATACAGTATGGAATAGCATATTAAATGGCAATAGAAATGTTAACCAATTTAGTCAAGAGAGTGCTTCTCAGAAATTAAAACATATGAAAAAGACAATCAAACTGCATAAATAAAGACCAACAACGATGAGCTGTTGATCAGTTAAGAGGCATCTTTTGAAGCTTCAAGTAAACCCATGAACTTTACCGCCTCCGTTTTCCTGCCGTAGCTCAGATTAACACTTTCATTCCTCCTTTAAAAGAATGAGCGTGACGCAACTGAGGGCCATTCTCTATCATTCCTCTGGCTCCATCCTGAACTCTGCTCAACTCAGACATCTCCCACTGACGCAGCTGTCGCTGTGTTTTTCCTCTCAGATTCAAAAAAAGGCTTCTATTCCGTTTGCATTCATCTTTACGATCTGAGGAGGCGTGTTTGGCACTTTCCACGCAGGCCTCAGTGGAAGCAGTCATTTATCCGCCCTCCTTCCGTCCTCATCTCTGTATCTGCTTCACACTTAATGCTCTCTCACCCCATTCCTCCCAGTGCTTTCTCTCTCCTATAGAACTGTTTGTTTTCCCTGGGTCTCATACTACCTGCTGCCAGCAATTAGTGAGAATGAAGCTGCGTGCACGTCTGGACGTGCTTGCGCTTGCATAGGTGTTTTGTATGGTCTTTTGTTTAGGTGTGTGTGTCAGTTTGTGTGAGTGAAAAAGAAAGTGATAGTGAGGTCAGTGTTTAGTGGGAGTGAGAGATTTTGTAGACAACAAATACCTAGAGGCAGAGAGGCTGACTGAGGTAACCCAGTCTCAGAGGGGAGGGGGATTTTCAGACTTAACGCACTAAAGTTGTATGCTGAAGAAACACTACTTGGCCAAAAAGTATGTGGTTATCCAAACCAAAAACAGCATATGGGATTTGTATTCATACTTGCAATGTGACTCTTGGGGTGATCTCGATCCACCACTTTGTTCCAATGTCTCAACAACTATTGGATGGTTTGCCCTGATGATGACTCTTCCTCTAGGGCCACCAGCAGGTCGAGGTTTTCACTCATCAAGTGAAACATCTTGGCATCCACCAGATGGATTGGCACATTGTCTGCGTGCATTCATGGTCCCCAGATGTGGTTAGTGATCCCCTGACTTTTCTTCTGGCGCCACCATGAGATTCACATTTGTGATTTTGAGTGAGATGTCTCAACTATAAGGTGGATTTCCATTAAATGCGGTCCAGACAATCATGTCCCACTCAGGATGAATTGTAAAACGTTTGGTGATCCCCTGTCTTTCAGTTAGCGCCATCATCAGATCCAAATTCCAATGTGTCCTTTGGTTTATGACCAAATACCTGGAGAGTTTCCAGCCTCAGCTGTACTTTGTGTTTGAGCATAATTAGCAAATGTTAGCATGCTAAGATGATTAACGTGCAAATGTTACTTGCTACCATACCAGAAGTATAGTACGTGCCCACATACATTTGGTCATATATAGTGTGCATGGATAATGCTCAATTTTTATACAGGTATCACCATATAGTCAGCGGCTCACTAGGTTTGCTCATTATCCTTAGAGGGTAGAGTGTGTGTGTGTGTGTGTGTGTGTGAATATAAAAGGAGGAAGGGACACAGGGAGGAACCCAGGTGTGCCCTTTCTTTATACAGCACCTCAGCTGATAGTGAGCAAGGGGCTTCCCCCTGAGCGGAGCAGGTCACAGTAAGTGATGCACATCCGTTTGACCTCTTTGAATTTCCCTATGGCTCTGCCCGCATTTCAGACCTCCGTATTTTCCTCTTACGTTCTACTTTTAGTCCACATCTCGGCAGAGAGTTTCTGCACAAAATTCTTGGCATCTGTTAGAACCCAGTTAAAGTTTTTTGGTGTAACACTGTTATGATGAAATGAGGTTTGGGATATTATCACTGGATTCTCTTGTGGTCTCATGTCGCTGTTTAACAACAAACGTCAATATGGGTTGTAATAGTTGGGTGATTAACATATGAATTACAGTGCTTTTTCTTTTTGTAGGTATATGTACGAACGGGGAATGAGGACAGCCTGCCTCACGTGGTGTTTTGATGTAGTTGGAGAGTGCTGTCTGGCACATTGCTCCGCACTCTCCCATCGGTGTTTAACTGAGTTGCGATCTGGTGCTTGTAAATTATTCAAAACATTTGTGTACCTATCAAACCTTTAAATGACTGCTACTGCCCTGTGTGGAAGCATCTGCCTTCCACACATCTATTTGGATTTCATTCTTATATGTGACCCATATGTATTTGTGAATTTAATTTTGTGGTAAATCAATCCGTTTATTCGTCTTCTTTCTGCTTTCCTCTGGAAACCACAGCCTGGATTGATCGATTTTAATGCTCCAGATGTATGTAAATCCATACTGTGGCTTAGGAGGGAAAGTGGTGGGACCGGAAATAGCCCGAGCCAGTCACAATTTCTAAATTTGTATATCAGCACAGCTGGAGGTCAAAGAGTCTAAAATTAAACACAATTAGATTAGCCTTGTGTTGCTCACTTCATGTCTCTGTACTTCTAATCATTTCTGGGTTCTTGGCTGTCTCTCCTCATCGGTCACGTTACGTCTTTCCCTTTCAGCCCTTTTCCACTACTTCTGCTCTTCACTCCTCATTCAGCTGCAGCTGTACTAATAAAACCAGAGTGAAAACAAAATTATCACTCAGAAGCTTCTGTGTTATTATGATGTGTGACGACAAATGTAGTAAGGCTGGAAGCAGGCTGCTAATTTGTTATTTCCCCTCCAATAAACGATTTCCCTTCTAATCACGTTCATATAAGGCCTGCATTAAAAAATGGAATAGTTAAAGGATAACTATTTGTTCAAAACACCAACTGAGCTTCCCTGCTGACCTTGCTTTCTGTGTAAAGCCCACATCATCACCCACCCCAATGATGACCTTTGGACAGGGATATTAAGCTTGAGTGAACGGAAGGGACAGATGGATGAAGTAATAAACAAGTGTTTGTTTGTCCATCTGTCTTTCACTCTTACACACACACACACACACACACACACACACACACACACACACACACACACACAGAATCAAAGAAACAGTTGATCGGACAAAAGTGGAATGATGCATTCCACCACCACATTCTGGCATTTTGAATTTAAATTGTAACAATTAACACTTAAAGAGCATATTTATGGAGCTAAAAGAAAATGGCAGGTAGTTTTTATAAGAAATGATTATTGTCAAGTAAAAGCAACAAAGCAAACTTACCCAAGTTACGTACTTAAGTAAAATTTTGAGGTACTTTGATTTTACTGTTTACCCCTTCTCCATTACATGTCAGAGGGGAATATTACACTTTTTACTTTTTTACAGTAGTCTGTACAACTTAAAGAGATGTGTTGAATAGTGAGCTTTAGATGTGTTAGTAGGTGTTTCTTGAACCTTAAAGATGCTGTAGGTAAGCAGCATAAAACTAACTTTCTGTCATATTGTGGTTGTTGGTTTGATCTCTGGCCCCGCAGTCCCATGTCAAAGTGTCCCTGGGCAAGACACTGAACCCTGGGTTGCCCCTGATGCTGCGCCATCGGAGTGTAGGCCTATCTGTGTGAGTGTTTATCTGATGAGCAGATGGCACGTTGTACAGCAGCCCCGGCCACAGTGTGTGAATGGGAAATGGTTTGTGTACTATGTAAATGCGCTTTGAGTAGTCGTTAAGACTAGAAAAGCGCTTTATAAGAACTGTCCTTTTATGTTTGCAATCATATTTGTTGGGGGGCTTAGGAGACCGTTTTGGGCTTCAGCAGAAAGGTATGAGGGATTGAGAAGATGTCAATGTTCAATTGTTCAAGTGTCATAAGTCCTGAATCTTCACAATCCTACCAACGGCACCTTTAACACTAGTTGCTACTGTCTACTTCCTGTCTTTATGCTAAGCTACGCTAACTCCAACTGCTTACTATTGGAAACACAATTTCTACATCTCACACAAATCAGCAAATTGTTAAAGGTAAATTATTTTACTGGATTGCATTTGCTTCACCATGACATACTATCACTTAGCTTTGGTCTTAGTTTTTAGAAAATGTATCGAAGTAAAATTTGGATAGCTCCATGTCTCAGTAGACAACTCCCAGGGTGTTTTAAAGACTCGTTAATTTAATCCATCTTCAAAGTGTTGTGGTATTTTTGGTTCAGGATGTTCCGCTGGGAAGCAGCAGAGAGTAGCTAAATCGATCCATGAAACCGTCTGCGAGGTTTAGGGCATATTCGTAGCAAATGTTGGTCATTCTGCTCAGACATTAAGGTCTAATGAATTATTCATAAAACTTTCCCAAATGTCGCCACATAGGCAGCCAATTCATCTCTCCAACAGCAAAATAGTGGCTTGCTTACGTATGGGGGTAAGTTGTTTGTTTACTTGCGGGGCTTTGCTCTGGTCAACTGCCTGCTCTTTACCAAAGACTTCCTCTCATTCCTCTGCTCAGCTAGTCTGTGTGTTGTTTATCCCTCTGGGAACAAACAAGCTCCTCTGTCTGAGAGTCTGCCAGTGCAATGTGCCCCGCCGAGGTGAGTTGGCTTGTTTGTGTCGTGATGCAGTCGACCTGCTGATGTCACAGAGTGTTTGTCGCTGAAGAAAAGAAGGTGGGACTATAGGCTGACAGTTCTGAATCATCAGGCTTGTCAGTCACAGTGATTAGGGACCCATGGAGCTGCAACTATTATAACCATGAATAATACATGGGAGATGGTTGACTGACATTAGTTTACAGAATTATTGTCACTCTGTGTGTCACTACTTCTGATTCTGTCTACCTTGCTCTCACAGTGATTTTCTTCCACTCTAAAAGATTTTCTATTCCTCCTTCCCTTTTTACATCATGTCTCCGCTACTGCTGTCTCATCTCAATTGCAATTTCTCAGATTGTTTTTTGTTGCATTCTCTCTTCTAGACTTCTA
Organism: Etheostoma cragini; assembly: GCF_013103735.1. Taxonomy (NCBI): domain Eukaryota; kingdom Metazoa; phylum Chordata; class Actinopteri; order Perciformes; family Percidae; genus Etheostoma; species Etheostoma cragini. The sequence continues at coordinate 6,290,639 of NC_048418.1, read as the reverse complement.
TATCCCCTTAGGCACATTCACTCCCTATCAAGCCTTTTTCCGTTTGATCCACCATCATAAATGTCCATTTCTTTTCTTTTCTTTTTTTATAACATCCATCTTCTCTATCTTTTTCCTAGTCAGACCACACACGGCGTTCCGGGATGGGAGAAAATTGGCATTTCTTTACCAATCACAATTGTCATGGGCTGTGCACCAAGTGGAGCCACAGAGCTTCTGAAAAATAGCCTCGGGAAGGAACTTTTTTTTTGTGGAACGTGTGTACATTCAAAGGTTGTTTTTGTCGTGCAACAGAAAACTCAGATTGGACAGATAGTCTAGCTAGCTGTCTGGATTTACCCTGCAGAGATCTAAAGGGCAGATAACCATAGTCCTCCTAAATAGATTGGATTTTAAAATTACAATACAAAGAAAGTGGAAAGTAATGACATCCGAAAATGGACATCAGGAAAGAGTGAAATCTGGCAGAATTTCCCTCAGAACAAGAGCTGTCCCAGGAGTGAAAAGTTGTGGATAAAGACTATCTTTTTCCTACCTATTGTCCATCTCTGACTCTTTCATCCCAGTGGTCTCTTGTACCTGTAACACTGTGTCTCCTACATGCTACAGCCTCGCCTTTGCCATGCCCGCCATAGTCAACCTCCTTTTCAACGTTGTCTCCACCAACACCACCGTCTCCTGCAGCGTGGTCTCTGCTGTGGCTGGTGCTGGTGAGAAACCCCCGGCAGTCGCTCCAAGCCGAGCTCCATCCTGCTCCTCAACCCCAGCCTGGCAGACTTGAAATTTGGGAAATCCCTGAAAGAATAAACGTTTCTCATTACTAAAAATAACCAAAGATGGGATTCATTTCCAAACCGTTTTAGCTATCTATGACTGTTTGGTTGCTTACGTTAGCTCAAAACGCCATTAAAGCGACAGCCTTTGTTGTTTGATTGCTAGCTTGTAGCTAAGCTAGCAGTCATTTCAAGGCTTAGGTTATTATCAACTTCATCATATTTCTTATTATAAACAGAGACAAGGGCGTCTTTGCTGTGGAAGGTGACGGCCCTGACTGATTTTGTTGGTGTGTTGGTGGTTAGCTTTTTACATCCTGTTGTCCGGCTGTGCGTCAGTTCCGAGCATGTGTGAAAAAAACCTGTGCAACGCTGTCATCTTACTCCCGCTCCTCCCCCACGCCCACCACGCCGGCCTCGCCCTCAGCCTCCTGCAAACTCACACACAAGACCCAGACCAACCCAGTAAAGTTGGCACACACAAAACTGTGCTCTCTCACATGCCCCCATTATACTTTTTTAATATTTCCCATCATATGACCGAAAGAACGAGATCCAGGGTACAAGCGGCCGAAATGGGTTTCCTCAGGAGGGTGGCTGGCGTCTCCCTTAGAGATAGGGTGAGAAGCTCAGTCATCCGAGAGGAGCTCGGAGTAGAGCCGCTGCTCCTTCGCGTCGAAAGGAGCCAGTTGAGGTGGTTCGGGCATCTGGTAAGGATGCCTCCTGGGCGCCTCCCTAGGGAGGTGTTCCAGGCACGTCCAGCTGGGAGGAGGCCTCGGGGAAGACCCAGGACTAGGTGGCGAGATTATATCTCCAACCTGGCCTGGGAACGCCTCGGGATCCCCCAGTCGGAGCTGGTTGATGTGGCTCGGGAAAGGGAAGTTTGGGGTCCCCTGCTGGAGCTGCTGCCCCCGCGACCCGATACCGGATAAGCGGTCGAAGATGGATGGATGGATGGATCATATGAAAGAAACACTGTACTGTACATCCAAATCCATGAGTCACAAAATTCTTTGTATACACATACCCCATCCCACCAACATAAAAAAACACCACCAAGAATCTACTACTACTGTAAAAAACAACCATCATAGCAAAAGGTTATGTTATGTTAGGTTATGTAATTTGTTATTTTTGAAAAAAACACTAGAAACATTTCTTGGCAACAGTTATTCTGCATTGGATGAAACACAGTTGTTTACCATGCTCCACTGAGGCTGTGTGCAAAATCAAAGTAAATCCCATTCCTCCAGTACCCCGACGAGCTGGGAGGGGGCGAGGGCCCGTGCATCGCTGCTTGCAGTTTTAATTATATTAAAAGAAATAAAGTTAATTTGCATAATGTTGAAAACTTAGACAAATTGCAGCTTTTATCCTAAGTACAATCCACATTAGTGCTTCAAAGCATATTTGCCATCCTTTGATTCTGGTATCATTTAGTTAATTAACCATTTATTAGTCATTCATTTTGAGTAAACATTATTCGTTATATTTATACGGTTAACCAAACCGCAATATTAAAAAAATTTAAATAAACCCACAGTCATTTAAAGGTCAACACTTTTTTAATTGTTTCTTTAAATACAAAATAGTGACCTTGGTGTATGATACTCTGTCAAAATAAAGGTTTAATATATATATTTTAGATTCTTCAAATGATATGTCTGTGTCTGATAGTGTGTGACACTTTAAATTAGGACCCATGGCAAACATTAACTCAATAAATCAGTCCATCTATTAAAACTACATAGGTGGAATTGGCAACTAATTAAATCGCTAATGAAAACAGAAACAGAAAACAATTATGTGAAGTCATTAGGAACAAATTGTTTGACAAATCATGACAAAGTGAAATAATAGAATAAAGCACCTGTGAGATTTGACAAAAATATACCTCCGGGGTGTGTGGGTACCCCAGTCGGTAGGAAGAGGGCTAGGTGGGTCTGCAGACAAAGTCACATCCTCTTTGCTTGTGCAACATTACAGTAAATGTAAAAAAGGCTCCAGGCAACAATGTGTACGCCTCTCACATAAATGACAGTGTGCCACAAACAGAATACATTGTATGCCATAAAAACCCAAGGTTTATATTTCTCCTTACAACGCCAGAGCCACTAAGCAACTCACTGGCCAACCATATCAACTGAAGACAAAATTTGACAAAGGAGTTACTGTTTAGATTGAAGCACACATCACCATTAAAAAAACAGGTCCCTGGACTTAAAGAGGTGATTTAGAGGCCCACATGGGATCTGAACTTGCAATCTTAACAGGCTTTTTCAAGGTCTGAAGGACGTCTGCAGAGACCACATTGACTGACATAACCCATCCAAGCAAACGTAAATCAAATTCCCTATGGAGCTTTATATCAACCATTCTGAACTGTAATAAAAAAAAGGATTGTAGGTATGACACATAGCATATGCACTGTATGACAAGAGCTTTGGCTCTTTCAAGGAGACTCGATAGGATGTTGTTATATCGCATCTTGTAGAGTACAACAAGCAATACAATCTTGTAACCGTATTACTTAACCGTCTCAGAGAACCAAAACTCTGGGGATATTACAGCGGGGCCTCGCTCGCCTCCCTGTGAAGCTCCAGGCTCCAACATTGTCTAAAGTCAGTGTCATCTCAATAACCTTGTGAAAAGAGGCCTCTGTGACTTACGGAAAGCAATAATAGAAGCCGCCGGGTTTTTCTCTGAGCTTGAATGTGGACAGGTGCGTATATTTGATACAAAGGATCATATCAGAAGGTGACTGCATGGCAAAATCACTTCAAGTGAAGCTCATCTGCATCTGAGTGGTTTAATATCACAATGTAAAAGGTATGTGGTGTTCTTGCTTTGTTTGACAAATTGGCTCAGGACGAGTAATTGGATTTTATTTTGTCAGGCCATTCGTATTGAGAGACGTCGAGCAGTGATTTAAATTTATTAGAAGGTTGGAATCACTTAAGCCGCCCTGAAATATAACACAATGGGTTTGTTTTGTAACTAAAACGGAAATTGCTCCAATTTAAAATCGAAACACAGACATATTTAAAGCAATAGTTCAACATCTTGAATACGTTTTTTCACTTTCTTGCTGAGAGTAAGATGAGAAGATCAACAACCCTCTCAATAAATAATTTGCTAAAATATGAAGCTACAGCCAGCAGACAGACAATTAGCTTAGCTTAGCATAAAAACTGAAAGCAGGGAAACAGCCATAGCCTGGCACTGTCCAAAGGTAACAAAATCTGCCTACAGGAACCCTTTTAGTTCAAGATCCCTTAGATTGATAACATGTTTTATCTTGTTTGATTTCATTCATAAATCAATAAATATGATTTAAAAAAGATCCATAGAAATGAAATTTTTTTGGCCAGGTGCAGTAATTTCCTGGAGCCTCCGTTAATAAATTTGTCTATAGCCAAAGACAAGTAATAGCTGTCCAAAACAACCATCCGTATAACCAATTTCCACATGCTCATTGAAGTCACCCTTAGTTTAAACAACAGTTTCATTTCACTGGATGGTGAAAAGTAATTCACTTCCAGTGGTGCCATTATAATGATCTGTGGATGCATGTGCCAAGGATAAATACATGAAGTCATCTCTGATCTTGCTGTTGTCATCTTATGACAGCCATAAATTGAACCTCGGTTACCTCTTGACCTCCTGACATCTCCCAGACTGCACCGCTGCACATTCTAATGACAGACCCCAGTGTTTTCTTTGAGAAGGAGCAGGCAGATTTTTGGGGATACCGTCTTGGTGGCTAATGAGAGCACTTATCTCTGTCATCTGTCTGCGCTGTGATCCTCTCTCACAGTGCAAGACACTAGCAAGCTCTGATGTCCTGATGAGACTTAATTAAGTCTGCAGATTAGTGAAAGCTTAAGTCATGCTGAGCAGGCCCATTGAGCCAGCCAACTAAGAACAGCGATGAGAAGAAAAGACTGCAAAGTGAGATGGATTAATATCAAAGGAATTCATATGCTAACTGAGGGGACTTCTCATTGTCTAAATGGGAATTTTGGAGATGTATTGATTCTTTGAGTGTGACAGCAAGAACAAACGCTTAATAGCCTTAAGAAGATGTCAGGTCATTCCGTTTCATTAAACACTATTTATATCCCCACTGGAGGATCTGTGTAATAAAAAGAGCTACAGCTGAGTAGTGATGCACAGAAATCATTTTAGCCAGGCCAGCATGTTCACAAAGCATGGTCGACACTCTGTTCCTCTCAGCAATACACCTACCACTGTAAGTGTCAAATTGGAAATAGGCAGGAGGAACACTGAGTTTTTTCATATCCTACCTTTCCAAAGTTTTAAGAATGTATGTTTATCATTAATCTTTGTGATGAAATCTATTATCTGACTCCAATTTTTTTCTTTTTCAAGAAAGCAAATGCACTCTTGGAAGAAGCTCATCTTAAAGTGGGTTTGTTGCAAAGTCCTTGCATGTAGATTTAAGGAGTTTAAAATTGTGTTTAAAAAAAAAACGCTAACAGAGAATTAGCCTAAAGCTAAAACTTGAATGCAGTTGATGCTGGAGCTTAAATTTCACAAATCAAATTTCTGAGATATTTTCTTTTAAAAGTTGTGTCTAAAGCTTTAAAAGGGCTAAGTGGCTAATTACTGCTCCAGGTTTTTTGGCCTCTATGAAGATTTTTTTTGCCACACTTTTATCACCTTCTAAAGTTGTTCTAGTGAATGTATCAGCAAGAAGTTGCCTATTTACACTTCCAGAAGATAGGGGTTAATGTTGGCATTTATTTGGAGATTTGTGTCTGTCTAACAATGAATGTAAGTCCAATATTTAGCACTTCCCCCTCTGTTTTGGTCTCCACCAGCTAGCTGCTAGTAGCTCCGGAACAGTGGCGGAGTCATTATGTTTCCATCAAAGTCAATGTGTGGACTTCCACTGACTGCGGAACGGCTGAGTCCCGACTCCGTAACATTAATGGCTTCCTGCCCACCTAACTTGTAAGGTTAGCTAGCTCAGGTAAGCTAGCAGTATCAGGTTACTTTTAACTAATCTCTACAAGCTAGCAATGTCGGACACTAAGCCTCTCGTGCATGAGTATGCTTCTATACACAGGGATACGGTTGGAGGGTGTTCGTTCGTTAAAAAGAAAATTAGTTCCTACCTGAAACTGCTCACAACCAGGTCTGTTGATTATCTTAACCGGGTATAGTAACCGGGTCATCATTTCTGGAAAGAAACATTGCGGTCGAGTTTCTAATTATTATTTTTTTGGTGCTTAATGCACCACGAGCCAATTAAGTGCCGTCTAGTGTAATTATATTGGAGAGAAGGATCTCTACGGCTACTTTCTTCAACACTGGGTAACTCGCAGTAAAACAAACTAGAAGCCCTACAGAGAGGAACATATTTATTTAGGATTTTGACGTCTAAAACGGCCAATCCAGTATAACTGATATAACTGATATCATCGAGGTTCATTTTGTTCTGACTATAGACGGACTAGCTCCTTAAATCCAACAACTGTTTTTACAAGCGAGTCGTGACACGTAAGCTGCCCTTCATGTACAAACTCGATGGACTGCCTTTTTAAAATCCATTTAATAATGAAAACGTATTCTAGTCCTTTTGAGGTGGGGGCACAATAAAACCTCGTTCCTTTGTAGGCCTACACACGTTCACGGACACCTCCAAAAGGCGTCCGTCCTTCTGCCTCCTTCTGTCGGCTGCTTCAGCTCACAGCGACGACTACGGCTCTCTACCGTTAAACGTGAAAGAAATACACGGGGAGAAGCACAAACCCGCGTCTGTGTTACACTCACTCAACACGCGGCCCCCAGCACTCACTTTGCGAGAGAGAGAAAGAGAGAGAGAGAGAGAGAGGGGGGGGGGGGGGGGGGGGGGGGGGGGGGGGGGAGGAGAGAGAGATATGCAGGTTAACTGTAGGTGGGGAGGGAAGCGCAGTCTCTGCTGGTCGTTGGGACGCCATAAGGACAAGGCGGGATGTGTTATTGTGCTGATGGCTTTGTTTCTTCTTCCCATAAGAACTCGCTTCTTATTCCAAACGGAAACGCAGGTGTAACCTCTTTAGCCTCCTGTCCAGCCTAATACTACTACCTAGATATCCCAGGGTTCTATGCGCCGCATCTCCCTTTTCAACACACCAGAGGAGGATTTTACGCGCCGGTGTGGACAGAATAACATCATGGTAAATGAGATGTGGATCGTCTCTTTTGTGCACCGTGTGTTACCGCCGCTGTGAATGTGATGCCGGGTCTTATTCGCCCTGCACGGATGACCTGAACCGGGCGGCAGAGGCGGTTGCTACTACAGCACTTGTTCCATTAAGAGAATTCTTATTGATGACCATGGCTGACCAGGTGAGGCAACACACACTTTCCACCTTCTATAATCCCACCTCGTGCGCTCTGCACAATAGCACAGACTACACGGACACACACCAGGTAGGGTGCTTACGCACGCACACAGGCGAACACCAACACACACACACACACACACACACACACACACACACAAACTCCCTCTAATGTGCACCTTAGAGAATATTACACTATCACACTATCTGTGTGGGAATTCAGTTTGAAATGTTAAGCATTTTTCATCTTTACTCACTTTTTGAATATCATTACAGAATCCTATTCCAGCACGTTTCAGTGCTAGACAATAGTGACTTTATATTGTCTTTCACGCACTGTATTCTGTAACCTGTCTCACTCTTGGTGGACCATTTATTCCATAGATTCCTTCATAGATACTCCATATTGCATATTACTGAGCCCTAGACTAACAGTAAACATGGTTTGGAAGAATGAATGTACAGCAGACATAACTAGGTTGCTGGTAAAGAAGCAGCAGACAGTGTGATTGGGCAGTAACGATGGAAGAATAAAAACATTGACTGCAGTCTTAATTTTGTATTGTGCACTGTTGTTTGCCCTAGTTTCTTGACAGCCTGGCTAGAGAAGGAGATTAACCCTTGACACACTGACTCCAGCCTGCTGTCAGAGTTTACAGTTTCTGCGTGTACAGCTCCCATGAGAGCTGCAGACAGTAAAGGCCATGCTTAATTGATTAGTTCATTCAATAAACCTAATTGAGCTACCCGTGTGTGTGTGTGTGTGCGTGTGTGTGTGTGTGTGTGTGTGTGTGTGTGCGCGCGCGCGCTCGTGGGTCTACACGTGTGTGAGAGAGAGAGAGAGAGAGAGAGAGAGAGAGAGAGAGAGAGAGAGAGAGAGAGAGAGCAAGCGTCTGTGTTAACAAGCAGCCACACCCCAACTGTATGGCTGAAAAATAATAATACTGTGTTATACTATAAAAATAAAAAAAACGTAAAAATACTATTAAACTATAGTATACAACAATATGTTACACATCACCACACTACACCAACCATAACCCTATAACCTCTAGTTTTAGTTGACACTGTGTCAGCGAAGTGTTTATTGAGTTTATAGTAATTTGTGAGACATTCCTCTATGCATTTGATTCTAATATGTTGTTATTTTGTCAATAACCTTTCATTAAGCACCCAATACATTACTTAACTCTGCCACAGGCAGACGCTTGGCCACAGAAGCCCAAGGGTGCTGCTGGAGTGGAGTTAATTGCTGTATTAATATTGATGAAGGTCGTCCATCGTTGACCCTTGGCTGCAAAACACACACTCTGTTAGGCTCATGCACACACAAACTTATCCCAACACACACTCTTCTCAGCAAAACTATTGTTCCAGAGTAAACCGCTGACTGTTTTCCTTTTTTTAAATGACTAGGTAGATATGTATATAAAGACTTTAAGTTTTTGACCCATTTTTGTACACAGTGTACGGGATAGAGCCCCCTTATAGAGCACTTATACCCTCATTGCAGACAGCTGCTGCCTCTTTTCCTCTGTCCGTCCGTTGTGATTCATTTTCTTTCTCTCCTCCTCTCTGTGTGTCCTCATCAACCTGCTGTCTATTAGCATCTTTTTATCTTTACTCTTTCCAGCGACAGCTCCCCCCCGTCTTCTGTCTCCCTCTGCTCACTCCACTCATAGGTTTCCCTTTGAAAAGCTGTGCATCCTCCTTCAGCCTCTCTCTCTCTCTCTCTCACTTCCACTTGTTTGACTCACCTCCACTGTTATCACCACCTCTCCCTTCCACACATAGGCACACCCAGTGGAAACACCCTTCCCCCATTCTTCAGTACTTTACCAAAATAGACAGTGTTACAGGTAAATCTGCAGCCTGTTTGGACCTTTTGGACTATTTCTAACTGCTGTGCTCCGTTCTACACGTCTTTTTGTTATCTCTCAATTTCATTCTAGTATAAAATGTTTCTCACCACGGCGCCCCCCCTCCGGCGTGGAAGCACACCCCTGCCTCTCAAACACCAGCTGCGGAGGGAAGAGGCCGTGTCTGAGGACTGTGATTGGATCCCCAACATGGCAGAGCCTGCCACATTGCCTATCAGTGACACAGCGGTGCCTCAGGATGAGTGCTTCAGCCAATCAACAGCCGCCCAGTCAACTTACCACAACCACGGTGGGGCATTGAGGATAGTGCTACTGGGACAGAATGGCGTGGGCAAGACGTCGCTTGCCTTATCTCTGACCGGGCAGTCGGACAGATCCCTCTCTATAGACTCTGAGACACAAGCATGTGGTAAAAACTTGGATAGGCATTGTGTGCTTTTGTGTGGATGTGTACCTGTGTTCGGACTCAAAATCCTTTTAAAATCAGTCTTAAGGATTAACTTTTTAAAGCTTAATTTAGACACTTATTGTGAAGTGTTTTTAAAGGGTTACAGCAGCTATAGATTACATATCTTTTCCCCATAAGTTATATATTGCTGTCGGGTTGTACAGGCCATTTCAAACAATATATTTAAGTTTGTATTGGAAAGAGTTCCCAACCCTGCCTTAAAAGCAGCCTTGGCAGAAACAGCCTTGCTTTGACCCTTTGTCAGTCACTAGGTCTGTCTTCCATACAGCTCTCTGCAACAGAGAAGATAGTCAACCCTGGTTTTCAAAGAGTCAATTAATGAGTCAGTGTCACGAAGGCTACGTTCAGCTTGTGGCCAAATTGGCCCATATCAGATTTTTTTGCTCATATATGACTCAGATCTGTCAGTGTGAACGGCACACATCACTCAGGATCGGATCTTTTTAATTCTCATTTGGGACAATTCCACATGTGGTCCTAAATCAGATACAGCCTAGTCTGATTTTTTGCTAGGTGACCTCATTCTGAACAGTAATATTGGAATTCATACGACTTTTACGTTTCCCTGGCCTAGACCAACATTTGTCACAATTCTGCGCTGGCAGCAGTCATTCATGCCATGATTCCCCGCATCCACACTCATCTCCGTACAGAAGTAGTAGCCATTGCTCCACAAAACGCCATAATTGAAATTAGTCTTTCTCTCTTGTCGTCCTTGTTATCGTCTTCTCACGAATTCTGGCTTCCACTGCCAAAAAAAATACTGTATAAATGAAACTGTAAAGGATCACTTCAATGGCCTCCCTTTACTTCTGTACGACAGCCGGCTGCGTGTGTATTTGTTATTGTTCTTTAGCGCATGCAAGTTAGGACTGTAACTAGTTCACGGTGGAATCTGATATTGGTCACATTTAACAAATATCGGATCCAGGCAATAAATTTGAGTTAAGCACTGAGGCAGCGTGAACATAGCCTCACGCTCCTTAATGCATAAAGCTGACTTGCGCCTGACTCAAACCATACAGTTTTCATTATTGCCCATGTAGTATGTATGTATAGCACATTTGGATGCATGCGTCATAAATGGACAGAAAAAGAACTTCCATCCAAGGAGCCTGTACACATTTCTATTTAAAATTATTCTATGAGCTACATGTCAAAATTTCAGATGTAAACGCACAAATCAACACCTGTTTAATTGTCGCCTTTAATAGCTATTTTTTACTAGATGTTCTTGCAACATATCAGCTCTGTGGATGGGTTACCACCTCGCCAATCAATGCCTGTCTTCACCAAGTAATTACTAGTAAAAGACATCAAGACCTTATTAAAACCAGAAACTACAGGGTGCTTCATGTCATTCATTAGAGTGGATTTTCCAATCTTTTTCAAGCTATTTTGGGTTAATGTGTATTTTTAAAACCTTCCATCCAATTATAGTTAGTGTGCTTTCTAGGTGTGTATCGATACAGTTAAATGGTCAACACCCATTTATAAGTTTTACCTTTTTTATTTTGTAAATATAGATTTTCGTTGTAATTAGCCAGTAAAATGCAGCTAATAGAAGCATTTTCTAAGTCTATTTATACATATTTTTTTATTGTTAACAAATCCCAAATCGCCACAACAAACAACACATTGATCCTATTAAACTAAAGTATTGTCTGTGTAGTAAAAAGCCTGGTACATCATAAAGCATTTCATTGAGCTACACCATTGCACTGGGCGACATTTCCCTTCATTAAGACGAACATGGCTACTGAAATCTTTTGGAGTTGTTCCCATCTACGGCTTTCTGCTGCCTTAAAAACGTACACTCTCCCACTACCTGAACGTATAATAATCTGCTGCTGAAAAGCATCCCCAACAAATTTACAATTTACTCCTGTTTGAGGAACCTTTGCAACAAACTAAAGTGTCCAGCTTTTTTAGAAAATGAATGTGTCTTTTTGAATGATAAAAATAATGGCCCATCTTTTTCAAAGATTTCTATGTTCAGTAGGAACAATCAGGCTTTGAGGTGAGTGTCACAGATAGGGTAGGAAAAAGGGTTGAAGTGTTGGATTGCTTTTCCATGGAATTTGTGAACATTGATAAAAATCACCAATTATATTCTTTAAATTGGACTACAGAAATGTCAATATAAGAATGTCATAAAGAGAGGGAGCAGTTGTCTGAAATGGGATGCAGTAACACTTTCCAAACATGTCAGGTGGCCACATAACCCAATTTAAACATCTACATGAAACTCATTTAAGGTGTCTTGATTAGGTGAAGGACATTTGTTAAGACCTTGATTCATTAGTCAACTTTTTCAGTAGCAGCAATTTAGACCACTGACATTTCACTGAAGTTAAAGCAACACTGGAGAACTTTTTCGCTTCGGTCCCCCTACAGGTTGGAAGCGGAATTGTCCATTACGTTACATTGCCCAGTTCACTCAAACTACTGTACAGATCCGCTATCCGATCCGGCAAATTTGCATAATGTAATGTAATGGACAACTCCTCTTCCAACCTGTAGGGGGACTGAAGCGGGAAAAGTTCTCTAATGTTGCTTTAATATTATTATAATTTGGTTAGACTCACAATGCATCCTGTCACATTTTTGTATTTCAATATATAGTGCTGCTTTTATTTAATGGCAGTGTGGTGTTTATCATTACACTCTGTGTGCTGATGTGTGTGAAATTTGTATTTGCTTGCAGGCGAGGGCTACGAGAGCTCAGTGACAGTCGACGAAGAGGACAGCAAAATCATAGTTTTCGACAACTGGAAACAGGTATGTTACTGTCAGCTTCCCTCCTCAGTCCCTCTGTCCTCTTTATCTTGTACGGTTGCCTCCTCCAGTCCCTGGTTTGACATGTATTGCTTGTTCACATGGAATGGAAAAAAAAGCATTTGTTCAGTCACTGCGCTGGGCAAATTATTTGTATGTATTTGAGCGTAAAAAGAATGCGCACATACTTTAACTTTTATGTGTAGTGTATAGTGTAGAAGTGTGTGCTACACTGTAAAGGTAGGGCCTAATCCTGCAGCTGTGTTTCCTTTAAAGTACCTTTTGAAGTTCTTATTTTGGAAAAGTGGAAATCACTCTTTTGTTAACCTTACTTATTTCAATTCAAATCTACAGTTAACACTTTTTTTTTTTTTTGGCGAGGGCTAAATTTGCTGCCGCTGTGCATCATCAACCTTTTGAGGGGAACTGTGTGAGTGAGTTAATACAACCCTGTGGCGATGGGTTTTGAGCAGGATAAACTTGAGCTGCAGCAGGCAGCTGTGGAGAACAATAACAGCTTGTCAAAAAGCTCCTCATCTTGCTGAGGAAATCAAAATGCATGCAGTCATAACTGTCTATTAATAATATGATGCTAGCTATTGTGTGTGAAGGATAGATCGTCCCTAATGCATACTGAGCCAGATGTCCACTTGGCGTTCAGGGGCTCTCCCCGTTATGTTAAATTATTCACACACGGCAACATTTGGCCCCGGGGAACTTCGCTGGGAGCTAGATCATTTCATCACTTTGCTGTCTCCTCCCCACCCCCAATTTTGTTGCCCTTCCTTCCTGCAGCTGTCATCATCACCAAATCTCACTGTCCACTTGCTCTTTTAATTTCTTTTGTTGTGGCGTTCGCTCGCCTCTCTCCGCTGGCCCTTTTCTGCCATGGTTACATCTTGCTAAGAGTAATTACATTTGTTATTCTGTGCGCATTAATACAAGGCAGGGCATTAAGGCTGAAGCAACAGTCCCAGGCCAGCGGGAAACTTGGAATAACTCCAGGGCTGTCAGCAGTGGGGAGAGGCAGAGAGGACTGGACAGCGTTCTAAATCACGCGCCAATATATGCTCATGATTTTGTGCTTTTCTTGTGGTAATGGTCATAGATAAAAGACATATACAAACCTGCACACACAGAGTCAGGCATGCCAACAGAGGTTGTCCAGCTGCCTAACGCTTGTTTTGGCCTCGCACTGGCACAGCATCAATCGCCAATCCCAAGAGGCAGGGCTGCAAGTGTTCTCCATGGTGCACCACAGCCTACCAAGTTGCTATAGCAACGAGCAAAGACACGCACACACATATACACTCTCATGTATGCACATACAGGGCTGACTTAATCGCTCACTCCTGCATAAGATAATGTTAGAACAGTCAGCATGTTGACACTGACACTGTTGACACTGTTGGCTGTGGGGCTTCTTATGTTCTCAGTCCAGGCCAATCAGCACCGATCCAGTTCCAGTACGGATCTGCTCCGGAACGGCAGCAGAGTCATTAGGTTTCCATTAAAGTCAATGTGTGTATTCCCACATACCGCAGAATGGCTGCGTCCCGACTCGGTCCCAGCTCCGGCGATGCACAGCCCTCCGGAGCAAATACACAGAGCTTCTGTTTTGCCGGACACGGCAGCTAGTACAAAATAAATCTTTGGTGAATTTTCAAATAAAATAGGCCAAGGTCCAACAAACCTGGACCTGGTAGGTATTGACGGACGGCGGAGCACAGAGCTGTCCATCCGGTGGAAATTGGGGGTTACACTTACACTCGGGGAACAATCCCCCGAGTGTGAGTGCTTTCTTGGCTTGGCTCAAGCTGATTGACACATGAAGGTCTAGCTGAAGCTCTGTATTTTCCCAACTGCAGTGCAGTGAGCGGTGCACACAGCGCAAACAGCAGGTAGAGATTACTGTGACTGTAGAAACACACATATATGTATGTATATATATATATATATATATATATATATATATAT
>NC_048418.1:6217922-6276309 GCF_013103735.1 Etheostoma cragini | reverse complement strand
CCCGTTACTAGCATGGGGTACCTAATAAAGTGGCCGGTGAGTGTATATATATATATATATATATATATATATATATTACGTGCACACAGGCCTGGTCAAATGTGTAAAACACCAGCATACACATGCACAGAAGACTGAGAGTTTGCTCAGCCAGACGCTGTGATGTTGCGAGTGTTGTTGACGTCACAGGGGGTTGGATGGTTTAAATAAGTCATCCATGTGCTCAAAATAGAACACTGGCACACTTGGCCTTGACCTAGCCGGCCCATGCTGCTTTTAGACTGACATTGGTTGTGCAATGTACCCTTAGACAAGCCTGGGTTCCTGTATGTAAGAAACCGAGTGGGAGATTGAGGTTGCTGAGGACCAGAGGGGCCCTGTCACCCTTTATCTGTAATGTGTGTTTATCTGTCTTATGGTCTGTCACTTTATTCTGAGCTTGAGTCAATTTACGAGTTTTCATTATTATTTGATAGCTTGAAATGAAGATATTTATCAAAGACAACTAAATTGTGCAGCCTGAGGCCTGTAAAAATGTAGGCCGGTGATGAATACGTGTGTGTTTATCAGCGTGTGGTGAGGAGAATTTGCTGCTGCCCCAGGAGGACAGGATCGTTTATTCTGTTAAAGCAAATTAGAAGAAAAGTTCAGGATGTAATTTGGAAGAAGATAATTGCTGCTTGACCACATTCTTTCGCCCGATTAGGAGGGAAGAACGATGTTGTTCCACCATCCAGTTCTTGGAACAGAGACAGATTTTGGCATTGTCTCAGGGGGTTCCTTCCCTGGACATTTTCTCTTTCCTCTTTTGCTGTTTTACAGCCTTAGGAATGTCATTCTGGACTACTAACAGTTTTTTTTTTTTTTTGCCGCAATCTAAATAAGCTATTACAGTTTTTAGTCTGTTTTCTGAATAGACGATTGGCAGATTATTTAGGATAATTGGGGCATATACAATAATTAAGCCACATGCTTTAAGTTCCAAGAGTAAAGCACATAAGGCTTTCACATGCACGACAAGATAGAAAAAACTAGCTAGCCTAATTGCTAGAAAGCGGAATTTATCCAACATAGCTACACAAACTTTTATTTTTGCTTTAATTGCCTTATCTCTAAAGCAGCCAGTGTAACTTATTGACATCACTTTCTGCTAACAACCATTAGCATGAGTTTAAATTGACACAAATACGGTAGCTAATGCTAATCTTTTCTGTCACATAACCCACTCCCCAAGCCCCTTCATTGCTATTTGCCATCCGTCAACCAGATGCCCTCCGTCTTTTCCCACCAGCTGATTGCCCCACCCATCTTCACACCTATTCCCACTTTTCTCATCAGCCTGGCTTTCCCCACCCACCTGCTCACCTGTCCCCAGTTCCCTCATCAGTCCTCCGATTTAACTAGCCCTTCTTGTTCTCTGAATTCCTTCTGCTGCCTCCTCAGCCTGCATTTGGGTCCTATCCCCGTTGCCCTGCATAACCAGCTGTATGTTTTCAACAAGTTCAAACAAGATCAAACATGACTCTCAACTTAACATTTTTAACTGCGTCAGTGTCATGACACATGACAACACTTACCAATAAATCTCAGCATGTTCTGTACAATTGACATTCACAAAATAGCTTTATTGTGTGCAAGCCAATTGTGAACATCAACTTGATGTGTGCAGCTTGAAGTCTAAAACAAATTTACTGTATCGTACAGTATTGTACTCTGGAAACATGATTGCTCAGCATTTCATGATTTATTTAGCTACTTTAACCTAAGTCACCTAATAGGGATGCAAGGACATAAAATACTGTAAACCTGCAAAACATGTAAATAACTTAATGCAATACTTGTGTCCTGGAGGTAAATCCTTGTTTATCCCCCCCATAGGGGGTCTGAGGTCAACTACAGAACAGCATCCCTGTAACCAGTAGGGATTTAGGGATTTGCTAATGAACACTTCAGCAGGGTGGAGGCTCCACATGCCGTCATATTAAATAAACCCCAAATCTGGGTCATGCCGGGACACTCACTACACCACCCTCCAGTGTGTGTGTGTGTGTGTGTGTTTGTGTGTGTGTGTGCGTGAGTGCGTGCGTGCGTGCGCGCGCTGCATGTTGCACCATGTCTGTGCTGTGATGTCTGTTGCGTTCGGTAATAATGTGGTCATTGTGGTCATCGGTGCTCGACTTATGCAGTGCTTATGCATCTTTATTGATCCACCTGATCAATTTCCTTTTCCCCTGACAAACAGGCAGACACATGGAACACAAACCAAAGAAGAAGATGTGCACAAATCACGTGTTTGCTTCTGAACAGGCTAAATGTTGGCATTAGCGTCTATGTATTTATCTGTGCTCACCCTGTGGGTATTTATGCAAGCAGGTGGGGATGTGTTTGAACTTTTGTTTCCATGTAAAAGCAGTAAGCTGCTTTGCTCATGTATCTTGTTCTGCGAAACAAAATGCTTGGGAGCCATTAGACTGGAATAGTTTAGGTTCTGTGACCCAAGCAGAGAGCATGTTGTATAATGCGGAATGCACGCACGCACACATACACCCCACATGCTCATGCGCACTCTCAAAATATGGCCAGATAATGTGTTTTCAGCCTTGTTTTTACCACCGGAAAAAATAATAGATTAGAATAGAGAGCTTGCAGAGCCACAGCATGTTATGCAAATGATGCCTGATAAGTGAGTCATTGTCCTGACTGTCCTGACTATGTTTTTGAGTGCATGTTAATGTATGTGGGCATGATGTCCTTAGTTTTTGTGCGAATAAAGATCTTGGGAAACATAGAAATGCCAGTTTAATGATATGGTAATGGCTGTTTTTCAACTGCAGCTCCATTGATAGCTTTGAGAAACTCAGCTTCAGCATCTTACTGCACATTAAGCCTGAACAAACCATGATAAATTTCCCTTTAAAAAAAAACCAACTCATTTCTGTATGTTACAGTGATAAAAGCAGGGTTGGAGACCATGCTTTCTGTCCGGTTGATGTGTTTTTTTGTATCTCCATATCTGCCCCAGAAACAGGAAGTTGGGTAAAAATGAATTCTTAAATAGCCTCATTTGTGGGCGCCTGGGTTGCTTACCTGGTAGAGTGTGCGTGCACATACAGAGGCTTGGATGCATGGGTTGCGGGTTTGAGTCTGTTCTGCTGCCCTTTGCTGCATGTCGTGCCCCCTCTCTCTCCCCTTTATAGTCTTCAAATCTTTAAAAAGTTAAAGGAAAAAGAAAGCCTCATCCGTAAAGCCTGTCTGTTATTTATCTTTGTGTTTGACGGTTTGACACAGTCTACTTGATTGCCCAAGTAGACTGTGTTTAAAAAGAGGGAGAAGCCACAGCCGTGGTGAGAAGTGCTCCACCAGTATGTATCTGCATGGTATATAATCAGCTGATTAGAGCTTCTTGCAAATATATTCAAATGGCTGTATATTTAAGACAAAAAGTAACAGACATTGCAGTACAGAAGTGATGAATATTATATATGGTAATTTATGAAGAGTGTTGCCATTTTCATGCCCAATACATACCGCTGCAATACTTTAATGAGCAAATTGAATAATAATTTGATCCATACTTTATTAATCCAACAAGGGTAAATTCAGTTTTCTTTCACTCTGTTGATATATAGTCACACACACAGGCCCAAATACACACATGCACTAACAGGACCCATACACGTGACACATGCATTTTGTATGTAGACATGTCCGAACGAGGGGGTTGCCTCACTGGATGGCACCCGGAGCAGTTGGGGGTTCAGTGTTCAAAGGCACTCCGGCAGTGCCCATTAGGGGACTTGCCGACCCTTTCGGTTCTCAAGCCAAGTTCCCACAGACTGAGCTACTACTACCCTTTTAACGGATTCTTATTATATTATTATGGATGTTGTGTTACGTTATGGCCTTAACATTGTAGCACTAGTTGTAAGTTTCATGAAATTAAAGCTATCAGTGAGATGGATAGTAACACACAGTCAACAATGCAAGCCATTTGGCAGAGACACAGCAGGATATAGCCCAAAGCAACAGTCGCCCACCATTATTTATTCATAATTTTAATATAGAGCCAGCATATTATGCTAGTACCTTTGAATACAAAACAGTTGTGAATTTATAGCTGTGTAACTATCTAAGTATGTGGAGAAAATCAAAATCTGAGTTTATACATACTGAAGTAATAGATCATTAGATATGAAACCAAATGAGGACACATGAACACTACAACCATATGTGATCGTTGCATATATTCATAAATATGAGAAATAATCTGCCTCCCATCTTCTGGGAAGACGTTCCACCAGATTTTCAAACCTTGCTGTTGAGATTTGCTTCCCTTCAGCCATGAAGTCAGGGTTCTGGGGAGACCAGCCAAGTTCTTCCACAAAACAACTCAGAAAATAATTTCTTTATGTTGAAACAGGAAGGGGCCTTGCCCAAACTGCTGTCACAAATTTTGAAGCACACTGTTGAAATATCATTGTATGCTGTTTTAAATCTTCAGTATTTTCTATGATATTGAAAATTCCCTGCTTATTGTGTAACAATGAAATTTAAAGTTTGGGGTAAAAAAAAGATGTTAGGTATTATGCTCAGCCCAGTCTCATGGCAGTTTGTGAAATGGTCACGTTATTTAATCTATTGGTTTGTGTACAGGTCACGTTAATGTTGTTCTTTTCGTGTGTTGATTACAAATTTTGATTTTGATTTTTGTCACGTTTCACCCGTGAGACCGGGGATGCTGTGTATGATTAGTTTAAAGCTATAGCGCGTAGTTTCTGTCTCCCTCTTGAGAAATTCTAGTAATGAAAAAGTAATGACAACAAGTCATCCACATGATATAAGCCTTCCGTAATCGGGCACCACCCCCACCCCTCCAAATCACCATTTTCTAAACATAGCCACACTAAGATAAATAAAGAGATTTGTCCGGAGCGGATAGTCTTTATTACTTTTGTAACAACTCATTAGGATATGGCTTGAATGTAACAATAGTTCATCAATATTAAAAAGTCACGCACTAAAGCTTTAACAGTCAAACACGCTGCTTCATCAGACTGTGTGGGCTTGGTTTGATTGATTTGATTCATTAGGCTGGTAAAAAACAAACACGGCTTTAACTGTCATCCCACTTTGACTCAAATATTGCCAAATCCTGGTTTATGGAAGCACGTGACGTCACCTTTTTCCAGTTGAGTCTCACCCACTTCAAAATGGAAAGGCAGGATTTATGACCTATACTGCAGCCAGTTACCAGGGGCAATTCAAATGTTTTGGCTTCCCTTTTGGGGAGCTGTCAAGCCGTCCATCTTTATATATACAGTCTCTGCCACTGTCAAAAAGTACATACGTCTGCAGAATAAATGTGTCCACATTTGTTTGGCCATATAGTTTAGAAAGGTGTACAGGATGATGCAAATCAAGCCAAACCTCCCAAAGCATCCATATTACAGGAAAAATGTCCTGATCAGCTGGATGTGGTCTATGTTTTTAAGATGATTTAATTGGTATTTCCCTGAATGCTCACTCATCTGTGTGTATTTGCATATGATTTGAATTTTACTCTATGCGGGCTTGGCTTTTATTCCTGTGTTAGTCTGAGAATGTTGGTGTGTATGGGGGTAGTAGGTATTTGACAGATGGCCTGCTCTCAGTGAACAGAGGAGCTGCTTAGTCGAGAGAAAGAAGGAGAGAAAGGGAGGGAGGGAGTTGGCTCTGTCCTGAGTTGCTCTGCTTCCGTTTTATAGAGAGGTGTATTGACTTGGTCACAGTTTTTCTTCTGAAGCGCTCCATCACACCCCTAATCGATGTCCGGTTTCTGTTTGTACACCTTTGCTTACAAAGATTTGAATAGAATAGAATTTGAATAGAATCACTGTTTTTTTTCTCTCTTTCTTTCTATCTGTTTTGTAGCTTCCATTCTTAATTCTCAGCCCTAAATCAGACAGTGACAGGTGGTGGAACAGCCTTCAATGCCAATGGCTCCCTGCCCCTCTCCATTCCCCGCTCCCTGTCTTTTCCTGTGCTCTGTCAAACTGACAGAGTGCCAAGGAGCTCCCTATGAATTTCCTGCTCCAGGGTGTGTTCCGGTACTACATGTCCGTTGAGACAATGTGAATTTTTCAGGCGTCTGAAACTCTCTGGAGGGCAGGAGTTAACCTTCGGGGCTGTCCATGTAGGGCAAGGGCATCCACGTTCTCCCACATACACACAGACAATGCAGTCCAAAGCTAGCGTGCAGATTGGGTTATCTTGTGGGAATAATGTGTTTTCATATTGATTTCACCAGAGTTTATGGCTTTAGAGGCCTATTTCCAGTTGAAATGCAGTAATTGTCTTGGCAGTTCTACAGGTCAGAGTTTTGCAGTGTTTAGAAATATTACAATAGAAATTTATAGATTAGAAATTGACGAATTCCCTGTGAACATGTATACAGTTAGGTCAAGTTAAAAGCACACCTGTATTTAATATAAGCTTTATTTTCTGGTAGTGCAACATAAACAGTCAATAGAAATACTTTGTTGAAGTACAGAACGTTTGTGTCCTCCCTCTGATGGTGAGAGTAAATACACACACACTGTCTGAATGCTTATGATGTATGCCTGCAGGTAAGCCTGCCGCATCTTCCCCTTTTTTTGTACTATGATCCTTTAGTTTTTATCTTGAGCATCCATTCCAGAAACATTTCTTGGACGCTAATTAGGATTTTTCTTCTTAGTTTTGTCATACTCCTAGCTGCTGCTGCTGCTGAAGTGTCGCTATGGTCTCGCCTGCTGGTTGACGTAAAACGCCTTGCTTTGGGTGTGCTAGTGACATAATGTCACCACAGACACCAGCCATAACAACTCTGTAAACCGAGAAATACAGAAAGCGTTCCCTGGCAGCAATAGGCTTAATCAGCATTGTGTGGACTCGTTTGGCAAGGGTTTAAATGTGACGGATGTTCATTTTTATGTAAATGTCCCACGGAGTTTCATTTTTATGTAAATGTCCCACACTCTAGCTTTAAGGGGACTATAAATCAGTAGTAGATAGATTTTGGATGCGTGTTGGCAGTAGAATACACTGTAAACACAACTGTTACATGTAAGCAAACAGTTGCCTATTTACCCATCCAGCGGACAATTTTAGTATTTATTTGCAGTAATGTTTGTGGCCAATATTCAAAATAATTTAAAATTTTTGATCTTCTCTAACTCATATATCTGTCTCTTTAGCAACTAAATGTTTTTCTTTTGAGGATACTTTTTCTGTTTAACTGATTTTGTGTAAAGCACTTTGAATTGCCCTGTTGCTGAATGTGCTATACAAATAAAGCTGCCTTGCCTTGCCTTACCTTGCCTTGCCTTGCCTTGCCTTGCCTTGCCTAGCCTAAATTCTGGACAAAATTAACCAGCTATGTCTTTTACAGAAAACGGCTGCCTAGTGCATGGATGATGAAGGCAGTAAACACAAACATTAAAGTGTCAAGCCATAAAAACAAAACAATGAACTGATAGGATGGTAAAAGGCTTTGTGGAGTTAAGGGGAACTGTAAAGTTGGGTTGTAATCTTTCTTTATGGGTTTTTCATTATGAGGGTCGCCTTTCATATAACACATAGTTGCTGTTGGGCGGACACCTTGTATGTCCAATACCGTTACTTTTCGGCACATGAAAAAAATGCTAATTTGAAAACTATTTATCTATCTATGAAGTTAGACGAAGTTAGACGAAATCAAACAAAGTTGCCTTGTCACTGTTTACCTTCAACTCTGCTGTGTTTGACAGTTTGAAGAGTAATATAATGTAATGGAGTTACAATAATTAGTCACAAACTTTTTTAGTACTTTTCATTGATTAAATATTTGTAAAACCCACAGAGGGACGTAAAGGGTGGGTATTACCATTGATTCATGAAAAAACAATAAACAATGATGAAATATGGAGATACAAGGTTTCTCCACAAATATTTATTAGTGCAGTTTAAAGGGAAACCACATAATAGGGTTGATGTTTCTTGGCCATATTCTAAAAAAAAGACTGTAAATCATGTAAAAAGCTAGGCTGTCACACAAATGGTTCATGCATAATCCTCATGACCTCAAGACTTAAGACTCAAATCCAAAATTGGATTGCATTTGACTTTATAGTTCACAACCACAGGGAATTAATTTAACTTCACCCTAAGCCATATGACAATGTCCCTCCCTGCGTCTGATATCACTCACCCAATTAAGTGACTGATTAATAATCAGGTCAACAAATGATTTGGCCACGAATGCTGGATTCAGGATGTGATGAGTTTAGTTGAGAACTTTGCCATGACCTATATTACACCTGTGAACCACCTTGAGTCTATTCTGTAAATGCGGCTCACGTAATCAGGGGGAGAAAGCGGGAGAGGAAGAAGATGGTCATAGGCAGCTTAAGGCTGCTCTTTCGGGCTTTCAGGCTAATTGAGCCTCTGTGACTGGAATCCCCGATTGGATGTTTCGTGGTCACTGTTAAAAGGGTCAGGAGATATAATGTGAAGCGTGTCATGTGTACAGTCAGGTTGAGCAAAGCCTCCTCTGAGGTCTCTCATGGGACAGTGACACAAACTTGAGTGCTGCCTGCCTGGCATTGACATTGATGTCCTTTCAGTGTCTATGAGCTCCAGAACAACAAAACAAGGACTTAGAAGGAGGAGGAATCTGACATTAAATATCTTGTTCAAGGACAAACTGTTATTTTGTGGATGTAGCATGTAAATGAGCTTGCATAATCTGTAGCTACCTGACATACAAAACCCAGTCAGCTGTCATTCGACCGCTCTGTTATGCATTATGTGCTACTCTGAGGTGTTGTTTTATTAATGTGCATGTGTGTGTTTGCATCCCCAGGACCTGTCCACTCTACAGTGTGATGTGTGTATCCTGGTCTTTTCAGTGACTGACAGGCGAAGTTTCCACCGCACTGCCCAGCTCCGCCTCCTCCTCAGGGAGTCCCAGCCACACACACCAATCATCCTGGTGGGCAACAAGAGTGACCTTGTCCGCTCCCGTGAAATCAGCTCAGAGGGTAAGTAGAGTGTCTGTAATGTAAACTTGTCATACATGATTGCAACTGGCCCTTTCCGAACCTCTTCGCAAAACAGCGATTGAACCAATCATAGCAACCATATCTAGAAGGGATAGGAAGTACTCAATTCTTTTTGTTTGTGGGTAAATGTATAGCAGGCAAAGTTTAGGGACTAGACAAAATTATGTTGTATATTATAACCAACATTTCACACTCATTAAGTTATTTTTAGTGTAAATAAGAATAACAATGCTCATGATTGAGTCACTTCACCCCTGAACATTAGCTACAGTAGGGGTAGTCGACTCATTTAATAGTAAGCTAGCAAGTAAACGTTACATTAGCTAACATTACTCAGGCTCTTTCATTATAACAAATTACATTTACATGAATAAACGTGACTTAATGTTAACGTGAATTAAACTCTAATACATTAACTTGTGCGTGAACATTTTTTGCTGCCTTAATCGTGTCAGATATATTTTCATTAGCAACAACTAAAATGATCCCACTGTACTAAAACTTCTTCCGGACCTTATTCTTATTCTTTTTGCCTTTCCAAAACACAGGCATAAATACAAAGAATGATAAACAATGTGTTTATTTGCTCAGGCTTGTCCAGCTAAGTTGCTTACTATTTATAGTCTAAACCATTAAAAATTGTCATTTCAGCGGACAGAATCAACAGCTGGGGGCCACAAATTAGAATCAACTTTTTGACTTCCTCTGTCTTATATAAAGGACCTCTTGTTGCAAAAATTACTATGAATTTTTACTGCTAAAGCTGCAAATGTTATCATTATAAACTGCGTAACACATATGCGGTGCGAGAACAGGCAGAGAACGCTTGACAGGCATAGCAAGAGTAACCAATGAGGGTTGGGAGCTTAGGATACGCTTAGTTTGCATCTGCACTAGACACAAGCAATGATGAACAAACGCCAGACTGCTGGGTGAATGATGCAAAAGAGGAAACACACACCATTTTAAATGCACTTTGAAGCTTGTTCGCTTGTTTTTAAGGCCTTTCAAGCAGCTCTCCAAATGGAAAATCCAACAATGGAAAATGTCTTGTAATTATAGTGATCTGGTAGATCTTGACGCTTTTTTTCTGCTGGTTATAATGGATATGTGGATATTTGTGTAGTTAGGCACACATACACATTTTCCTCTGGAGAACAATGGTAGTGTGCTTGGTGCAGTAGCTCATCTATCACTTCCTTTTACCCTCTTTTGCTGTCTTGGCTCATTTGTCTCTGCCCTGGTATTTTGCCATTTATCTTCCTCCAAGCCGACATCAGTCTCTCCATTAGAAAGACTCTTGGGATCTATCTTTGATCAGTAAAATCAATTTCCTCAAGCTTACAGGGATCCAGGGGATACGCTCTGTTGGTAAACTCCTTGTGGGGAGAAAACTATATAATCTATTATTGTTGTAAAGTGATGGAAATAAAGAATGTCTTTAAAGGTGCCGTGCCACACAAAACCAGTTTTTACTTGAAAAAAAACTGGACCTAACAGTTTTGAATATGTTTGGTCCATATGTGTTTGTGTTATGTTGTAAATGTGAAAATGAACTGCTACCTCCTCTGTCAGCTCTAGCCACTGAAAATAAATAAGCGAAGAAACAGGCCAATTACAAAAGCTGGTCAATCTGACATCAGGTTGCCTGAACTCATTACTATTAACGAACCGGCCCAGTTGCATTGGGTAAAGGGAGCTGATAGCCAGGCTCTCATGGGATAGCTGTTTGCCAATCAGAGTCAAACAGCTTAGCTCAATGCATTTGAATTAGAACTGGCACAAATCGAGCTTCCTGCAGGCTCTCTATACCACACTAGAATGGCTTGAAACAAGGTAACTAAGGCATTTCTTCCACACAAAAAATGTTGTCCAGGGTAGAACTTCAGACATTACCACAGACCACAAAGTGATAAAATATGTGTGGCAGGGCACTTTTAAAATATATTTACCCCCAGGTTTTTTCTATGTTTTTGATTTATTGCATTGAAACATATGGGGTGTAATTAGGCTTTTTGAGAATGATTAACAGAACAACAAATATAGGAATGGAACAAATATAAGACACAAAGTAATTGGTTAGTCTTGTTTTAACTCTTTGTTCAGACATTTAACACTGCATTGACTCCTATTTAAAGCTTTAATATGTAACTTTTTGAAATTATCGAACGTCAATTACATGTAAGCCATAGCCAAATGAGTTGCTACAAAGCTTACAAATTACATTGAAGAAAAAAAAACACTTGTGTGGGTAGAAACTGTGGTAGAAAACAGATTACATAAAAAACACAACCAAAGGGCATACGCAAATGTAGAGATACAAAATCCAAAATACATTTTAAATCTTTTGCGTAACCTTTTGATATTAATGACTTAATTTCATTAGTATACATCATAGAAAATCTTCTAAGAAATAGGGATTGGGGCTATTAGTCAGATGGCCTCTCAGCCCACCACTCTGACCAGATTGAAATATCTCAACAAATATTGTATTGACTGGCTTGACATTTTGTTCAGATGAATCATATTATAATCCTTTGATAATCTCTGATTGTAACAGCAGGTTGACATGTGGTTTTGAATTAAATGTCTCAACAACTGTTAAATGGATTGTCATATTTGGTCCAGACATGTCCCCACAGGATGAATTTTAATCACTATGATGATTCCCTGTCTTTTAATCTAAAGCCATCATCAGATCAAAATGTTCAATTGTCCATGACCAAATAATCTCAATCCCATCAGCCTCAGTGGTGCTTTGTTCAAATAGGCAAAATTTAGCACGCTAACTTGCTAAACTAATCCATGAAAACATTCACTAAATGAGTGCATTCAGTAGACTAAAGGCTGTAAGTGCTGCCAAGTTGACCTTATTAATTAACGCAGTTGATTGTTTTGTGATTTATATATGTATTCAATTTAGGTACAAGTAATGATCACTAAAATCATTGTCAAGAAATTCTAATTCCATCCACTGGGATTCAATGTGATAACAGAAAATATGAAAAAGTCCAAGGGCATGAATATTTAATAGGTGTGTACACACTGAAGCAAGGTCTTGGCAAAAAAAGAAAATCACTGAAGAAGAAACACACAATGCTGTACTGAATCCATTTAGTGATGCTTAAAAATCAGACCAAAAGCAGGTTATACTTTTGATGGACTTTATGAGTATTTTCTTTCATGTAGCTCTAGCAGACCATCCCACTGGCTGGGTTCCATTAATGTTTCATTTAAAAAGTGACTGTATTGTGAAGGAGCACAGACCAACAGCACAATTTAACCTCAAATTGCATCCAAAGTTTATATATTATTAAAACTTTACAGTCATCTTTGCAGTTTGTGTGTAATCACAGTATACATTTGGTTTGTAAATGTATCTACTGTCACATGATCAAACATAAAAACACACATCTTTTGCTGCTGTTGCAAACATTACGCTATCACTCCCTATTTATTCCTCTGGAGGGGCTCCATGTCTCTGTGTCCCGTAGGTCCTTGGTTTTGTTTTTTCCAGAAGGCACATCTCTGTTTGGATTATCTCCCTCTTACAGGACACTGCTGCTCCTACTGTCTTTATGTATTTTTCTACAACTGCCTGTATGTACTGGTACTTGAGTGCAGCAAACATGCAGACGCACTGCTTCATTTCTCTCCATCTTCTTGCTGCCTGATGTCTGTGAGGCTGTTTTATAGCAAGGACTGAGATAAGGGGGACGAGAAGAGGAGCGACGAAGGGAAGGGAATGTGTGCGAATAGTGTGTGTGTAACAGGAGTCTTGGTTCAAAGAGGTGTGTGGAATGTATTATGTGTGTGTGTTGGCGGAGAGTGGGGATTGTTTTGCTGTCCTTGAAAGAACCACTGTGAGTTTTTAGACCTTCAGACTGAGGATATTTTTCTTTTTATAT
Source organism: Etheostoma cragini (assembly GCF_013103735.1). Lineage (NCBI taxonomy): Eukaryota > Metazoa > Chordata > Actinopteri > Perciformes > Percidae > Etheostoma > Etheostoma cragini. The sequence goes on along the minus strand of NC_048418.1, from coordinate 6,263,342 downwards.
AAAGGTAGGCTGTATAGCTAGTGTGACATGAATGCATTGGTTTTTCCATACATCATTGAGGTGATGTAACCCCTCTTTGTAATATCTTGACCTGCCAGTATGAAAAAGGTTATTCTGTTACGTAGCACTCTAAAGAAGATAATCCTGGCCTGCCCATTTTGTAAGATTTTGCCCTTTATAATGGCTATTCAGAAATTGCTAAATGACCCCTCTAAACCACTGCTGCTGGTCCTGAAAGGCTTGAAAGGTAAATGTTTTCACCTGCAATTGCAGAAATTGTCTGTGACCAAAGGTCAACTCAAGTTTCCGATAAAAAAATAAGTTTAAATTATGACTCCTCGCAAGATTTCATTCAGACCAGTCAAATGACTCCCTGGAATGTGAAAAGATTGCTGGTCAACCCACTGAGAGCCCAGCCTCATCTTTGCAGCTCAATACCCATTTACTTTAAGAGTACTTTAACAGTAGATAGACGTTGGCTGTGTGATTGAGACCCTGCTCAGTAAACCACCACATAACACCCATGCCAACAGGCTTGGCTAGCCAAGTGTACCAGCATCCCAAAACAGCAGAGAGTCAAAGTAAATGAGTAGCTGACAAAGAGAGCTGAGAAGTCCCTGATATTTTCCTCAGTGGTTGGTGAAGGCCGGAGCAGAGTGGCGACGGAGGCTTCATGAACCCATGTAACATGATCAAAATAGGCAGTGACAGGGTCTCCAAAATAATATGCGACGGAGGCAATCAAATGGGTTTGCAATGTATTTCTATTTAGTGGTTTCAACATAAAGGATTTTTTTTTTTAAATTTTAAGATTTTAAATACTGTATATTTAGATAAAAAAATCTGCAGTTGTAATAAAAAAAAACAATTGTATTGTCTTTATTGTTATACCCTTTGATTTTTTTTACTGTTATTCTGCAAGGAGTTGGTTTTAGGATTGTGCTTTCTAACGAGATTAAGGTTTCATTAACGGTATGATTTAAGGTTGAGGCTAGTTGTTTAGGACAAGTCGGGCCATGCGTTTGGATTAACTTCTTGTAATGGTGACAGTGGAGAAAGAATACAGTCAGTCGAAGGTTCTCACAAAGACATAATATTAGGAAAGTGTGTTTGCGAGTCTGTGTTTATTTGCTGGAATGTGTGAAAACCACAATCTGGGGTCAAATCCTGTTTGGTTGGCTTTGTTGTGTAATTTAAACAGAGGCAGCAAGTGTAAAATGTGCATGCATCGGTGACTGCACATCGCTGTCGACTCAGGTTCGGTCCTTGCTTTGGTGTATTCTTAATGACATGAGTGGAAGGAGGTGAAGGATGAATAATGAGAGATGTCTATACTCAGCATATTCTACCTTCATAAAAAATAAATTATAAAAAAAAAAAAACAGGAGCTGTGACGCGGTTAGCGATATGGAAATGCTCCGCCTCAGTTCCTGGGGCGCCTGACAAGGATGGACCGCATCTAGTCCTTCTGATATGTGAGCCTGATGGAGGAAGCTGACTGGCCTGCCCGGCTAACATCCTCCTTAAAGAACCGCCGGGCCCTGGTGCAAAGTGCTGAAGTCATAAAGTTTATTTATGGCTTGTTCAGTGACACTGTTATTCTGCTATCTCTCCCCCCCCCCTACATATCTCTATCCAGCTGTAACACACACAGTGATACACTTGGGACGTATTTATCATTTGTTCAATATGCCTGTGGTGGGGCTCTTTTCCTCGGGGCTTTGATTAATATGCACTCTGGCTCATTTCGCTTAGTCGGCATTCTTCCTTTCTCTCCTCCGTCTCTTTCTGTCTCCTTCCTCTCCTCCTGCTTGTTCATTTGATCTGCCATCTTGCCTGTCCTCTCCTTTTAGCCTCTTCTTCTTCTGTCTTTGCGTCTCACATCTTTCTTCTTAGTTATCTCAATGCCTCTCTCACTTTGTGCTGTCTGTCTCTTCCTCCATAACTTGTTGTTTGCTTTCTCATTGTCAGCACACAGGTAGGGACCTTTTCCTCCTCTCCTTCTTTTACTCGTCACACTTTCTTTTCATGCTCTACTTTTTTTGTCTTGTCTCTCTCCTCTCATCTTGTTCTCCTTCTTTTTTGTTTCCTACCCTCCCCTCCTTACTTCCTTTCCTTGTTTCCACTCTGTTCTACTCTCATTTCCTATATTGTTATCTTGTTTCAACTCCTCTCCTCTTTGCCCTTGTTTCCTTCTCTCCCCTCCTGGTTCCTTGTTTCCTTTCTTCTCCTCTCCTTGTTTAATCTCCTCTGCTCTTTTCTGTTATTCCCACATTTCCTCTCTTCTTCTTGTCTTTTCTGCACTCTGTTTCCTCCCAGCGCCTTAATTGTTTTTACTCTTATGTCCTTTGCTTTCTCCTGTTTCCTTGTTTCCTCTCTTCTCTCGGTTTCATCTCATTTTCCCGTTCCCCTCCACTCTTGTTTCCATCAATTTATTTCTTTGTCTCCTCTCTACTGTCCTTCCCTTCCCTTGTGTCCTCTCATTGTTTCCTCTCCTCATCCTACTCTCCTCTCCTCCTCTCCTATTTCCTCATTTCCCAGTCTCTTCTCTCGTCTTTCCTCTCTTTGTCTAGTCTCATTTCTTATCATTGTATTGTTTCCTCTTCTCTATTGTCCATTCCTTGTGTCCCCTGATTGTTTTCTTTCCTCTCCTCTGGTTTCCTCGTCTCCTCTCCCCTTATTACACTCTTCTCCTCTCTTCTCATGCTCACTACCTATCTTTCCTCTCCCTTTTCTCTTTTCCTTTCCTCTCTTTCCTTAGTTTTGGGTTATAAAGATTTTGTTTAATTCAATCAGCTGTCATAGGTATTTCAATGAGGAGATACTTTATTGAAAGGAGAAAAAAATATATACATTTATTCATCACATCACACAATATTGATATGCGCATATTCTTCTGTGATTAGACTCCATGGCATTGTGAAGAATGTTATAAGCCAAGAGTAGGCACTTCCCCCAATGGAGTCTAGACGCTAGTGGTGGTGAAAGAACCTGAAGACTAGATGGAAGTACAGGAGCGGTCTTCTGGAGGGGGACGTAGGGTGACGATGACCGGAGGTGAAAAGGGAGGAGGAGGGTTGCACGATTTGCCTGAAATGACAACTGACGGCAGCAGATAGAAGAACAGATTTAAAGACGCGATGCCATGATGTGATTGGCGCATAAAATGAATGGCCGATTCTGGTTGGTTTAAATGAAGAGTGAAGGCTCCGAATCAGCTGATCAAAAAGAATTAACACTGAGTTTCATTAAGTCCCGTTGACCTGGTTTGGGATTTGTCTTTCTTCCTCTCTCTCTTACCTGACCCACTATTACATGACACTGCTGTGGCTCGATTATTCTGACCAGATCACAATTCTGTTTATTGTAAAACTAGTGTCATATGATTAATGTTAATGTCACATTGCAATGACCATATGTAGTAATATTAACAAGGGTTTAGATTTAATGTGGTGTGAGTATTTAGTGGTGTCATCTTCAGGTACAGCTTATGTTTTTCTGTAGCTCGTTTGCTCTGTCCTTTGTCAACAGATCTGTCTCCATGACAACCCCATCTACTGATAGAGAAAAAAGTTTAAAAGAGAACCTTGAGTTATGATTGTTATATCTAACCGTTCCGGAACATTTTGTGATTTTACAACCTGGGTCTTTTTTTGTCCTGTTGATTTTTCAGTGAAAATCACCAAAGTCATCTATATCCGAGACATTTTTCAGCCGCGAGCACTTTGACCTCATTTTGTGTCGCAGTGTAGGTTTCGTGCAGTTATTATGAATACCAGTAATACACCTTAAAAGCTGTTTCTGTACACATCTGCTCAAGAGCTCATATACTGGCTCTGGGAGAGCAGGGCAGAAGCAATCAACAAAAGCTGAAGTATTATTGAAAAAAATAAGCTATTTGAGCAGACAGTGAACCGCTTTTGTTGCAGAACAATCTGTATCCGTTAGCTTTTCTTATCATCCAGGCTTGTTTGACCAGGGACACACAGGAGCTTTGAGCTGAGATAACGAGTCTTTTCAACAACACGTTTGGTCACATGTCCTTTTCCCACTGTAGACTGGGGCACCAGCTAGAAAAAGGCCCACCTAAAAATATATCAGTGTAAGTGTATGCTACATTTGTAATGTATTCACCTAAAGATATATCAGTGAAAGTATACACTACATTTGGAATATTCACACAGACAGCCCTTTCCCACGGGGAGCTGAAGCCGTTATCTATGCTCTCTTCAAAGCCACCAGACTCCTTTTGCAGTATCCATTGTAAGAAATCACAATCCCAATAAAACATTTCCCCCTTTATTACTATTTCTCTTTCACTGTGATGGTTATTAGTCAAGATTTCAAAAGCCTTCTAAACAGAGAGGAGTGTCCCTTCCCCATGCAGTAAGATGCTGTAAAGTGTCTCCATTTGTCACAATTTGGGGCGACAGATGTAACACTAAAGACTCTAATAGAGTCTCCCAAAGACCTGTGAGTGAGCAGTTAATCCAGAGGTATTGTGGTGGTGACACACATCACACAGCAGTTGGGTCGTTAAAAGATTGTGGATCAGTTTGAAATTTAAGGACAGTGGATCATGAATCCAAAGTCCTTAAATTTCAAACTGCTGCCTTTAAATGCCATTTGCATCTGCCATTGTGTGAAGCCTGAATTATCTAAAATATGCGCCACACAAACATCTTCCTCTCTCTCACCAGAGGCCCAATCCAGTGCCATGATGTTCGACTGCCTCTACATGGAGCTCTCAGCCTCCCTGGACCACGGTACCAATGAGCTGTTGGAGGCCGCAGTTCGGACTGCAAGGGGCGACTGCGTGGGCCCCGGCTGGACCGACGGCGACCCCGGAGCGGGCCGCAGGGAGAGCCTGACCAGCCGGGCCAAGCGCTTCCTGTCAGGGCTGGTATCATACGGTCGAGAGCGGGACCGCGATCGGGGGCGCTACAGGGAGATGAGCCGCCACCGGGGCAGCAAGATCCTCCGCCAGAAGTCCCGCTCCTGCCACGACCTCAGTGCACTGTGATACACACACATCCATACATACTCCAACACATGTACACACACACAAACACACACACACACACACACACAGACAGACACACACACCAGATTTAATGATGTGGAGGAGAAGAAGAGGGTAAAAGATAGTAGAGAGGAGCAGATTTTTAAATGTAGGGACAAGGAGATGGAGGAGACTCACATGAGTGGGAAAACTAGAGAGGTGGGTGGACAGAAATTAAGCATTGGCAGATTAAGGTCAGAAAGGGAGAGAAGGGAGAGAAAGAAAGAGAAAATAAGTTGGATCCTAGATAGATCTGAAATCAGCCTGGGTCACAGCACTTAACATTTATCTTCTATCAGTGAAACCAACTTTTAGAGAGAAAGAGGCCAGGTTGGAGAGAACCACAGAGAAATACATAATGAGGTGAACTTGATTTTCTGCGCCAGCTTGGGTGAATCAGCGAGCACTTCTTTCCTGATGAGACGAAGAGAGAGAAAATTAGTAACAGTGGAGGGAGTCACATCAAGATGCTGATTGGACACTAATCTTGGCGAAACGGGAGTGGGGGGCCCACAAATAAACACACACCCAGGTAGCACGGACTGATTATGTAGAGACTGATAGCAATCTAATGTATGTCTATTGTGAAACCTGTTTTATAGCATGCCGAGTAGATGATCTAAGACATGACCCTGTAGGATTTACAGTTCCATGACACTGGATCGACGGTACCTCAGTAGCCCATGCACAATCCAGCTAGTGTCTCTAGCAATGCCATCTCGAAGGCAAGACCCTTTATTTATAAGAAAGAAATGCTCCTTGTGTGCGCATTTTTTAGCCACACTCTTCACAGTGCATCCACTTTTGTGTCACATACTGATTTTTAAGTGTTTGATGATACCACCAATGGCATACATTCATCTGTGATTTTTATACAAGGCTAAAAACATCAACACGCGAGCCATATTTTCCGCTGAATGCCTGAATGAGCAAGCAGCACAAAGAACCCTTTACCGAAGGATGTGGACTGAAAGAAAAAAAGTCAAGGTGGCTATGAGGAATAAGACGTGCAGACTGAACTTTTCTTCAATAGACGCTGAGTCACAGAACACAGGGATGGTCTTAAAGCACAGGAGGACCAACAAGAGAAAACCTAATCTACCTGTGGCCGTTTTTCATTTTTTTCCTCTTTTTTTCCCCACTGGCATTACTATGTATGTTGAGACTGAATACTGTTGGGGGGACCACAAAGTTAACCCAAAAAGAACGTTCTTGAAAACGTTTGGATATCTCGTCAAGCGTGGCAGCTTCACTGACACATGCTCACTTGTTTGTCACAGTCTAATAAGCACTCTCATCTTTCCACTGAGAATAAATTCATTTTTGTTTGACATCCTGAACGAGTGTCTTGTTCTTTATAACAACGTTATGAAATGAATGTCTCATTACAGCCGTGACTAGGTTGAGGGATGGCGTGACTGCTCATCATATGACTCACAGGTTCTTTCGGAACTGTGACATGGACTCTCAGGACATTTAGGACATTGCAGCGAAAAGATGCAACGTCAGCATTTTGTGGCTGTAAAAAAAAATCCCAGTTTGAAAATAAATTGTGTCATGGGAGAATATTCACTGCAGAGATGTTCACTCAAGGCAATCAGGGGAAACAGAAATACACCGTAACACTGTTACCAACACAAATAAAAACCGTTTCGATTTTTACCCATCGACACACACACCTCATACAAGGCCCATAGAAGGTTGGCGTTGTCCACTGGCTGATCAACCTGCCCTTCTCCTGACATCACTTCATGTCAATTTCCCCCTCAGTAAGTCACATAAAATTAACATTAATTAAGAAAGGTATTTTAATAACTAGGGTTAGGGTTAACCCTGGTATCTACTAAAAATGATTTACTCAAGAACTCCTGCTGTCAATTTCTTTAATGAAGTTAAATGTCTGTCACTTCATTTATTTTCTTTATTTGCATTGTCATACTTACTTTCGTATTAGATCATTTGTATTTATGTACAGTTGTATGTTCAGGGACTGTGATGACTGAATATTTTTAATTTTTAAAAGTCACATGAAATATGTAAAAAAAAAAAAATTCTATCCAGGTGCAAAAAATGGGGGGGGGGGGGGGGGGGGGGGGGGGGGGGGGGGGGGGGGGGGGGGGGGGGAGTGGCAGCATCTAGCTACACCTTCGCGTTTCCGTAATACGCCAAAAAAGAACTGTCAGAAAAACAGCCTCTGATTGGTCGACACGGGCACCGCCCACTGCCTCAGAAGATCAAGATGGATGGGGCTAACAAACATAGACGGTTTAAGATATCAACGATACCTTGTCATTGGAAAAGATGGCTATAATCAGGTACAATATGTGGACTAAACAACCGTTCAGTTATGAATGTATCATTCTGGAAACATTGTGCAAATTCTGTGAAAAGACAATAAAGTTCCAGGCCGGATTACAAAGCTTCTAGAAGATCTGGAAGACGCAGAGCCCCTCTTTGGAAAGGCGCCATATGTTAGCCTTCATGATAAACAAACACAACGGCACTAGCTGGAAGCGATGTGGAGATAGAAGGATACCTTGAGTGATTTATGGATTCATTATCATGGATTTATTGTACAAAGACACTGTAGTTCCAGGCTGGATGAATAAAGACCCGCAATCGCATGGAAGGCCTCGGTGAAACGGCGAATTTCTCTCCTAATAAAAAAAAAAGTAAGTCTCTAACATCACAAGTTACGACAGGCTAGCTCCTTCTTCCACTCCACATTGTTAATACAAAAAAAATCACTTTACTACAAAACTTGGACAAGTATTTAAGCAAAAGTATCTGCATGGCTACATACGTGAATTAGCTTTACAGGTGAACTATAACATTAGGCCTATATATTGCAAATATACCTGCAAATAAACCAAAGAGAACTTAAGCTAACAATTTTGGGTTCGTTCGTTTTTGGTTGCGGGAACGTTCCCTGAAGGGTTTGGGTTGTAATGGAAAGTTGGATTAACGTCCTGGGAACATTAGTTGTTGGTTGGCTCGAACTTTCTCAGAACGTTCCCCGAACGTTTTAACCTTTAGTCCTATATGATATTTTTGCGATGATATTTTTATTTTATTTTTTACCTACAACAGAAACATGTCCGTAGAGAAGCGCCTCCAGGACTCAAAGTGTTTGTTTGAGGTTCTCTTTGGATGGGACAATCATATACAGCAAAACTCCGGAAAAATCCAAAGCACTCTCACTGGAAAAATCCAAAAGCCTTTATTGTTAAGGCTCAGTCATCTTAAACCTTTAAAAACAACTCCGACGCGTTTGGCACACAAGCCTCCGTCAGGGAGCCTTAAAATGGCCGTATAGTTCCCTGCAGTCTAGTTTCAAAACAAAACACCTTTTTCTGCTCACAACAAGTCTGTGGACTATCTTGTATATCTGGAGTATTTTGTAGTTGTATTCTATCAAAAGTCAAAGCCTACTAGCAACTGATGTAATTAAGTGGGTGCAATGGATAGAACCCTAGTCCCAAACGGGGCTAATGAACGAATGACACTAGTAACAAGCTGTTATTTAGCTGTCTAAAGCACAATCATTACTGTCTAAGCTTACATTGTAGATCCGTTTTGCTATCAGTCTTTGTCACTACTAGCCCCGATTAAAAGCTGTTCTGACACGTTTGCATGAAGGCTTTCAAAGGCTCGTGCCTAGAGAAAAGAAAAGAAAATCTGGTAACCTGACGTAGTTTCTGTTGGTACATGGATGAGTTCTGAATCAACAGTCTGGTAAACACAACACTTTAGATTACTAACATGGTGTGTAATATGTTAGCATCGACCACCACAGCTTCAAGGAACTGGGATTTGACTAAATTCCCCAATACTTTATTAGCCTATTCCTTCAACCAGTGTAATATGTAAGTACATTCACTCAAGTAATGTACTTAAGTACTAATTTAAGGTACTTTCACTGGAGTCTTTTTTTTTTCATGCCACTTTCTACTTCTACAGCCTAATGGCCTATTAATACAGATGGAAATTAGCCCTCAGGCTACAATCTGGCATTTTTACATGTACTATTGTACATGTTCATCAATGTGCATTGTCCTGAAACATTTAATAATAATAATACAAAAATAAGACTCCACTATGTTTCAGATAGAATTATTGTTTTTACTCCACTATTAATCTGACAGCTTTAGTTACTCCCCCCCCCCATAGAAAACACATGTTGTTTTTAAAACCTGATGGTTATAAATTAAGCTACCCAACAAGACGGCCTACAAGTCCAGCTGAAATGATTAGACCAATAAACACACAGTTGTTTGGATCGTTTCCAGTTTCTTTGATGGGAGGATTTTTCTGCATTGAGTACTTAAACTTTTAAAACTTTAAGTACATTTTCCTAAAGTACCTACTTTTACTTAAGTAACATTGTCAATGCAGGAATTTTACTTGCTTCAGAGTATTTTTACAGTGGGGTATTAGTACCTAAGTGAAGGATCTGAATATATCTTCCACCACTGCCTTAAACAATGCACCATAGGAGCATTTTGGTTCACTGGAGTCTCCAAAAACCATGGCACAAATATGTCTAAAAACATCTCTGTCCGCCTCCCCTCTTTCTGCTCCACCAGCAGGTGTAGAGAAGTGCCTCAGGCTAAAAAGCAGAAACACAGTTTCCTAGAGCACTTTGGAGCAATTACTATAGCCGATGAAAGCAGAGGAATGTAGTCTTGTATGAATGCCTCAGGTTTACTTTATAGTTGTTTGATAAAATTGTCATATTTTCCATGCAGTCTGGTCTAAAAACCAAACAATGTGTTTCACGTCCCCCTGCCTCCCTCCAAAATATGTTAAGGAGCAGGGTGGTGTGGGGGCATTGGTGACTGTCTACAGCTAGCAAGTAATTAAGCAGAGGCTGGTTATCTGGCATAGTATACTTTAGTTGTTTCACAGAACATCTATCCATCCACTTCATCCAGCAGGAAACCCCAAACTTCCCTTTCCCGAGCCACATTAACCAGCTCCGACTGGGGGATCCCAAGGCGTTCCCAGGCCAGGTTGGAGATATAGTCCCTCCTCGAATACTGACCGGTAGAAATTGAATGTAATACCGCCCCCGCTGCCCCGATTCTCCTACCAATCTCCTGCTCCATTGTCCCCTCACTCGCTAACAAGACCCCAAGCGATTTAAACTCCTTCACTTGGAGTAAGGACTCATTCCCTACCTGAAAAAGGCACTTCACTGGTTTCCTGCTGACAGCCATGGCCTCAGATTTAGAGGTGCTGATCCTCATCCCAGCGGCTTCAAACTCGGCTGCGAACCGATCCAGTGACTGCTGAACATAAACTACAAATTACATTGAAGAAATACAAAAACACAACTTGTGAGGGAGTGGTAGAAACCTGTAATGGCTTACATAAAAACCACAACCAAAGGGCATACACAAATGTAGACAATCAAAATCCAAAATAGCTTATATAATATACGTTTTTGTAACTTTTTGATAGTAATGAACGCCTGTTGGATTCAAGCTATTGCCAAATGAATGCTGCAAAACTAAATAAGACTATCAGCTCTACACAACTCTTTCTGTATTTCTTCTGGCTATGTTCAGACGATTGTGTCGTCTGGTAACTTTTCGGCGCAGCTCGATTGAAGATAATTACCTCTTATGAAGAGCCCATCAGGTTTTTTGAATCCTTTGTGTCGTCCTAGGCTACTAGCAACTGCGGGGAGGAGGAGGGGTGGGGGCGCTCGCGCAATCACAGAAGGCTTGTATCATGTTGACCCGCCAACAGTGTTGTTGTCCTTACTTAGAATTCCTCGTAGGGGAGACTGAAACCACACACTCTAGCTTCAAGTGTTAGTGTACAAACGTTTCATAAAAATATAATGAAGAGAAATACATGTTTCAAAAACAAAGTTAGTTAAATGAATGATTTCTTGATTGACAGCCAGTAAAAAAAAAAATAGTTGCCCACATTAGGTTAACATGGTGTGTAATATATTAGTATTGAGTACCCCAAATAATGACCTGCTAGGATCTGGGTATTGATTTCTCACTACTTAACAGGTCGGCTAAGTGCACCAATACTTGATTAGCCTATTCCTCTAACATATTGCACCAAATAAGCATTTTAGTTCAGTGGCTGGAGTCTGCGAGAAATAATGGCACAAATAACTAAAACATCTCGGTCGGCTGCCCATCGCTCTGCTCCACCCTAGTTTCAGCAGGTGTACAGAAGTGCCTCACACTAAAAAGCGAGACCAGGGTTTCCTACAGCCAATCACATACGATAGCTGGGGTGTTGAGCTTTTAGCTGCTGGTACAGAAAGTATCTGAAGTAGATAAATGGGACGACTCTTGAGAGGAAGGCTAACAGGCACAGAGTCGGAGGGGTTGAGGAGAGAGAGAGAGAAAAAAAGAGTAAGAGAGAGATGGGGTTGGAGAAATCCTTTGAGGAGTAATGGTTGCTTGGAGACTGTTGTCAAGGAGACCATGAGACCTAGAGTCCTTTGGCATCTCAAATGTCCTATATTTATGTTAATTTTCGGAAAGAAGAGTTTATTTGTATTTATTTTATATTTTACTTTTGGCAGGTGAATGAGACAGATGGCGTTAAGCCCAATGAAACAGGTGAACTCTTCAAACAGAGACAGGCTGAGTTTTTAGACAATATGTCTCGCAGACCAGAAAATGACACATAAAGGCTTTTATCAGCTTTAAACAGGTCAAATAACTGTCAGATAACAGCATACATATGACAGCTGCACGGACGCCCTCAGGAAATAGAGAGGAAAATGAGGACAATGTGATATAATTTATTTTTGTGACACCCTATCAGTCTCTCAGATCGTGACAGAAATCCTCCCTCTCTCGGTTTTCCTTTCTGGCGCTGACTCATTCTGTGGGCATTTACGGGCAAAAGAATACTTCTCGAGAGCAGGGAAGACAGAGGGAGCTTAAAAGACGAAAAACCACCTACTGTGTGCCAGTGAAAGCCTGTCGAACTTACTGCTCAGCGTGGGTGTAGGCATGTCAGTTAGGAGGTAACATTGGAAGTGGTCTGCGTACTGTATCTGGGGATAGACTGGGGCATGTGGAGGCTACAGTGATGGCCAGACATTGAGTGGCATTAGAAGATGCATTGCTGAATCCCTGGGGAATCCATGTGATATTTTTTTTTTTTGAGAAGCAATGGCTCATTGCAGGCTACCCCAAAGGTCCTTGTTCCTCTGCTTTGTCTCCTGAGTGCACAGAGCTGATTATACATGCACAGACCTATAATAACCAAACAACAAAAGGGAGTGAGAATGAACAAGACCAGTATGACTTGAATACAATGCTAAGAGTAAAGCACATGCACTGTAATTAAAACTGTTTTGGTCAAAGCAAGAAACCCAGAGTGAAAGATAAGGAAAGATAAAGAAAGTGGTTCTAAGAGGGTTGATGACAAAGGCCCATATCGACCTCAGTATGGGCTGAATGCCTCAGTGCTCACATCTCCAGTAATGTGGATTAATCACAGGCCAAAAGGGGGGATAAAACCATGTATTCTGCAAAATAAAGCTCTAACTAGATGCCACCACAAGATAAGGATTGATATTGAGAGTAGCTCACATGGATGGAATGCGGAATGTGTTGGACACGGTGCAAGGCATCAAGTTAAACTAGTGCCTTGACGTCTGAATAACTGGAAAAAGAAACATGACTGCACCTTAGTTGCAAACACTTTAAAATTACGTTCCCATACACTAACCTGCATTATCAATTATTCAGGGAAAATCTATTTTCTTCTGGAATACATTCTGAGATTTCTTTATAAAGGCCTAACTGTATTTTAATGTTATTTTAGAAGTTTTCTGTTGTGTTATGGCTGATGCTGGGGCAGCACCATCACAGAAAAAAGAAAATGAAACAAAGAACTACTAAAAGCTTAAAGGGAAAGGGAAACGGGTGGTAACGTGAGTTAACTTCACTTGGGCTTTTAACAGATGGAGACAATTATGTAAATGTTTCAGAACATACTCCGAATTGGCCCTCGGGTATTTAATATGTCTATGTCATCAATAAAATAACTTTACAATGCTTAATGTGTTTGTAGGTCAGTCGCCTTAAATTGAGTCCCCATTCCATGTTACACGGACATGTTATTTATTTTACTCCGTGTTTGTGTGGCTCACTAATAGGGTGTGCAAAAAATGGATTCATATTTGAATCGCAATTCAAGCTCTACCAATTCAAAATTGATTTATTTTTTAATTTTGTAATAAAAACTTTATTGATTCCTAAGGGGAAATTAAAATAACAAACAAATCCACGTAAATAATATGTATATATATATATATATGTGCATACATGGTAAAAGTAACTACATTAACCTACTGTGAATTGTTTTTATATGAGAATTGTTTTTAAATCAAAAATCGATATTGAATTGAATCGTGATCTTAAAAATCAAAATCGATTTGTGATTTGAAATCGATTCGTGAAATTTTCTGAATCGTACACCCCTACTTGCTATATTTCTTTCCCTCTTCCCCCTGTAACGTTACTTGTGTAAAGTGTTTCATGAAATGCTATATTAATCTAAGTTATTACGTTGGTTGCTACAACGAACTCTTAAAGCTTCGGCTCGTGACAAAGTGACAGTGATATCCGGTTTAGCTCGCGTTGCATCTAAAGTAGGCTAAGTTACCGTATGCAACACTTAAAATGCAACAATGCATCCGTAACATATTCTCTTATTTAAAGTATTTGATTTTCTGGTTGAAGAAAACAGTCGTGTTTGGATGACCTCCCGGTAATGCTGACTCTGTAATATACAGCACCGTAAAGAAGATACCTTTATGACAGCAGCTGTGGCCGCTAGAATCTACACAAACGAAAAGTTACATATAGACACTTTAACGTAGTATGTAATTTACTTAACATAACAAATATACTTATTTTAACCCAAACTATATTTTCTTATACCTACAAAAAGTCGTTTTGTTTCAATTCAGAATGTTAAGCACGTGTTTAAAACTTCAACAGTTCCCAACATTCACCGGTCGCTGATACGAGGACGTGTCGAAACAAACGCAATCTGGGAGAAAATGGGTTTCTCTTTGAAACATAATTGGGAATGAAGTTTATTGGTATGGGAATATCATTTAAAGAAGACAGGGTTGCTTTAAAGAAGTAGTTCAAGAGTTTATAAAATACACTTAATGGGTTTCTTGCAGAGAGTTAGATGAGAAGTGAGATGAGAGTTGATACCAGCGCAAGAATCAATCTTCTCATCTAATGCTTTTCTTTAAATCAGAGGCATCACAATAATGATCACACACACCTTCTGTATTAGATCTCTGCTTCCTCTGAAAAAAGCTCTCAGGCTTTCTCAAACTCACGTTAGCTAGAAATGTAGCTCATGCAGATTACGTAGTGGGTTCTTAGTCCCTAATAGCAGATTAAGTTACAGAACTATTAATCAGTTTGTTTGATTTTTGCCCAATTTTTCCTCTTCCTCGTTCCCTGGTAGCAAATGTTTAGGTCCCTGCTACCGGTCCAGAGGTTGGAACCTCTGCTTTAAATTCTTTAAAAAATGGATGTTTAATCTCTAATACCTGCATTTACAATCATTTAAGATTAAAAGCATAGCCAATCGTTGGTCTCTAGCGGTTTGATGTTGTACCCGATGCAAACATGTTTGTTATAAATGAATATCATACTGTTGATTTTTTTAAACGTTTGTCCTGAATATGTTGCAGACAGGAAAGGTCATGGGTTTAGTCAAATAAAAGAATGGAAAAAAAACTAGTTAAAGAACTCTGAATCTTCTTTAGTTACAAGCTAAAAGTAGGCTACTGAGATATTAAAATATGAGGTCCACAGCACTGCGGAGGAGGGTCTGCCTAGTCCACACCGCATTCTGGGATGGGAGAAAAAATGCCCTCGTTAGTTGGCATTTCTTTAAACCAATCACAATTGTCATGCATGGTGCTATGCGCCGGACAGAGCCTCAAGTGCCTTTTGCAAAGTAGCCTCGGGAAGCAACTTGTTTTGGTGGAACATGTGTACGTTCAAAGTTTGTTTTAGTCGTGCAACAATTTACTCAGATCAGACAGATCAACCTATCTGTCTCAATTTACCCTGCAGAGATCGGAGGAGCAGTTAACCATAGTCCTCCGCAATGTAAAATCCAAACACAAAGAAAGTGGGAGCTATCATCCGGCTGCAAAGGGTGACATCCGGCAGAATTTCCGGTGGCAACAGTACAATCCGGAAGTGGAACGTCGTGGATATAGACTAGCTATCTCTTTATGTGAGGCCGCCATTAAAACTCAACTAATCAAAGCTTAGCATGCAATGGTGCAACTAAAGCCTGCTATATCAAACTGTGGTCATTTCATCTCTTTTTGGGCATTAATATGCTCTGCAATTTGCAAGACTGAAATATGTAATAACAATAGTACAAGTAATGCATAACTGGAGCATCACTCATGATGATTTAATGGATTCATTAATGCATTACAAAGGCTATGTATTATGTATCATGCATTCCTTTTGCTCACTGTTAAGAAATGATCAAGTCACTAAGAGTGTGTATGGAAAGTTAAAATGAATGTAATGTTAATAACTAAAGGATCCTCAAGTAATGAGTGTTTTGGTTGAATCCACAGTTTTTTATTCTTTAATTTATTTGCTATTTACAACATCTAGCAGGGACCGTTGACAGATCAGGAAAAAAATGGAAAGATTTGTAATGACACATCAACAATTAATATTGTAATGAAGTGAGAAAGAAAATCAGGATATTAATGTTGTGTCAGAAATCTGATTGTGACTTAAAGCGTCAAAGTTAATGAGAACAGTCACGGTTCTGCTTTCAGAGAGTAACTATGAGTTAATCACACTTATTAATTGAGGCCCCATTAAGTGTTAATTAATAACATAAACTAATAGTGATGTGATCATTTGTTTATGGCCAGCAACAGGAATTCATGATACTTCCTGCAGTAATTCATGCATTAAATCATCAAATCCACACCTCGTGAGATCGATAATGTTGTCAGACAATTTAAATAACAATCTGAGCCTGTCAGTAGCACCAACAATAACTTTTAGTGGACACAAATCAAGGCTGCACTGTTGCCTTATTGGGTTTCATTGCAGCCCAGTTTGCGGCGGCCGGTTACTGCGTTCTCACTCAATAATGAACCAATTTCAAAGATTTTGTTTTCATCAGTCTATTATACCATCTACCATGGTTTGGTTAGGGTTGTCTAATCAAGGTCCTTTAGGAAATCCAAACCAAGCCAGTCAACACAGATCACCTGGGTCGCCCGCGAGCAAACAGACAGTTTGGTGCGGCTGCTGGGGAGAGCAAATCTCTCTTTTCTATCCGTCCTTCTTGAGTAAATGAGTAGTGAGCCTCACTTAAATATAGATGAGATAAAATCAAACCAAAAGAAAGGTTCTCCCTTTGTCTTAAAATAGTAAAAAAAATGATACTATAGTAACCTACTTCCTTTTCCAGCTGCTGCAATAAATATGCAGAGAAGAAGAAATCAGTCTGCACAAAATCAGAGTTTGATGGTTATTTCTTCGTGCTTTAGAACTTAATAACTGAAACTAACAAAATAAGCTTAATTTCTCTCTCCCTACTGTATAATGACACATTCTAGTAGCTACAAAACATCAGTTATTGTGGTGTGCAGCTGGACTGGAGTATGTTAGGTAAGTTAGCTGACTAGGACTTGAGGTAATTGTCATGATTTGGTCCCGGGGTGACCCAGGTGATCTGTGTTGACGGGCTTGGTTTGGATTTCCAAAAGGAGGGTTGAACCCTGATCAGTACAAATAAGTTTTGTTTAATTCCCTCTGCACCGCCGCTCTTACTCCGTCTGTCTTATTTTCATACGTTCACGGTCTCACGCAGTTTACCTTGGATAGAGGGGCACCGAAATCATGAATGCAGCTGTCGCCGTGATCCTGCTCAGCGCCCTGCTCCGCCCTGCTACACCCGCAATGCCCTGCTACGCCATGAACTACTACAACTATCATTTCTAGTCATAGTTCCATTATCTTTATTGTGACTATAATCGCCACTGTTCATCATACCCCCAACCGGCACCGTCATACAACCGCCCACCAAGAGCCCGGGTCTGTCCGAGGTTTCTGCGTTAAAGGAAGTTTTTCCTCACCACTCGAGGTTTCTGCCTAAAGGAAAGTTTTTCCTTACCACTGTTGCACAAAATGCTTGCTCTTGGGGTTATTATTGGGTCTTTTTCAATTATAATGTGTGTGGTCTAGACCTACTCTATCTGTAAAGTTACCTTGAGATAACGGCTGTTATGATTCGATACTATAAATAAAATAAAATTGTAGTAACGCTGGGTTTTTACAGGCAGTTTTGCCTGTAAATCTTAGCTGTGGCTTAGCAAAAGGCAGACTAGTGAACATCACAGTACTTACTTTCAGCGGAAATGAATTGAACTGCTCCGCTCAGCTGTTGTTGAAGCTGCCTGTGAATATTCTAGTTTTATACAGTCTTTGGTAAAAACTGAGCATAAAGCACAGGGCAACAAAATGTGTGTTGTATTTTTGGGGGACCTGCGACGAGTGCCCACTCTCATTTCCAACCACACTGAAATCCACCCTGTCGTGGTCTTCAGCCTCTGTGCTCTTGGTGTCTTTGTGTAGTTATCACAGTAATGGCACTGTAGTGGCTGTGTGTGCGTGTGTGGGTGCGCGCGCACTTCTCTTTGGATTGGATACTTTCACAGTATTTATATAGCAGCATTATACAAAAAGACATTGGAATTTCACTTTTTACTATATGGAACTTTTGAATGTGTTTATATGCTGATTTTTAATTCCATTCTGTTTCGAGACCGTACCTTGGTGTTAATGTATTCCACTAGAATATATTGAAAGATGTTTCAAATATTCTTCCATTTAATTCCCATGATGTGAATGGGCAAAAATATTAGAAACATCCTTCAGTATGATACAAAATGATAGAGCCTAGATACCTAGAATACCTAGAGCCTTAAAATGATCATGCAGTGAATGAATCAGCACAGTATCAACAGTATTAAAAAGGTAGTATTCATTAAAAGACTACTTACTACTAAGCTTTTTTGGGGGGGATTGAAACCGAACAAAAATAATATAAAAAGGCTGTAGAATTGGTACACAGGGTTTTCTATAAGGTGGTCTACATCTGACAGACAGGGAATGGGTACAGTATGTCCAGTATAGAACACTGCATGCTGTGTGTGGGCAAATCAAACTGTTAATTAATTAGTGTATTTGGGCTATGGTGGCCTTTGTTGTTGTACCCACACGGATGACATGTGCTGTCTTGCAATGTGGCTTCCTGGCCATGTGCTTCTTTACTGAGGAGCATCTGCCAAGATAAAGGCCACCCTTTTTCAAATCAATACATAATCAATGTTTCCCTCTGCGACTAAGCTAATGCTTTATCCCCCAGGCCTGCAACAAAAGGAGCTTGCTGCTGAGGCACAGAGCAATTTCTAACAGCATGAAATTGTTAGTTTCCATTATGGAATTATGAGGAAGCACAACATTCTGGGGAACAGAAGAATCTATTAAAGCTTCAAAGATTTTCTGATCATTTTCAGCTCTACGTCATACAGACACTTTCCCCCCCCAAATGTCTGACCGCTTTTACATACTTAACATGTATGCATACATGAAAACTGCATTAGCTTTGTTATAGTCAGTTATTCAATAATACCAATGGCAAAAACAACAGCCTTGTTTTTATCTTTTTGTCAGTCTTTTGTCTTTGTGTTCACATGAGAGCTTGTGTTGCTCTGACAAAAACATCACACTAGGACCCCCTAGCGGCCATGCTGCTCCTTACATCAAATAGTACAACTGAAATGTGTGTATAGAACCACAATCCCAGCTACTTGCGTGCTGAAAATGACAAAGTTCCAATGAGCAAATAACTATGCGATTCTCAAAATGAACCAAAAATGTCTTACAGATTTTCTTTGGTTTAAAACAAAATGTAAATAGTTTGAACAAAAAAAACCCAGATTTTCCTCAGAAAGATGTAATTATTTTATTGCCATGGCCAGTTTTGTTTAGCAGCTACTCTTAACTTTTAGCTGAGGTGAAGGCATGCAGTCCCGTCAGGAAACTTACGTAGAAAGTAAAGCATCCACAAACACCGGAACAGAACCTGTTAAAATTATTTGATTATTTTCAGAGATTTAAAAAGGTTAAATGATATTTCCAATGCTAGGGAGTTTTTCCTCGCCACTGTTGCACTGTTGCTTGCTCTGGAGGGAACTACTAGAACAGTTGGGTCCTTGTAAATTATGGAGTGTGGTCTAGACCCCATAGACACTATCTGTAAAGTGTCCCGAGATAACTTTTGGTATGAATTGCTACTATAAATAAAACTGAATTGAAAAATAATTTAATTGCTGATGAGAATCCACGCTTTTTTAAAGTAAAAATTAGCACACAAATACAGAATATTTTCTTCTTTATTTTATTTTATCCAGTTCCATAGCAAAATTAAACATTACACATGTATTTCTTTTTACTCAAGGATGTCACTGAACAGCTTCCGCTTCTTGGACTCGCCTGTCTGTATTTCCTGCCAATGAGCTCTTCTGTGTATGAAGTGGGAAAGGGCAAATTTGGCCCACACATGGCGAGCAAACTGATCCGACCTCAGCTGGCTTTCACCCAGCACTGGAAGGTAAGGGGAGATAGGAAAGGAAAGTTAGTGACAGGGATGTGAACTACAGACAAAACGTATAACCAAATTACCAAATAACCAAACAATCCATCGAGCCTGCCTTTAGAGTCAGGATTTGGGCAACGGTTTGTATTACCTAGTTCCTGTGCAATGCTTTGCCTGTGACTGACTGTCGCACTGTTCCATATGGCTTCCAGCACCCGACTACCCAGCCTGGAGCAGGCCATTGGAACATACTGGCCCTGGGAGGACAAAATAGTCAACACGAAGAGTGATAAGAGTAGATAATGTCCCTGTGTAGTTGACAATGTTTCACTTCAAAACAGAAAAAAGAACAAATGTTAATTTCAGGTCAGAAATAAGAATATTAAATAAAAATATATTCCTATGCCAGTAGTTTTGATAGTTTCCTTTTTTTTTTTTTTTTTAGATACCAAAAATATGTTCTGGTGTACGTTAACAGGAAAATGTTAAGAAGATGAGTGGGGATTTTTTTAGGGGAAATACATTATGCTTTCTATACTTTTTGTAGTGTACAATATTTCAATGCTTCCTTTCATGTGACTCACAACTATTTCTTTTTTTATAGTGGAATTAATGTATGATTGTTCATTGTGTACTGTTTGACGGCCAGTCTGAAAAAAATCACCCTGGGAGGCACAGATGGACAACCATATCTGTTGTCCATTGAAATAACTTTATTGTGTTGAGTCAATACACTGATTTCCAATAGCCATGCACCTACACAATGTGATGTGTGTATACCTGACCTAACCCAATTACCAATGCCAAATATTTCCCAGGGAATAAGGGTTAGTTGTGGGATAATGTCTAAACGGCCGCTATGTGTTGAGTCAGAATGTCAGTCTGAATACGGTTAGGAAGAACCAACACCAACAACCACAAGGATGTCCTGGATGTCTTTCTGAAAAATTAAGTCTTAAGGTTACATTTACATTGCTACGTTTTGGTTTTGAGCAGAGTTTTAAGCCAAAAGCTCTGTACACACAAGTGTTTGTAGCCCCAGTACAAGACTAATCTCTGTTTAAAATAACACCCAAATTGTACATCTCATCAACATTCTTGTATAGTGGGCATGCGTGTGCATGGGTAAACAGGAGGCAGCATGTATGCTTCGCCCGTTGCTGGTAGTTGCCATGGTAACATTAGTCGCTTAGTCTCAGAATGAGACTTCATGACCCAACCAGGCAGTGAAACATTGGTGTCGGTGTTGACAAAGATCTCCCATAGGGATTACAAACCAAGATGGGGGGGGGGCTCACTAGAGTTTTTAAATTTCTCCATTTCATTGTACGGTCTTTTCCAGAGGGTGGAGTCTACATAGAGACTGGAGTCATATTTAAAACAGATATAAGAAGCAGCAGCATTTAAAATAGAGCTGTAACCTGTCCTTTGACAGTTGTTGTGAAATTCAACAGCATGGCCTACCACATCTTAATGGATGGGACTGTTGTTGTTCTATATTTGTTAACAAATCCGATTTAAAAACCAAGAACAAGCTTTGTCAGCCTAAATGTCAGTAATAGTATCTAAAACTGCATACAGGAACTGTGAATAGCTAAAAGAAATTTTTTTCATAGTGACAGCTAGATTGCCCCGGTAGTCATACCTCCAGTCTCTTGAGGATTTTGCCTCTGCCCTTGTCACTGGATGAGGTGATGAGGGCCTGGAGGACGTGGCTGCCCGACGGGTCAGAAGCCAGCGTCAGGAGGTCAGCGGGGCTCAGAGTGCGCAGGCTGCTGAGGAGGAGTGAGCGCTCCTTGAACTTGGTCAGCGCCTGGACCAGCCGGGAGCCGTGGTAACAGATGGATGACAGAGGGACCTGGAAATGATCAAGAACACAGAGAGACCTGCACCTCAACATCAATATGCTGTATGGTGCATTCATTTGTCGTGCAGGTTTGCCCTAATTATTCATCCGAAAGGTCAAGACTTCCAATGCCCCAAATCATTCAATAAGACTCTGGGTTTTTTACCTCTGTCTGTATGTTGCCCTCTGCTGTGTCAGAGTGGTAATACACCTCATAGGTGATCAGGGACATGAAGAGAGGGAGGCAGCTGACGTGTCGAGAGCCGGGCTCGGCACAGTGGAACGCCTGGAAGGCAACATGTCGACACGGTTTTCATCCCCCACACATCAAACAATAAGTAGTTTTATGGTGTCATGCACTTTTGGTTTCAGTCATAAAAAGAGGGAGAAATAAATAAAAAAGGGTATGGTTATATTGATTTAAGACCCCTGTGGACCGTTACATCTCAATTATAAACACTCTTTGACGCTTACATGGAGGAGGCACTGCATCATATCCTCCTGTTTCTCTCCACTTTCTGCACAGCTCTCAGCCAGTTGGACAATCACACCCATGTGACCCGCAGCCAAGATGGCCTCCACGCCTTGGATCAGCTCATCAAACAACTTCAGGAACTATGGAGAAAGAGCGAGAGAAACAAAATGGGAGTAATCCTTGCGATCATTAAAACCCTGACTCTAATCCTGCACTGTGTGACGCAGACAATCTGACCAACCAGTTTGTATTTGGCCGAGGCTGCGGTTAGCCTCTGTATGGGGAAGTTGGCAATGGAATGGAGGGCCAAGTCAACCAGCTGACCCTTGAGGTGGTTCTTGTAGAGGTCCCGGAGAAGGGACTTGTGGGATAGCTGTATTATTGTCTCAATGAGGTGACTGGAGGCCTTGTCTTTGAGAAAGACCAGAAGTGGACTAAAAAAGAAGGACACAAACAAAGCCAGCAGTTACATGACATGTCATGGCACAGCGACACATTCCTGGACAGAAAGGGAACGTTGTCTGACCTCACTCCTGGAGCAGCACTGCGACTTGTCAGGTACTCCATGATGCGTTTGAGGAGCTGTTTGCAAAGTTTAGGCCGCTTTCTGTGACACACAGTCAACATGGTCTGGAACACGACACTTGCAACCGCATCAATCACACTTACTAGGAAGGAAAGAGACAACGGGAGAGGACGATGCTTCTTAGACACTTCTGCTAATTTAAAAGGTGACCTCTGGCAAACACAAGTTATTCTTACATTCAGTGTTTCTCACCAAAACAGATTGGGTGTATCCCTGAGGTCTAATAAACACAGTGAATGCATTTCCTTCGAGAGCTTATTGATATTATTATTGCTATATGGGTACGGGTGTACAGTGGCTTGAGAAAGTTTACACACCCAGGCTAAAGTTGATTTAAAAAGAGGAATTAAAAAAAACATCTTTTGGAAATTGATCTTAATGCCTTAATTAAAAAATGTAGGGAAAATCCAACCTTAAGGACACCAATTGTTTTTTGTGAATGAATAATGTATTGTACATAAATGTTCTTCCCTATGTTAAATTCCCATAGAGGCAGGCAGATTTTTATTTTTAAAGGCGAGCTCATGGACCCAGGATACTATGCATCCTGATAAAGTTCCCTTGGCCTTTGGAATTAAACTAGTCCCGTATCATTACATACCCTTCACCATACCTAGAGATTGGCATGGTGTTATTTCAGTTAGGTTAAAAGCAAGTGTGGTTTGCATTGAGAGATGATTTTATGGAAAGTACCCTTTCCATAAAAAGGGCGGCTGTGGCTCAGTGGTAGAGCGGTTGCCTGCCAATTGGAAGGTTGGTGGTTCGATCCCCGCCCCTGCAGTCATTGTCGAAGTGTCCTTGGGCAAGACACTGAACCCCGAGTTGCCCCCGGTGCTGCGCATCGGAGTGTGAGTGTGTGTGAATGTTTATCTGATGAGCAGGTGGCACCTTGTACGGCAGCCCCGGCCACAGTGTATGATTGTGTGTGAATGGTGAATGTTCTCTGTAGATGTAAAAGCGCTTTGAGCAGTTGTTAAGACTGGAAAAGCGCTATATAAATACAGCACATTTACATTTACATTTACCCCTATGCCCCAATCAATTTCCAAAAGATGTTTTTTTGTTTATCTTTAGCATGGGTGTGTTAACTTTCTCAAGCCTCTGTAGATATAGATAGCACCTTTTGCTTTGTAATACCATGACTTCCCCTCGGTTATAAAGTTCACCACAATACAAAGTCTTCTTGTTCTGGCTACGATGAGGAAACATTTGCTTGGGTTGGATGAGCAATGACTCACGATTAACGTTGTCCATCAAGGTGTCTGTAAGACTTTTCAGCTCGTACCAAAATGCGGTGGGAATCTCAAAGTCTGTCAACTGTGGAGCGACGTTGCGTTCTTTTGCACCTGGGAAAAAAAAAACAACGACATGAACACAAGATAAAAGAGACAAGCCTCTGTGTGTAGAGGTCTGACCCACTGGGCCAGCCTCTCACAGAACTAGCCAACAGATCACCAGCTTTATTTTCTTCCTGCGTTTCTTGTTTAAAACAACACCTAATGGATGAAATTATTTTACACTTTAACATTTTACACTTGTTTTCTAGGGTGAACAGCACTTTCTAAAGTCAATGTTGCGGGACACTGGGCACACAGGGCCACCGACTATCAACAGCTTTGTTAGGCCAGGGGTGTTCAAACTGAGGGAGATGCAGAGGGAGACGTGAGGCGGAGACACTGCATGAGGTGAAAGGGACAGGTGAATGCTGTTGTTTTCTAAAATTAACTGTAAGGTACTTTCTGCTTTTTGTAGCTAGGCTGTTAATTTGGCCGCTTGCCAACACAGTCACTAGTTCATGGAGGCTTTATAAGATACTTTCAAAATCTTTAGTGCCTCAAATCATGCTCATTATCCAAGGCATAACTCAGTCACAACATAACAGACATGTTACCGACACTTTCATTCAGTGTGACTTACACTTGCCGAGGATAACGTTATAAAAGGTATTCATCTCGCTAAATCTATGTAGAAAATCATAGAAAAGACAACTCTTTGCACCTCTAGAACTTGCCTGATAATCATTATGTCGAAAGTTGTATCCGTCTATCAAAAGTACACAATAATAGCTGCAAACAGGAACAGCTGCTAGCTAATTTGACTGAAATTCGTCTACTAGGGTGCCCACAGAGTCAGACTTTGAAAACCTGTGTTAGGCCAAGCAATTTATTTGTGTGCGTGTGTACCTGGACGAGTCTCAGTGCGGGCTGGTCCGAGACAGCCGGCCAGCACGTGTAAAAGTGTGCGGACCACGTGTGAGCCATGGACATGTTTGATGAACTCTTCGCTGTTGTCTCTCACCGCCTTACTTAAAGACAACACCTGGGCATCCAACACTCCACAACTCTCCTCTTCTTCTTCTGCGGTGGCAGACGACTCTAAAAATGAATGGATACAAACGAGACAAACAAGGCAGGGTTGTTATTTACCTGTTAACTGCAAAGCGTTTCATACAGTGATGATGAGCCGCCCCCCACTCAGTCACGACACGTGTATTCTTACCTATGCACCTGGACATCTGTCTGACTGCACTCTCCACTACGTGGCCGCCGCACCGATCACAAGAAACCGTTTTGAACTCGGACCCTAATTCTCCACCCAGTTCAGCCAGCACCGTGGCCACCTGGTCAGGGCTGCACAGTGGGAGCAGCCGCTGCAGGGTGATGCTTCCCGTCTGGTCCATCGACACCACCGTAGCTTTACCTCTCACTTCTGTCAGGACGTTTTCCACAAACATCTCTACAGAAGAAACAACGAGACAAGAGATAAGAGATATTATACACAGGCATTGTATTTCTGGCGGTGGCGGAGTCAACTAAAAAAATAACTATAATGGAACTGGCAGCTTAACCTGCTTGTTATATCTCAGGAAGTCTGGCTCGTTGAAGGTACATTGCTAGGATAAAGCCCGCCGGCGCCGGATGTCCCTCTTCTATCACTATCTCCGCTATCTAACAGTGGGTTTACATGTACTAAAGTAACTAGGTCACTAGGTGTAGGGCTGGGCGATATGGAGAAAATAAAATATCACAATATTTGAATACAAATACCTTGATATTGCAACAATATTTTAGTGTTGACTCTTGGTGCTTTCACAAAATATTTATACAATGGGATTTATGATAAATAATCATCATTAATGTGAATATAATGACTAAGTCTTTAAAGGCTTAGGTTCCAAATCATGGAACAGCTAGAACAGTCTGGTAAATTAAGAAAATTCACACTTTACTGTAATTCAGCTTACAAAACCAGGAAAAAGACACCGCTTATGTCATATTACGATATTCAAAATCTAAGACAATCTCTAGTCTCACATCACACTATTATTACTAGTTCTAATTATGTGTGTATTGGAGAATGCATGTATGCAATGTAATCATCTGGTTACTGGAAGCTTTGTAGACATGCAGCTCTCCAGAATTCTCCTCCTGTCTTTAGAGGCAAATTTTTACTATATTACAGGTTTTCTTGTTTGTGATAATTTAGTTCCATTTGAACCTGTTGTTGTTCCTTCACCAACAGAGGCCAAGTTTCTGAAAAGTAGCTGTACAAAAAAGTAAAATACGGTCTGAAACTGGAAGGGGGACAGAGGATCTCTGATTAAAGATTAGGTAAAGAGATTATGAATGTGACCAAACCTTTGATGCCAAAGTTTGTAACCGTGGTAAGAATCACACAACATCATGCAATTCTTGCACAGAAGGGCTGGAAAATGTATTGATATTTATTTTTAGATGATTTCAGAATTGATGTAAGATTTCTTTCTCATATCATGAATGAGTCCTGGTGAAATCATTCTACAAAGTCTGGTTTCTTTTGGAATATCTTGGACTGAATATGAGTAGGGCTGCAACTAAAGATTGTTTTCATGTTTGATTAATCTGCCAATGATTTCAATTTCTCTTCTCATTTTTGTTATAAAATGTCAGAAAATAGTGCAAACTGTCCACCCCGAGAGCTAAATGTGACATTTTGCAAATTCCTTGTTTTTCCCAACCAATAACCTACAGATATTTATTCATATTGTTAGCCCTATTTTATAGTTCGTTTTTAGTGTAATATGCTTTTCTGCGGCACATACCCAACTTTAAATCAACTTTCATGTCTTGATCAAATGTCCAGAAAAAGAATCTGTCTCACCTCTGTCCTCATTATCTTCAAAGCCTTCACTGAGTCTTTCCCCAACTCGGCGGAAATAGCCCACACTCAGGGCGTCCAGACGCTTCCTGCCACCGTCTCCCTGACCCCCTTTTCCTTCTTCACCTTCCCTCCTCTTGCTTTCTCCTCCATCTCCATCTTCGCCGGGATGCTTCCTCTTCTTTCCTTCTCCTTTCGTGGGCTTCCTTTCCTCTGTTTTTGTCAACATAGCTTGGACCTTACAGCATGCAGGTTACAAGTGGAATGCCTGGGTCTTTCTGGTTAGATGGGATGCTCAGTTTGATCTTCTGACTCTAACAGTGAACAGATGAGGGGACAACATGAAGTGATCATTAGAGTTTGATGGTTAAGTCCACATTATCCTTATTCATCAAACAGCAAGGCTTTATTAACATTGGTTTACACTGTACACTCATGTTACTAAAGCGTTTGGCTTTAATGTAAATACAAGTGTTTTATGCAGTAAAAAACACTGGTTAAAAAATATATATATATATATATATATAACCAATGTTTACCAAACGATTACCTATAGTGAGAGCCAAAGTACAGGATTAGCAAAAAGTGGGAATGTACCTATAATACTAGTAGCGATACTACATTATCTTAAATGATGTTATTACAGGCTAGTCTGACCGATAATAAAATGGAAAACTTTAGAACATATCAATTAAAAATTAAACTAATGGTACAGAAATTAAGCCGCCAATGTAGTTTTGAAAATTAACAGCGGAAACACTTATATATCTGTTTAGTGGATACGTCGGACTAGTAATCAAGGTTAATGTCAGGGAGGCCAAGTTGAAAATGATTTGTAAACAAGAGACTTAGGCACCAGCACTGCACACCGAATTTACCTTTGGCTACAAATGATTCAGACGGTGTCATGAGTCATGTATCCGAGGTCATGGTAGTTGCCGATAAGCGGTGAAACGTATGGACGTGTTCTTTAAAAAGGAGTTTGGCTAAAAGACGAACACAGCTGAGAAGGCTGCCATGCTAACTCGCTGCATGACAAATGTGAGCAAACTAGCTCGATATTTTTTTCGAAACGAGTGGACATTTTAACAAATTCTTCAAGAACATTTAAATGAGACATTTAGTTTAATTCTTACAAAATATGCATCTGAAATCAGGCAAGGCAAAAAGAATGTAGCTCGACTCACGTGCCAGATGTGAAGACCGTAGACCTGTGTTTTGGACGCGTGGTGATGACGTAGTAATGGGCGCTGCTTACTATGCTACTACCAATTTGTCAATTTGTGGGTAGACATACCATATAACATATACATACATAGACATAATACAAGCATATAACACACTTTATTATGTCTATGGGGTTCCCAACTTGCTTGTCTTTTTTTGGGTCTCATTTCAAAATTATTTAATTATTTTTTTAATCATGCCATTTATTTATTTATGTCCCCCCCATTTCTCAGAAAGAGACACTACCTTAATATTCCCGTACTGTGTTTACAGTTTACATAATTATTATGGCCTCTGACAATTATAAAGTACCACTGTAATACTGTGTCAGCTTGCTAGCAACAAACTCAGTTTGACAAAGCCTGAACTGAAAATGCCTGACCGGAACAATCCTACTTCTATTAAAAAGGTTCTCTGAAAAACCAAATCTACAGCGTGTTAATAATTGTAATATAATAAAGTGCACTCAGCCTTGGTTGTAACCACCAGATGGCAGCATGGTTACTTTCCTGATGACGGTGCACACCCTAAGCCAAGCCTCACTGTAGGTGCCGTTCAGAGCTGTGACAACAAGGCATGCAACTCATTAAAATGACTTGCTTTTGACTTGCGAAATAATGGTCCGACTGCCCCATTTCTGAAGATAATGAGAGCATTACTTCCTCTTAAATGTGACATACCCCTGCCTACAGTCTGTGTTTAATAAATGAATCAGAGGGGAGGCAATTTGAGATATTGTCCTTTCTGGTCAGAATGGAAACAGGACATGTAATACTTTCCACAGGTAAACTGCAGGAGCATAAGAAAGTGGAATAGCTTATATGTTGAATATACAACATGTTTTAAAACTGGCTTTTAAATGTCCGCTGATGAGGTGTATCCAAGCGAAATTGATTTATTAGATCTTCAAAGACTACAATGAAGGACATTGAGATAAAGAGAAGTAGATGATTTTGAGATTACCAAGTTTTCAGCCATGTCTATTTGTCGAGTCCACCAGTTTGGGGTCCAGAATGTCATATCTCAAAACCTGAGATGATTGTCTTTGAATTTGGAATCAGATGTCCCCACTGACTCCTTAACCCCCGTCCCCCCATCCCTAGTCCCAGTTTATTCCGTATTTATGTTTAATATGTTTGTGTACTGTATAAATATTTACTAAGGCAAATTCCCTGTGGCTGTAACTTACTGTGGCAAAAAAACATTTTCCGATTATGATGACTTGTAATAACTATAATGATTGTTTAACTTTTCCTCTCGCGCCATCATCAGATCAAAACTGTTCCAAGTGTATAGTTTTTTGATCAAATAATGACATTCACATCAGCCTAAGCTGGAGTTTGTGTTTTGTAATAGTTGTTTTTGTAGATTAGGGATGGTAGCATGTTGATGTTAGACACTTGAGGATTGCTAAAATGGAGACACAAAATAAGTAAGACATACACAATGCTTTTCACTGACAATGTATAGAGAGAGAAACAAGTTTTTGGCATAAAAGTAAATGATTAGATTCTGGTCTGCTCTTAATACATTCTACAATACTTTTCATTAAGAACATACGGCATATCCTGCCTAAAATGTGTTCGGAAAACACCTAGCTTTGCCTTTATTAGAGGAGTAAGTGAACCTTAAATGCTCAGGATGTTTCAATAGCAGGAGCAAGAGCTTTGGTGCAGAGAGGCAAGGCAACACATACATCATTTGTTCAACAGCAGCGCTCCCATTGGCTCTGTCTGTTTGTGTACATCTCCTAAGCAACTGCCGCACATGAATCAGCCCGTGCACAGCACATGAATAAGCCTGTGGGCAGCAAACTGTGAATGAACACTGCAATTCAATAAGAGTCACACTGACTTACGTGGAATAATTTCATCATACCATTGTGAAACTTTTGATGTGAGAGCATACAACTTATGAATCAGAGCAACAGTGATATTCGTCTGGTAAATACTCCACTCCTGCTTATTATAGGCGTGAACAATACTTATAGAAATAATGAGTTAGCAAAAATTCTTCAGCACACGCAAAAATTGTCTTTTTTTTCTTTTTTGGTCACAGGAATGGCTACCTGCCAAAAGGTTTTTGGGAAACAGGGTGAGAAGTTATCTTAGTAATAACAGTTGAAACAATATGGCAAATGCTTTGCCCTCTGACATATAAAATAGTTGGAGATGTTGGGAACAGTGATTATTTGTGGTTGTATTTTTTGTCAAGAGTTATATACGAAGATTGAAACCACATTCATTTCTGTGCATAAAATGTGAAGCTACAACCAAGAGACCATTAGCTTAGCTCAACTTTAAGACTGGAAAGGGAGAGGACAGTTAGCCTGGCTTTGCCCACCAGTAAAAATCTTTCATACCTGTACCTTTTTTTAATTAACATATATCTTGTTTGTTCAATTCATATAAAAAATAAGTGTAAAAACATCAAACAAGTTAAAGTGAGAGGTTAAGTAGTGGACAATGTTTTGTGACTATTTCTAGCTGTCCCCCTTGTTTTCAGTCTTAATGCTAAGCTAGGCTATTTTCATTTCTAGCAATAAGGCAAAGCTGGACTGTCCATTAAATATGAAGCTACAGCCCAGGAGATCGTTAGCTCACTTTAATGAATGAAAACAAGCTGTAACACATGTATTAGTTAGCTTTAGAAGTGCTGAGAGGCAGATGTGTTTATTTCCAAGCTAGCTGTTTTGCTAGCTGTTTTTCTCTTCTGTCAATCTTTATGCTAAGCTAAGCTAATCGGCAGCTGGCTGTTGCTTTATATTAACTATAGTCAAAATAAATGTATAGTTTCTTAAAAAATGTCAAACTATTCCCTTAACAAAGCCATTCAGTTAGTGCTGTTTTCATCCACTGTATTGTGTGGCTAATTTGTATGTAAAACAGATCATTTAGTAGTGTGTATTGTGGGTCTGTGTATCTTTTTGATCCTCTTAAGTTAAGAAAATGTCAGAGGAACTTGGTTAGTGTTTAACATATATATGTCAATACTGCGCATACCAAACATATTCTCAGTGACACTCTTTGACACAGGGCCAACGCTAATGTAATGTAGGTGCTCACATTTTATCTACTTACAATGAACCACAGCAATTGATTCCTTTATTGTGTTTTTTCACTTCTTTTTAGTATAGCAAATATAACACAAAGGGAACATTTCTCCCCAGTCCATAAAATGTCTCCCACAGTCAGGAAGTTTCCTTTGGCCCGCTGCTAGTTGTTTGGTTTCCCGCGTACAATGTGAGAGCCAGGGCCCCCATCTGTTATGCTCGGATACTCAGCAAACCCAAATCATCTTTGTTTCCTCTCACGACCACTGTTCTGCAGAAGCCACAAATGTTGTTAGTGTCATTTATCACATTGGTGTCAAGCCAGCAAGATGAAAAAGACTGGTAAATCGTCTGCATTTTTCAAAATACAAATAGTTATGGCACAAATATATGCTTCTAACCTACAAATCTTCTAAAAAATATATATATATATCTGTTTGTACTGCAAGAGAAAAACTGCATGGTTTGGGCCCCAAACTGCACAGGATTAGTAGACTAGGTGAACCCCGCCCACTTTGCAGGCAGTTTGATTTTTCCCTGCAGCTCGGTCTAGAAACCTGCACTTTTAATTCTCTAGCTTCAGTTCAACATTTTCTGGAAGCAATCACAAACTGGCTCATCTACCTATTGGCGAGTTTAACACGATGACAATCGAGAAGCTTCTTGTTTACATTCAACATAGCGGCCACCTAAGCGCAGCAACCTGTTGATGCCGCTGTCACTTCTACATCACCCGGATCGTTGGTCTGATTGGTTGAAGGACTATCCAATTATAGTTGGTCAGTTGGTCACGCCTCTTGTGCAGAGAAAATACAGAGCAGACTCCTCAGACCCATGCTCAATCTCAAATCCATTGAGTTTGGCTTGGTCTAGTGAAAGCCAAACTACAGGATTACCAAAAAGTGGGAATGTCTGTGAAGGGGGAGACTTGGGAGTTCCCAAATAACTAATTTTCATTCAGCTATCTTAGGGTAAGAGGTCAAGGCACCCCTTTAAAAATGGCCATGACAGTTTTTCCCCTACAAAAACATAGCCTAAATTTGGAGCTTTATTCAGCCCCCTTCCCGACAAGCTAGCATAACAAGGGTACAACTGGATTCCATAACACTATATTTTTGATTCAATACCACTAAATTCCATCTAGCTTTGAAATGGAGCCCGCTATAATTTTGAGAAAACATTCGGGACTGGAGGCCCAGAAGCCACCCCCCGTTCTTGCATTTACTCTAATGCTGACAGAGGAAGGCAGATTTAGATACGTATCTTCAGTTTTCCCTAGTAATCAAAATTACGTATCAGATATGACTTCATTATGATCTCCTGCCAAACCACAAATTAGTGGTATACCTTTAGTAGTCCAGACTGGCTGTTCTCATTGGTTGCTGGCACTTTGGAAGATTGGAATCTATAAGCCATATTACCTTGAATAAAACATTCATCACATTGTGCTTTTGTTGAGTAGATGCTTAGGGCTGAAAGCAACAATATGCAATCACAAATGCACGGTGGCCATCTTTTTAAGGTTTAAATCTGTGTCAAGTGAGTTTAAGGTTGCCTTTTTGGGCTTGTGATCAGATGGTTTAAATTTAGGATGGGACTTTATTGGATAAAAGGTCACAGTGGGTGTTTCCTCTGAGGTTTCTCTTTACTGACCAACAGAGGAGAACTGAAAGTGTTCAGGGGAAGTTTAATGTCCTGTAATGCTTTAGTGACTCCCACAAAACTTGGAGTGGAGAGGTTTAA
Organism: Etheostoma cragini; assembly: GCF_013103735.1. Taxonomy (NCBI): domain Eukaryota; kingdom Metazoa; phylum Chordata; class Actinopteri; order Perciformes; family Percidae; genus Etheostoma; species Etheostoma cragini. The sequence goes on along the minus strand of NC_048418.1, from coordinate 6,230,544 downwards.
CCTTGAATAATACACATATCACTCAAACTGTGGTTTTGTTTTATTTTGGTGGTTATTACTAGGCCTTATCTTAACTTTTTGTGTAGGCTAATACTGCAGTGATAGTAAGCTGCAATGTACCCAAGTCTATAGGTTGAAATTTACAAATACACATTATTGAGTGATCATGCATAAGAACTCACCATACATACACACACCATGAAATAGCCTACCTATCTCTTTCTGACCTCCTTTGACTGCAGCTACCGCTCCCTTCCCTGTATTGGAAAAGTGATGATATGAGATTGCGTAACGGTTTGGCTCCAGACTACATCGTGTGTGTGTGTGTGTGTGTGTGTGCGTGTGTGTGTGTGTGTGTGTGTGTGCGTGCATGCGTGCTAGGCTCGCAAACAGCGCGCGACCATATCGCGTTTGATGCAACAGGACCTCCTGGTGGGTGTGGGAAACCTCGGTCCATACAGGGTGGGGCTGGGTCCGCTGAGTTGGTAGGAGAAGGGGTGTGTGTCAGCTTAAAGATACCGTGCACTACATTCCGGGACATGCATGGAAGTATTCTGATTCAAGAACGGAGCGAGTGAAGAGGAAAAAAAACTTTGCAAAAGTTCGACCCTGTGAGATTCCTACCCGGGACAATCGCAGAGGATTCATCGCTGATCCAGAGACGAATCCACACGGATAAAGTAAGATTTTTAGTCACTCCTAGGGGCCTATACTCCAAGTATTTTCTAATAATAAGCGAGATTGTACGTGAAGTGTAAACGAGCATGACCTAACGGTTTTTTCTTTTAGGCGAGAAAGTCTTTACGATAGAGGTTTATAGGATGATCCTCCAAAGAGAGGGAGGCTCACATCCTAGACAGACAGAAAGAGACATTTAAGCACATTTTTACCATGCCATAACTACATAGTATTGTAAAAGTTGGTCTTACTCCATTTATAAAGTATTTTCTTGCCTTTGTTGAACTTCGACACCCTTAATTTTTCTCATGGTCTTGCTGTTCTTGGGTGAAGTTTGCACTGAAGCACTTAATCTGAATTGGTTGCTGTTAAACTTGCTTTGAAGGTACAGTATGTGTGTATGTATGTATGTATGTGTGTGTGTGTATATATATATATATATATATATATATGTACCTGACAAAAATGGCATGTGTCTAACAGTTTCGTGACGAGAGACGTAACAATAATGGAGATGTATTTGAAAGATGGAGACAGCTTAGAGCCCAAAAGTAGCCTATGCAGAGTTGACTAATTTCCTCCTGAACAGGTAAGCATTAGCTTGAGGCTAATTTGTCACGGCTACAAGGGATGGAAGTGTCCGGCGGGTGGCGAGGATGGCGATCTTGTTGTGTTTTAGCTGTTCCTACCGTAGATCTAAGAACAAAACGCTTGTCTGTCAGTAGGGTACAGAGAACTGCAGTAACAATTTTAAACACTATCTGTCAGTGTCACATATCGCACCTTTAAAAAAAAAGAAAGAAGCCTTGTTCTTAGAGGTAATTCCTTCATTTCATGCCTTCAGCCTTGTTGGTTGGTGGCCAATCAGCTCTAGCTGGTTCCCTTTTTGTCTCGGAGGCCTTCAACGATGTGCACTGCATGTGATGGCATTCCTGGCTTTTACTCTGCTGTGACCTTTTTCATTTAGTGTTCCTTTTGTGCTCATTTTCAAGTTCATAATTGTATTTAGAGGTTGTATCAGAATACATTTACATAGTTTAAAAACCACCATATTTTGTTGTACTGCACATTGCTGCAGCTCCTCTTTTCACCCTGTGTTTTGAGCACTCAGTTTTAGCTATAGAGCATTTTTTTTGGAGCAGTTAGTGAACAGTGTTTTCTGTCTGAGATGGTAAGTCCCTTTGGGGTGGACTTTGGGCTTTTTCACTTTGTTAATCTATAATGTGCACAAAAAAGATATATAACACAATAAAGGAAAGGGGAAAAGCCAAAAAGCCTAATATGAGCACTTTAATCAATAATTAATTGTACATCATGGAACCAATATAACCAGACAAACAAGCCTGGCCATTTAAATCCGGTTTTGTTTTAAAACAGTGACTTGAAGTTGAAGTGCTTATCTCAGAGGCCAGTGGGCATACCAGAGGTGCTAGCATGCCAACACAAACCGACTGAAGAGAAGTGCAAAAGGAGACAGTATAGTGGAAAAAAAGCGATACAAGTATTAGGGAGAGAGGGGAACTCTTGTTTTCAGGCCTGGCTGGTGGCTGTATTATTAATCCATTTAGGTGTTTATGCATTAAAGTGTGAGGAAAGAGCAAGGCTACCAAAAATTAGGAAGGGTTTTTCATGGTTCAGGAGGTTGAGTGGATGACTCTAATTGGGCAATCGTAGGCCACCTAAGGTACAGTAGTGAGATAAATGTCCTTAATTAAAGCCCGGGAAGACACTAAGAACTTATAACTGCCAGAAAAGCTTTTGATCATTTGTTATATTTGAAAATAATTCATATTTGCAGTATTATTCGGCCAATTGGAATTATATCTTGCATAAATCACAAATTTTAAGTCACCTATTGTACGGCCCGGGAACTTATTACTTAAATTCATTACTCACCAAACCAAAATGTGCTGAACCTGTTAGGATTTTCCTTTTGTTTTAATTTACTGATTGCTTTTTTTAGATAGAAGGAAGGCAGAACGGAAGGGGTCAGTGACCGTGACTTTAGATTTGGGTGGAGATCATGTTGAAATACATACAGCTGACTCAATCCATTGTGTGAACATTCATAGTCACAATGAATATGAATGTATTTGCCAAATATTTAGAGGATTTGGAAACCGTTGGAGGGAGGAGTAAGTCATCTGACCAGCAGATGAACTCAGAAAGTCGAGGAGTTCATAAATCAAAAGTGAGCATAGATCACACACACACACACACAGAGACACACACACACACACACATACACACACATACAGAAATACACACACAGGCATGCATACTGTATTCTATACTTACACATGGATTTTGAAGGTCTTATCCTCTGAGGCCCCCCTCCCTACCACCTCTTCCTCAGCTGTTTGCCCATTGAATGGCACCACATAACTTTGCTATCATTGCCTTTTTCCCAAAAACCAGTGTGCTTAGCCTTTGCGTTTGATATGCCCGTCCCATGCAAATATATAGCCATCAAATCAATACAAAAGTAACAGCGAACAAAGACTCATTGCTCCTTATCTACGTATATGCAAAAGGTACTGTAACATTCCTCAGATGGCACCGGATGTCACGCCATTATCACCTGTCCAGCCCCAACTCAAGTTTTACTTTGCAAAACAAAATGTTAAAGCATAAAAAAGACAACATAATGACACACATTGAGAGAAGCACCTAATCAGCAGAAAGCATAAGCTTCAGACCCTCCTCCACGGCGCGCTGGAGGAGGGTCTGGCTAGTCCACAAAGCATTTGGGGATGGGAGGAAACATGCTCTGGTTTATTGCCATTTCTTTAAACCAATCACAACCGTCTTGGGCGATGCTAAGCACCGGCGATTGGTAAGGAACTTGTGTATGTTTAAAGGATTTTTTTGTCATGCAACAGAAAACTCAGATTGGACAGTCTAGCTAGCTGTCTGGATTTACCCTGCTGAGGTCTGAGAAAAGGTTAACCATAGCCCTCATGAATCGGCCTGAGTTTAAAATGCCAACACAAAGGAAGGCCAAGGCAATGGATCTCCGGCCTAAGTGAGTGAAATCCAGCGGATTTTCTGCTGGCAACCGAACAATCTCGGAAGTGGAACGTCAAGGATACAGATCAGATTTGGGGTAACCCCTAGCAAAACGTGTTAGTGTTAGCCTCAGTCTTTTACCAACATGTCATACAGGAAATCCTTAAATCTTACTGGTGCAATTATTTCTTGTTCCATATCCTTCCAAAACAACATTTGTCTTCATTTACATAGTAGCTGAGACTTCTCAATACAAATGCCCAGTTGTACTGTTTAAATGCATGCTCATCCCCCATCTGATTTTTTTGTATTGAAGAGCTGACCATTTTTATATCAGGTCGCTTACCATTCCAAATATCACTATTGTCATTATAAGCTTGATCTAGGCGTTGGGCTATCGTGGAAAGTGTGTGTAGCAACAGTAACTAAGGGGGGGACAGGGCTTAGCAAAGGACATTTGTATAAATACGAATAATCACCCTACAAACGGAACATCTAATACAGCATGTGTTTACTTAAACAATGCTTTTTCTCCTGACTATGTGCATTACTGTAGCTCGTTACAGTTTCTGGGTGTTTTACAAGAGCTAACAAAACTCCAGTGGTGCTGATAAAGATTTATTTTTGCGTGCAACGCCACAGCCCTGTGTGGCTTTTTTTGTTAGAATGGAGAAGTTGCAGATGGTAGGGAAAAAGCAGGGAAGAAGGCAATGATGATCTCCCTCCCTCTTTCTTCATTGTAGCAAACACTTTTTGCTTTCACTCTACTAATGTTGTCATTTGGCGTAACCCACATGAACCCGATTTTAAAATCTGCGGATGGGCAGGAAGGCCGGCTTATCTTAAACGTGACAAATTATGTAATTTTGCTGTGATTGTTAGTGCACTGTATGAGGGTGGGAATGTGACAGTGTGATAAATGTTATTCACGAACGATTTACAGTACTGGACACATCTGCAGTGTATGTGCACACACAGAGACATACACACAAACTACATTGTTACGCAACAGCTGGGTCTAGGCAGATGGAATCCAGCTGCTTGTAGAAGGTATGTTAGATTGCTCAGGGAGTGTAGCCGACAAGGACGAAAGGCTATCCCAGAATGATTTGAGAAAGCCTGACGGCCGAGGAGAGTGCGGATCTGTATTGGTGGAAGAAGCACATTGCCAATGACCCCTCTGTCTAGTGCACTCACACTATTGTTGAACGGTCAGGCCTCTCACTTCTGCTGGTTGTTGCAGATAGGTTTGGTTTTACTTGTCCGTCTCTGACATTTCTGCTATTTGCGGCACTCACGTCATTAAAAAAAATCATTTACGTTAACAGCAGCATCTTTTTCAAGAAACAATGTACCCATGGCTCTGGATAAACCACAACACAGTCAGCAGTTTTCTTATGATGACTGTTTATTTTGAAGAGACTAGTTCCAAGAAAAGCTGTTTACACCAAGGTCTGGGCATCAGACAAATATTTCAAAACCTGGTCAAATGAAACTCAAACTATTTGCATTGATAGACAGCTAAAGCCGTGGTTCACAACCTTGGGAATGAGACCCCCAATTGGGACCCAAAGAAATCTGATTGGTAACAAGAGGATTAAAGAGATGATAAGAAAAACAAATCACTTAATCAGTAATTTGTACTTTTTTCTTAACACACTAACTCCATTAAAAGCAGGAGGACTCTGTAATGTTATCTGTGACAAAACAAAGTAATGACTTAATCTGATTTGTATCTGCTATTCCTGAAATCGGTGTCATAAAGTAAGGGGGGCAATAGGCAAAAATGCCCAAAGAAATTAAAAAAATGGAATGGACATAAAATAACGTGATTTGGGGGTAAAAATTGCCCCCAAGAAAAATTATATTTACCAAAATAATATTTACCAGTTTAGGTCAACATCTTAATACTACATTAATGCATTTTTCTAAATTGTCTCCTAGAATGCCAGGTGAGCGGTTGACAGTAAGAGGCACATCGGAGGTGGGGCGTTTCTCCGGAGCAGCCCCGCCCACCAGGGTGGAGCTGACCATCCACAATGAGGGGGAGAAGAAACAGGAGGAGGGAGGCTGCCGTCGTTGGTTCAGGAAGATGTGTCCGTGCTGTTGTAAGCGCCAGAACAGCACCTCATATGATGTTACAGAAAAGGTGGAATATGTCAAACCCCCCGCTCCTGCAAAGCCTATGCCTGAGAATGGAGAAGCAAAGGAAATAGAAGGTAATTTCAAGGACTTTTGGTGTAAATATTGTGTTTACATTGTAACGACTAGCTTCAGTTAAACTTGGCAGTTTTTGCATGTTGCACATATCTCAAGAATTCCTACATATCCATAGCAGCAGTGACACAGACACGTACTAAAATTACATTTCATGTTTAACATTTCTCTCTCAGAAATGAAGTTGTCAGTGTGTTCCGTGGACCTGCTGAGCTCCAAGATGGGTCAGAACAGAGAGGAGCACCACACCGACTTGTATCACGGTGACGAGCTGATCATCCGCAGAGGACAGACCTTCCAGATAGAGCTGGAGCTCAACAGGCCCTTCAATGCTGACAATGACAAGCTGCATCTGGACTTAAGAACAGGTAGGGAATGGATTGACAGTGTCTTCCAACAGAATCTAGGATTTATCTGATAAAGAAATATCATCAGTATTATCATTCAACTGGAACACAGCATAAGTTTGACCCTCCCAGCCTGGTAAATTCCTACTTCTTTAAACTAAACCCCAAGTACGTAACACAGACTCTCTGTTAGAGGTTTGAAGGCCCAATCCAAGATGTTAAGATAAGAGGTGGTGTTGATGAAGGCGTACTTGAATTCATCTGGCAGGGTTCTGGTTGTATGTCATAAGGCATTGGGAAGCACTGCTCTAGAGCCACAGAAGACATTATACAACCCAGTTTTAGCTGAAGTCCACACCAGTCAATTTTCAAAGTCATACGATCCAATATTCAAAAATTGATTTATTTCCACAAAAAAACGATTTGCCATTGTTATGTCCTTAGTAATGACTATGTGGAAACAGGCTGTAACCTGACACCACAGTGGAGTCAGGAAAGCTGCACTTCAAGTGTTCAAGAGCTATGGCTCATGCACATAGGTAACTAAGCAACAGTGGGCTCTTGAACCTTTGACCTGCTGCAACCATTGCTCTGCCCTGCAAATAGTTTTTTTTTTGTTCGGAAAATATACATTTTCGAATATTGGATTGTATGAGATCAACAATCGACTAGTGTGGACTTCACCGGAAAACAGGAAATAAACTGAGACATGAGTTAACACAACTTTTTATTCCTTTCTGTCACATCTACTTCAGTCAGATTTGCTCGGTCCCCTCATAAAGAATCACTTCACATGACTTGGAACTGGTAATGAAATTTTGAACATGTTAAGAGGCAAAAAAAAAATGTTTAAAACTTGCCCTGTTTAAGCCTGTTGGGTGCTAATGCTAGAAGGAGGACAACAGGGTGTATGCAGCACCGATTGTTGTTCTTGCTACTGACAGCACTCCAAACAACAAAGCTACGTGTTGAAACCGACTGGAATTCTCTTTTATTTTGTAAAAATGGTGCAATGCCCCTTTAACTGGTCAAAATGCACATTTATATCGAGCAGCAGTTTAATCATAACCACACCACATGTTTTAAATTCCACCCAATACCCCACAGTGTTTACAGCTCCCAGGCTGGAGGACACGGGACACCTCACTCTGGTATTTACACGCCTCATACTACAACTAATCACTGCACACTTGGGAATAAATGGCCATTACATCACTGTAGAGAGGTGATTTACTGCCACGTAGTTACATGGGAAGAGTGGAGGAGGAACCGAATTGACATAAATAAATATAGCCCCCCACATTCAACAGATTCCCATTATCTTCGCTGGGAGGAGGTTCTAAGTGCGGCACTAAAAGCAGTGCCTTGGATCATTGTAGCTTTCAAAGCCACCTAGTTGGTCAACGTGGATGCTGAATAAAGATTACCCGTTAATTTTCAATAAAGGTGAGGCCGATCCAGCAGAAAAGAGATTTGTTTTTCATTGATATCCTTCTGAACATGAGGTAAGAAACCACTCCAGGCTGCGGTTGGATGGAGAACAATGGTTTCTAAATGAACTCTAATATCGCTTCAGCAAATGGAGCTAAAGCCCAGCAGGGTGTCACAAAGCAAATAGCTTAGAGGAAAGCATCCAAAAAGTTGTTAATGACAGGGTGAATTTGTTAGCCTTCAGCAAAATAATCAAGCCAAGTAAAAGGGAACATCCAAGCTAACACATTTTCTTGGCTTTCTGCAGCGATGTGTGCATACGGGCAGTGTGGGAGCTTCTTACCCAAACAAGCTGTGCCCAGGGCTGTGACGTTTGTGGTTCACAGTTTGTTTTGTTTGTGATATCCACTGTGGGAACAGCCTAACAATTACTGTTACATGAATAATCAAGGCTACTCCGATGTTGCAGTGAAGTCCTTCCAATGCCTTTTCTGTAATCTGAATTTATTTTAAATCAAAATGATCACGGATTACTGAAAATCAAAGGAATTGAAAAGCACTTTGTCAAACTACACAACTTGATTTTAACTTGCACATATAAAGCAAAATGTTGTTAAAAAATACGTTAAATGCACAAACTCAACATGTACAAATGTACATGTACACACATATACATACACTTTCTTTAGACCATATTGTAGCAGACAAACTGTTACACTATTGGGTGTTTTTCATCTTGGTCATCCCCCCTGAAAGGCTATTCAAATATATGAATGTGTTCCTGTATTGCAGAGGTGTTTTCTTTATTTGTTATTCATAATTCTCCATATACATTGTTTTGTTAGGTATTGTAATAGCTCTGGCGGTTCACAGCAAATCAGTTGCATACAGTTAACCTTAATCTTGGCAGTTTGGGAAATGCAATACATACATTTAAAAAATAAGAGCTAGCTAAAAAAAATAGAATTTCCCTCTGGTTTACAGTCTTTGTGCTCAGTTAAGCAACAGTGTCATGGCTAAAATGTCATATTTAACAAACAGATATGAGAGTGGCATCAACCTTCTTGTCCAATTATCCATAAGAAAATAAAAAGGCAAATTTCTAAAAATGCAGAATTATTCCATTCAGTGGCTAGATATTTGCACATAAATTTTAAGACCGTGTTGTACAGTACCACATGAAAGCATTAGCATAAAATGCATTGTAAAACATCATGCTTTTGTTCGTTGGGATTGTTTCCTTTATTTATCTTTAATGTAGCTTTCTGCTACAACATGACTCAACTATAACCCGTGTGCTGTAGGTCCCCTGCCCATGGTGTCCAAAGGCACCCATGTCATCGTCCCACTGGTGGATCATTTGGAGGATGACCGCTGGGAGGCCAAGATTGTAGAGAAGAACGTCAACAAGATCAAGCTGTCCGTCAACTCGCCAGCCAGTGCTGTGATTGGCTTGTATGGGGTCACGGTGACAACAAGCTCTTCAAAGGATGAGGAGCCAACTACTTACAACTCCAGCAAGAGCATTGTCATGCTCTTCAACCCTTGGTGTGAAGGTAAGATTGGCAGTGGGTGTGGATGAGGGCAGAGGTTTTACAAAGACGAAGGCTCGGAGTGTTAAAGAGAGGAAGGAAAGAAGACGAGTCATAGGTGAGAAGAGAGAAATGTAAGAAGAAAAGACAGACAGTGTTACATAACGTTTCTGGAATGACTTATATGCTTACTTCTAAGTAAAAAGTCAATATTTTTCTTGCAGTAGAACTGTCTGATACGGCCCAATTACTGGGAAAAGTGTTCCTAGAACTTAGCTGTTGTATTACAAATTGCATCAGCATTCTGATAGCAAGCACTGGCACAAAGTAGATGTTTAATATGTGAGACGAGACCTGATATAATGTAACACAAGGGGGAGAAAGGCCAACTTAATCCACAAGCATTCTCCTGTCCATCAAAAAGCTGCAGCGTGACCCTGTATGTAACTATGAGAGTTTTATAATTTCACTGGCTAAGATTCAAGACACACTGAGTTATACCCTTTAACCACCAGGAGAAGGCAGAGTAACATGATTCTTTTCACATATTATCTGTCTCATGTACTACACTCAGGATACAGTGACATTTCCCGCAAATATGACAACAAATTATTTTTTATAAAAGTTACTACTGCAGCTTTAATATTGCTAACATATTAGCAAACTGATGCCTATTTACACACCCAGCTGAGCAACATAAGCACTTGCGGAAGATTTTCCGGCGACTGTTGAATGTCATATTCACTTTCCTTTGAGCACTGGGGCCTGTTTCACAAAAATAGACTTAGATAGAACTAATAGTCAGACTTCAGATACATGTCTAAATTCATTCCCTCTAGTTCTACTATAGGTCGAATTTGCCAGGTTTGTTTTGCCATGTTTGTGTAAAAAAAAAACGAAGGCATTCTTATTCATCAGTTCATAAAGCTTTGAGAAATGAGGTGCACTGTTTATTCTGCCAGGTTCATATTCCTGAGCACTACAAATTATCCGCACAGGATATTTGACAAAACAAAATGTATTTGCAACACAGCAAAATAAAAAAAACTCTGGCCTGGATTTGATAAAAACACACAGTCTTTTATTATGGCTCGGCTGCTTTTGGCAGCAAGCCCAATCTAGTCTTCCCTCTTTCAATCTTTTCTTCCCAAGACCAATCTCTCCCTCACGCTCATAAAATTCAAAATCCTACAATTACTTTATAAAAACGCCATGGGGCGAGCTCACAGTAATCTTGCAGCTGGTGACAACCTGTCCTCTCCCTCACTTTTACTGCAGTCATGTGTATTTTCTGTCTTTAAATGCTTCTCCCATCCAGTTGCACTTCCAACTTCTTATCTGTTGACCCGATCCTCTGTTTTTTGGCCTCCTGCTCCTTCATATCCCTGTGTGTGTGTGTGTGTGTGTGTGTGTGTGTGTGTGTGTGTTAATTATCACAGCTGCCAGATGCTGTCAGCCTCAGAATTTCTCCTGTAAAATCTCAAGACACTCTGTTACGCTCCACTCACCCTCACTCCCTCCACCCTTTCTCTCCCAAGCATATCTTTCCCTCCCTCTCATTTCGTCTCTCATGACTTTGTGAAATCTCTTCCTCCCAGTAGATTTTTCTCATGTACATCTTGAATACTCTGATAATTTTACTGTTCTCTCTCTCTCTCTCTCTTTTTCTTTTCTTATTTCTTTCTTTCTTTCTTTTTGTCACATTCCTGTACCGCACCCACTGGTAATCACAGTGGCCACTGCAAGAGATAAAAGCTGAGGAAAAACAAAGACACCTATTTGTGATGTTGATGTTAGGGGTACACACCCAAGTCTGCAGGGCTGATGTCACTCAGAACAGACTGTCTCCCATAAATGAACGTGGGCCCCACTGCAAGGTCAATGGCGTCATTGTGCTTCCTTACTACTTCCTGGCTTCCTTTGGGGATATTTTAAGAGAATTTATGGAGAAAAAATCACATTCTTAAGGGGTTTAGTCACTGAAGAGGTGATTAAAGCATGGATTCGTTATGTTCACAAACAGAGAGCATGCCAAATTCCTGAATAGAATCTATATCATTAAAACAAATCATCCATTTCTACAAAGAAAGTGTGTCCTTGTATTTTCTGTCGAGGCTAGTTTAATAGGATCAACTGTAGTTGTATGTAAAAATAATACATTTAAATGTATACTACACAGAATGTAAAACTGTTCCCTCAATGCTATATTGTTAGTATTATATAACGCCAGATTACCGTGATATAATGTTGTCATGTCGTTTCAGAGGATGTGGTGTTCTTGGATGACGAGGAGGAGAGGAAGGAGTACGTTCTGAATGACATCGGAAGGATTTATTATGGCACAGAGAAACAAATAGGTGCCCGCACATGGAACTTTGGGCAGGTATGGACTGGAAAGTGCTGAACGCTGTTTTTTTTTTTTTTGAGGGGGGGGGGGCTTTTCCCTTTATTACAGTGGATAGACAGGTAAGGGGCAGAGAAATAGGGGATGACACGCAGCAAAGGGGCGCAGGTTGGATTTGAACCCCCGCTGCAGGACTTAGCCAACATGGGGCGAGCTGTCTTACTGGCTTACGGTTTTGAATGATCCTTTTAATCACTGTCTGTGGCTCTCGGCCCATTTATCCCCTAGTAAGAATGTATATTTTTAAAACAGTGTCACGACTATATAGTTTTATTCTTAAGAAATACTAAATCATTTTCTACAACAGCTGGGCACTGTTGTTTGTAACGTTCACAAAACAGAGAGGAAGCCAAATTCTTGATTAGAATCAAAATCATTAAAGCAAATTAAATGTTTCTCAAACAGGAGTAAACTGTGTCTGTTTGTTGGGCACTATTTTCAGATGCAGAATGATACACATTTAGTATATGGTTATGAATAAAAGTTGGAAAATGGGATTTAAACATTGAACATTTATGAGTTTTTAATAGTTTCAGTCAAGTGACTTCCATCCAGTATGATCCACAGGCAAAGGTTACAGCTCTAAAACCACCATGGATTGATTTTCTATGACACAGTGAAATACAATATACAGGACATCAGACAGTACTTTTCAGCAGGATCAATTCATTGTTGGCTACTCCTGGGATTTGTTAACAATAAGAAAAGCATAGACTATCAACCCAGTATCCTGTAATTCTTATACTTTTGTAATATTGTTAGGTCTAGGCGTCTCAAAATGAAGACATCATTTGCAAAATTATGTTCCTGCTGTAAGATGTGTATTGGCACCAGGCCATTCTTATGTCAAGTTTCTTTGCAAATGGAAAGTTGCACAGGGCAGCTTTCCGTTTTTGGTTTCAGTAGCCTTATCAGTCTTCCACCATATGCCATCCATCCATCCATCCATCTTCGACCGCTTATCCGGTATCGGGTCGCGGGGGCAGCAGCTCCAGCAGGGGACC
>NC_048418.1:6179015-6217822 GCF_013103735.1 Etheostoma cragini | reverse complement strand
TCATCAATCCCTGGGGCTTTGCCGCTGTGGAGTTGTTTGACTACCTCAGCGACCTCCACCAGGGTAATTGACGACAATGCCAGGATTCCACCATATGCCATTGTCAATATTATCTCCATCTGTGGTGAAAGAACAGCATCTTCTTCCAGTTCTGTGCCAGAAGGCAGTCCACAAATGCAAAATACTGTGAAGCATAGAGGCTGGTAGGAGCCGCATATCGTATCAATGATGATCTAGTTTGTTCACGTTATATATATATATTTTTTTTAAATATATTTTAAGTTTTTTTATCCCTTTATGAGAAAGATAGAGATAGTTAACAGATGTGAAAGGGGGAGCGAGAGAGATGGGGTACGACACGCATGGATTCGAACCCCAGGCCGCTGCAGGACGATTTATGTTGTAATATCAAAAATTGTTTTTTTAATTAAAAAACAAGTCTTGATATTAAAACATTAATTACTATAATCATTATAATAGTAGTATGTGGTAGTATGTGGACAGGTATTATTTTTTCATTTTTTTATTTCCAGGGATGTAGTATTTTGGATATCTGCATTGAGGGGGGGTTCGAGAGGGATGGGGCTTCAACACTAAAGGCTCTCTCTCCAGAGGTACAGAGTCTGGTTTGGGGAATAGGGAGCAGGCCAGTGTCTGAGGGCCGCAGGTTTTAGGGTGGGGTGTATGGATGGAAGAGGACGGAGAGGTACTGTGTGTTTGAATTAACTACTTTTCTTTGCTGAGTATCTGCATTTCTTCTGGCCGTAGTTTCATGAGGGAATCCTGGAAGCATGTCTGTTTATCCTTGAAAAGAGTGACATGCCGCCATCTGGTCGAGGGGATCCTGTCAATGTGGTTAGAGTCATATCTGCCATGGTAAGTTTAGATTTATATTAACATCCTACTATCTCCGGATATTAGAAATACTTCAGTTCAGTTCAAGTCCCCCAATGCTTTGATTTATTCAGTTAACTTTTCAATGTATTTCTGTGAATGTAGTTTACCAACATGACATGCTGTTTTAAAGCCACACTGCCAGGAATACAATTGTGGCGGTTAAATATACTGTATAGGACAGACACATATTGAAATTTAAAGATATTAATTATATACGTTCTGCCAAAAGCTTATAAAATACCCTCAATGTGTTTAAAACATAAATTGTAGCTAACCTCAGGTTACTAAAAAACAAAAACCCATTTCTACGAACAATACAGAGCACGTGACCCCAGAGTCTTCGTTTGTAGACCCTAATCACGTTCTCCTTGGAAAATTATAATTTTAATCAGTGAATGACAGCTGTCATTTGCAATTGACTGTGTCACCATCCTCCCTTCAGATAAATGCTCAGGATGACTTTGGGGTTCTGGTGGGGAACTGGTCTGGGGATTACTCCGATGGAGTCTCTCCTTCAGCGTGGAGCAGCAGCGTGGAGATCCTGAGGAAGTACTTGTCCTCCAACGGAACGCCTGTGTCATATGGACAGTGTTGGGTGTTCTCTGGGATCACTACAACAGGTGAGCAACAATAAGACAGAGAGCATGTGACGGTGTGTGTGTGTGTGAGAGGACTACTATGTGTGTTTATGTGGAGACAGGTTGGAAAGCTATGCTTTGTGGTAGAGGCGTGCGAAGAGACTGCGCTGAATTTGTGAGTTATGTGTTGTGTGTGTGTGTGTGTGTGTGTGTGTGTGTGTGTGCGCACACGCATGCTGTGTGTGTATGTGTATGTGCATGTGTGAATACCACAAAGTTCCCAGTGTTCATGTGAATTAGATTAACAGTCAAAAGATCATGGTCAGGGCTTCCTGTCCCTGGCCCTTTTCATTAGCCTCTATTGCTCTGCATCAGAATACTTCATTCATGACCGTAGCACCTGATAGAAAGCCATAGCTCACACTCTAAATACTTCGCATTGGCATTCCTGTCATATCTTCTACTTTTTTTTACCAATAGAGCTACATGTGTTGCTTTCATTCAGCAGGGATAATAAAGTTCCATGCAACCACGCAAATGCCATCATACTGTAGCAGAAATGTCGGAAGTCATTATGCTCAAGTCTAAGCATCTGGAAACATAATTCATTTATCAAATGACCTCGTAAATTGAGTTTTAATGAATGTCTCTGTCTGTCTTTGTTGCCAGTGCTGCGGTGTCTTGGCATACCCGCCCGCAGTGTGACCAACTTCCAGTCAGCTCATGACACTGATGTATCCCTCACCACAGATGTGTATTTCGATGAGAACATGAAGCTGATCGACTACCTCAATACTGACTCTGTGTGGTAAGATATGTAACTTTACATGGCCAGCACACCATGCGAGGAAAATTGCCTGCTGCTAAATCCATACCTTAGGAATGTGCCATATATTTAGATCTGCTCCGAAAGCAGTCCCCTCTAACTTGACACCTCAGAGACATCATGCCGGTTAAATTATTTGCAACTCCTGTCAGACTGCGGAGGTTAATTTGGTATCTATCTACACTGTGGTAGTATTGTGTCCCTAAAATGTCCCTAGAATGATGGGTGCCATTTCTTGATCCTCCCTAGCATAGGTACACAAGGTACTTGTTGCAATGTAGCGAAATGGTAGGTTACCCAGCTTCATTTGCATCAATAATTCATGTAACATTTAGGATCCACAAATGCTAATTCCTAATTATCTTTCCACAACCGTGTATGGATACTTGCTCCACAAATGTTGGATGACACTTTGGTCTGACCTGCATGCATTTTCATAAGGCCATAGTAACACAAATCTGGAACTAAAATGAATTTCATCATTTTTGGGTAATATTCATCATAATTTTTTTGCTGAGAAGTAGATGAGAAGATTGATACCATTCTATTATTTGTCTGTTTGATATGAAGCTAGGCCTGGAGACAGTTAGCTTATCTTAGTTGAGCTAAAGTAACTAAATCAGACCACCAGCACCTCTAGCGCCCCCCAATTAACACTATATATCTCGGACAAAAGCTGAAGTGTAGAAACATGGACAGAGCCAAGACAACTGTTTCCCCCCTAGTTCCATCTGCCTTTACGGTAAGCTAAGCTAAATCTAAATTTTGGCAAAAAAAAGTCTAATATTACTTGAAATAGGTCCTTAATATACCATAATCCCATGTAGGAACTTCCACGTGTGGAATGACTGCTGGTTGGCGAGACCAGACCTGCCCCCTGGTCATGGAGGCTGGCAGGCTGTTGACTCTACTCCCCAGGAAACGAGCCAGGGCACCTTCCGCTGCGGCCCGGCCTCTGTCAACGCCATCCGCTCTGGCCAGGTCTACCTCAAACACGACACGCCATTTGTCTTCGCTGAGGTAAGTGCCATAAATTGGCAGGTGCACATTGTTCTTTAGTTCTCTTGAGGTTCATTTTGATGCATTACCAAAGTGAGGGGAAGCTGGTCAAACTAAATTGCAGGCAAAGAGGGTTTAAAAAGGTGGTCTCTGGAGCTGGAATAACAATAATCAAGCATTATTTGTGAGATCTCTAGATGTAATAGATATCAATTTGTGCTTCTCTAGCAGCATGCATTCTTTTCGAATAGGAACTACTTTCTTGGATCCCTATCTTGCGCTAGATCAAGAACAGTACGCACTTGTGTTATTCAACGCTGAATAGCAAAGAGAGAACCTCTACCCTGTCCACTTGTACAAATAAAAGATTAACAGTGAATAAGACTGATGCACATCTTGGTTCAACTTCATCATCATTATGAAATGAAAACTTCTCATGTACTTGTTGGTATTTTTTAATCAGGTAAACAGTGATAAGATCTACTGGCAGAGGAAACGGGACGGTACTTTCCGACAGATCCAAAGTGAGAAGAAAGCTGTCGGCCACTGCATCAGTACTAAAGCAGTGGGCTCCGACGAGCGGGAAGACATCACACAGCTGTATAAACACCCAGAAGGTATTGGCAAGCAAATCATACTTTGCTTATTGCATTTCTACCCCAGATTAATCTTCCAGAATCAGACAGAATTATTTCAAAACTACCCGGGGAATTCTTAAAAGGTAAAGATTTAATATCCTGTGGGGTAGAGCTGGACTCTCTGTCGGTGGTGTCAGAGAAGAGGATGCTGTCCAAACTACATGCCATCTTGGACAATGTCTCCCACTCACTCAATGGCTTGCTGCTCAAACACAGAAGCACTTTCAGTGCAAGACTTTTCCCCCCAAAATGCACCACATTCCTGCCTGTGGCCATCAAACTTTATAACTCCTCCCACTAAGTGTCTGACACAAAGACACTTAGTTAGTTTTAAACTGGACAATAGCTGCTACCACTTACTCATAATTACTGTTCACTTAGAATTCCTTAATTATGCAAATACTGTATCATAAAATGTGTGTAACTATGTATACACCGTAGATATGCACACTCCTTAGATTTCTTTTATTTATATTTCTGCTCTGATATTTATATACTTCTTGCACCTGTAACACAGAATTTCCCTTCAGGGATCAGAAACGTATTTCGGATTCTGATTCTGATACTTTCTTGCTGCATAGATCATTTCACTGTAGCTTTACGTCATCTGACCCCTCAACTGTTCGCCTGCTCTTCACAACATTAAAATATGCATCTCTGTTTGCTTAGTTGGAAGGACCCATGTCTTATCTTTTTTGTATGTCAATAAATCCTGAAACATCAGACAGGATGAGGTGCGCACACTTACATTCTCCTGCGTCTGTATCAGGTACGGAAGAGGAACGCATTGCTGTGGAGACTGCCAGTCGCTATGGCAGCAAGCCAGATGTCTACTCGTCGGCCATGGCAGAGGATGTGTGCTTGGAGGTAAAGATGGAGGGCGAGGGGCCCAGGATGGGTGCTGACGCCCAGCTGAGCATCCTGGTAAAGAACCTGAGCTCCCAGCCTCGTAGGACCACTCTGCACAGCCAGGTGGCTGTCATGTACTACACGGGGGTGCTGAAGGGAACTATTAAGAAGGAGCAGATGCATGTGGAGCTTTTGCC
Source organism: Etheostoma cragini (assembly GCF_013103735.1). Taxonomy (NCBI): domain Eukaryota; kingdom Metazoa; phylum Chordata; class Actinopteri; order Perciformes; family Percidae; genus Etheostoma; species Etheostoma cragini. The sequence goes on along the minus strand of NC_048418.1, from coordinate 6,212,838 downwards.
CAATGAAGGTAGGCTGTCCACTAAGCTTTAAAGATGCTATAACCAATCAGACTTTATTTATGTAGCACTTTTCATAGAAAGTACATGTAAATGTAGCACAAATTGCCCCCCCCCCCCCCCCCCCCCCCCCCCCCCCACACACACACACACACACACACACACACAAATAAATATATTCATTAAACTGAGGAATACACCAAAGGCAATTACTAAGGCAACCAAACGATACTTGAATATATAAATAAATAAAACAGTGGCTAATAACACTCTAAATATTGGCTAATAAGTACATACACTTTATATTGTTAGATAGTTATCCATAAAATACACATGCATAAATAAACCAACTGGAAAAATATAAAACTAACTACGACAAAATGTGAATCTCAGACAATCGTCAGCATTCATGTGCTTGTCTCGTGCACTGCCCACTAACCAAGGAAGCAAAAAAATTTTTTAAAAAGTCGTTGCTTCTCGGCTCAGAGATCTATTTGGTCTGAAAAAAAAACAGCTTCAATTATAGTAACGCGTTGCATTTTTTGGCAGTAAAAGTAACAGCGGTATTAAGATAGGAAGAGTGATCAATTACATTACTTCTTACTGAAACATTAACGCCTTTATTTATAACACTGTTGTTCCCATCACTGTCAGTCAATAATAAAACAGCAGACAGACAAAGTAAACAACTAGCGGGTTATTATTCCCTAGGAGTGGGTGGAGACCAAACCAGAACTAAAAGGAGAGTGATGAATGCTAATGCTATTCCGTAGCTATTAAGCTGTTTAACTGTTTGCTAACTTTGTCATAGCAACGCAAAAGGCGATAGAAGCTCAGTGTGGTGTTTACTGCTTATTTCTGTTGTCCCCAAGTGGCCTAAAAATGTGTCAATTCAGGGTTAAAACAAGCGTATGTATCTTGTTGAACAGTGACCATTGTGGCCACAACTGGGTGTTAAACTTGGGAGCTTAACATCATACAAGACCCAAAACGGCTGCAGCAGCAAAACCCCTGACATTAATTCAAATTAAGCAACGGCATGTTTAATTGCCCATGACTTTTCATTTGTGGGAAAGAATGTGTTGTCTCTTGTTTCAGAAGTGAATACAGTAGTCTTGCTTTAATGCAATGTAATGCACTGGAACAGCCAGGGGAGCTTTGCTAATAAGCAACTGTGGATTAAACAAAAAAGTTATGTAGATTAGTGAGCTTTGAAAGTGCCAGTAGGGGGATTTTGTTACCTTTGGGAAGAGCCGGACTTGCTGTTTCCCCCTGTTTCTAGGTTTTATGCGAATCTAATAAGCTAATAATACAAAAGAAAGTCAAACTTGCATAGTGAAAATGGTGCATACTGAGCCTAGAACCTTTTCTGTACCTCTGCACCACACAGAAAAGACCATTGAGTGGGTGCTGCCCTACCAACAGTACCAAAACCAGCTGGTGGATCAGGCAGCTCTGATGCTGACCCTGTCTGGAAGAGTCAATGAGACCCAGCAAGTATTAGCCAACCAGACCTCCTTCAGGCTCCGCACTCCAGACCTCAAAATCACGGTATGTTTTTGATTTTCTGTAGATGTTTAGGATTGCTTCTAGAATAGAACGTAATTTACAAAGGAGCAAAGGAATATTATAGGCGAATGTTTTGTTCACACCTCCTGACACATTTTGAATTACCCTCTGGCAGCCTTTGGGAGATGCTTTTGTTGGTAAGGAAATGGCAGCAAAGATTACCTTCACCAACCCCCTGCCACGTATGCTAAAGGAAGTGGTGTTCAGAGTGGAGGGCCTGGGTCTGCAGGAGGGCCATGAAGTGGTTGTTGGGTAAGAACATTAAATGGCTCCTTGTCTTTTGAGTCCTTATCTCTTTCACCCACACATTTCCCCAACAATTTCTTCTCCATACTAATACTCCACTACCCCTTTTTCCCTTTCAGTGATGTAGGCGGCCACTCTATAGTGACACTGACAGAACACTTCATCCCCACCCAGCCTGGGCCCAGAAAGCTGGTGGCGTCTCTTGACTGTAAACAGCTCACACAAGTACACGGAGTGGCTGATATTGTCGTTCTTGAACAATGAGGGGCAACATCACTTCCTGTCCTATTACTTTTTACGTAGCAAGTATAAACAAAAATCCTTTAACTATGAGAAAAATGTGTAATCTTCCTGTATCTTAAACAATCTTGTTTATTTTGTACTACAGCAAAAACTGTTTTCTATATATTTTTAAAACTATGAATAGACAATTAGCACATGTAGCATTATCAGTATTCACACTTCTGCCTTGCTCTGAGATGTCTAAACTGTGGTGATGTATGCAGGAAGGTTTAAATACAGCAAACACAGTGCTGTAGTTAACAAGCATACGCATATTGAAGTTACAAAACTGTCAGATTACACAGACTGTTCTAACACTAGTGCGTTTTAAGACACTGAAGCATGTGGAAGTACAGAATGCCAAATCATGGTTATTGTGTGATAATGTAAATAATTTGTGTCTATTATTCCTCTAGCTTTGCATAGGATGAAAAGTATATGAAAAGTGTTGTCAGACAAAATGAACCTCACATGGCTTACATGAAGGAAGGGTCCTGTGAGATGTTTTAAAAGGGAAAGATGTTGAAATTTGCTGTGACATTTTGCAAAAGGCAAGTTATTATAATGTCCCATCATTTTTGGTCACACTTGACTGAAAAATGTGTAATTATTGTTGAAATTATAAAAAGTAAACTCTCTAAGGACATTGCCATAAAGGTTATTTAATCACTAGATAAAAGGCAAAGAATGCCTCCTTGATTTTGAAAATCAACAAGTTACCACTCATAAAACTCTGCATTTCAGAATGCAAAGCTAAAAGTTTCCTTAGAATGAATTCTACCAGATGTTGTTCTTTGTGTGATACTCCATCGTGTGTGTGTGTGTGTGTGTGTATAATATAAAACACTGTAGTCACTGTAGTCTTTTACAGTATATTGCAACTTGCCTGCAAAATTTGGACTTGTCACTGCTGTGAATCCTAGGAAACCACATCAGACCACACCACAGTGGTCTTAACTCGCCTTTGCTTTACCTGGTTTCCGTCTTTTTAACTTGACCACTCAAAGTACAATGTGAAGGAAAGTATTTTATTAATATAACAATATTTATCTACCATACCTACCTGGAATGTTTTTTTTTCTGTAATGTATATTGTGATGGTAATAAACCATGGACCATGGTATAAAATACTGGCCTGGCTCCTATCTCCGTATATCATTAGACAAGTCTTCACTGAATCATCTGGATCAAGTAACAATACATTTCCAGGATAATTGCTTGACGTCCCTCACCTTCTGTGTGTGTTGCCGTTCTCAAACCCTGGAAACAACAAATGTTGAGCTAGCAAGCCACATGTTGAAAATGGCAAATCTGAAGAAAATGTTGCGTGCGAAGCTTAGCGTCAATATAAAACCTTCATGCGTGATGCCCAAGAAGATTTTGAATGGGTTAAAAGTTTTTTTCTGTCACATAATGTATGTGTGGTGTAGCCAGTCTTTACTCCACATCACTGGAGATACAGTTGTTCTGGCAATGCAAGGCGAATCATAATGTAATCCAGGGATCAGAGAGAAGGCAAGTGACTACCTGTTTCATTTCTGCAATCAACCGTTTTATTTTTTGGAGAAAAAGTGTGTTGCATGAGGGATAATTTGCTGTATAGTGACTTACTGCAACTGTAACGTGAGACAGGGGACATACCTTTGGTTCCTTTCATCATTTGAGATATGTTGCATAACTTGCTGATGTAGTCTCTGTTTGACTGACCAGCTGCAGTCTTAAGACATGCTTGGGAAGACGGGCAGTGGCGGAGTCTAACAAAGTTATATTTACTCAAGTATTTTAGTACAATTTTTGAGTGTGTGGACTTATTGCTATGCTATACTTCTGATCCACTGCATTTTACAGGGAAATAAGGACTTTTTACTCCAATGCATTAATTTAACAGTTATTTACCAGCTACTTTTCACATTTAAACCTTACATAAAAAACATTAATACATCAATAATAAAATGTGTATAATGTATCACTGACAGGGCTATTCTGCTGGCTAATGAGTACATTTACTTTTAATGCTTTAAGTTAATTTTGTTAAACACTTCCGTACTGTTGCTTTCTGCCTATTCATGTTCTTGGACTAGTATTTTTACTTTTTCTGTCTGGGTCAAATTGATCACTGTTAAGTGGATAATTGTTCTAACCAAATAGTTTTTATATATTTCTTATGCAGCTCAGCATATAACTAACATTTGCATATGTATTACATAATTATACGGTAATGAAATGGACAGCTTCAGATTTACTGAATTGTATTGACTGTTTTGACAGTACAGCTGTTTCAAGCGCTGCTGAAATGACCAAATAAAATTACTGTACGGTGTATAGTTAAAATACAATATAATACAGTATGGTTTATAAAATACAGCTAACTGTTCACAATATAGCCTAAAATAGCATTGTGCTGTTACCATTACAATGTATTTTAACAGGCCTGAACAGCAACTGTTGGTTATCAATACAAAACTGGTAGCAGAGTTTGAAAACCTATTCATAAAATATTCTGATCTTTGTCAAAAATAATAATAAAACGTATATTGGGAGTTAGACAGTTATATATAAACAAATTAGCATAAACCATATTTAAAAAATGTTCTATCAAAAACTTAAACCATAAGAAGCAAATTATTTAAACAGCATTTGCATAGAAAGGACTGTATCCCAAGCTTTTTGATCCATGTAAGCGGTTGATCAATGTAACTGTGATCACTACAAGAGGTTTCTAATATTGAATATTTCTTCAACCACTGACAGGATGATGATAGAGTATAACAAAATGACCTGGAACATGGTATCCTGTAGTTCAAGCACAGGCAGCAGTGGCGTAATGCAATCAAAGGTTCTTTATTTGAGTATTTTTTCTTTTATGATACGTCCCAGGGAAATGTTGGTTCCTATCTCTTACTCTACTACGTTTTTCGCTGGCTATAGTTTACGTGCTAACTAAACCAACATTATGTAAAATAGTTAAATTAGCTCCACCTTTCCAGTTGCAACAGTAAAAAGCTGTTGAAACATAATCAGTAGTAATAATTCAGTTAAATCATAAATATAACAATGATCGGGGCAATTCAGCCTTCATAACTAGCACTCTTAATTGTTTATTTACTAGTAATATTTGTGTGCTTTAACATATAAAATTGATTGATTGCAAGCCTTAACACTATCCATTTCCACAGCTGACAGGCAGAAGCCCCTATATAACTAATAAGAATGGTTACTGACCTCTACTGGTTGGGCTACAAAGTGCATCACATGTTGATCTCCACAGTAGCAGTTTGTCAAATAAGCTTTTATTGTTTTCAAGGCATAAAATACCATCAGCTGTTTTATACAGGGAAGAAATATTTTAAAGAAATACAGGGATCAATGAAGAAATATCTCATACTTCATGTTAGGCATGTAAAACAGTGTGAATCCGTAGCCATGTGTCTCTTTGAGAACACATAAACCCAGTGCATCCAGAGTGGTGTGCGTGTCTCACTTAGTGTTAAAAAAATATAACAATTGGCAAAATAATTTAGCACTGACTTAAGATCAATGCCTTATCTGTATGACAAATTCAATTATGTTATAAATAAATCATTTACTTACAACCCTTAATTGAAAAAACAAACATTTCAGCTTACAAATGACTAGAGAACTTTACTACAATAATATATTGATAACCTGTTACTATGACAACAGGATTTAGAACAAAATAACATTCAAAGTCATGTTGAGCTACAACATGATGTCTTGATATGCCCCAACACAAAACCATCCAGCAAAACCATAACCCCATGATTTGACTGAATCTTTACACACACACACACACACACACACACACACACACACACACACACACACACACACACACACACACACACACACACACACACACACACACACACACACACACACACACACACAATCAGTTAACAGAGTTACATATATTTTCTACCACACTGTTGAACTCCTCTGGTTGATCAGCATACACATGGTGAGAAGCACCATCTATCAGCTGCACAGTGGAAAAATCCAGAAATAAAGATAACACAAACCGTCAGTAATCATACAGTACAACATGAAGAAGAAAACACTCATTTAAATGGAATTAAATTATACTAATTTAAAGCTGAACTGCACCAGTTAGACCCCTAACTGCATAATATCTTCCTCATGACTCTGCTCTGCATCTGTACTCACCAGCACTTTGGTGTAGGCCTGGTCCCTAATCTGAGCCACTTTGTCCCCGGACGAGCTGCCCACCCAGGATTGTGCTCCATACAGCATGGTGAGGGGCATAGAGGGGGGAAGCTGGTGAACCCGCTGAAGCATGGGCCTCTTGGCCCAGCCCAGAGACTCTGACATGGCCCGGAAACCCACCTCACCACTGGGAGGAGGAGGAAAGGAAATCAAAAGGTGTTAGGAGACTGCTCAACTTTTTAAAAGGAATTATGCTCCATTTTTTAAAAATGTGATGAAATGTTGTGAGTGTTAACTTGGTCTTACCTCGGGGTTTGTGCATTACAATGGTAGATGTACTGTGTCATAGTGTCATCCTCAAACAGATCTTCGAATTTCCTTTTAAAATCAGGACGGAACCTGTTCACCAAGCCCGGACCTGAATCGATGACATACTGTATGAGTGGAAAGAGTTCTAATGTAGCACAGCACAATATTAAATAAACAACAACATATCTTACCCCATGGACCTGCTGCTCTAATGACAGCTAGTGGGTTGAAAAGGGAAACCACCGCTGCAATAGCTTTTACCCAGCGCGGCAGGGGGGGCCTCTTCACCACTTCTGTCCCCTGTCCTTGACCCTCTTGGGTTTGTGTCTCGGGTCGCTCAGGGAAACCCCAGGGGTCCACCAGGATAAGATGTGACACTCTGCATGCAGAAAGCAGAATGTATTATTTATTATGATAACTTTGTATCAACTGGCATTTATTTGACATCATCCTATGCACAGCACACAGAGGTGTGCATTGCTGTCTTTTTTGGTGACTACAACTAGGCAGCGCCAAAGTCAGGACACATCGGCTGTGGGGAACATTTTTGATTGTTTTGCTTGCCAGGTCTAGACAATAAGGTGATACGAATTTGAAAAAAAAAAAAACTGATAATACTAATAATAAATCTGCCTTCTTGCTGAGAATTAAATGAGAAGTTCAATACCCATGGGAAAATAAAGCTACAGCTAGCAGTCAATTAGCTTAGCTTTGCTTAGCGTAAAGAGTGGAAACAGAGGGAAAAGCTAGCCTGACTCAGTCCAAAGCTAACAAAATCTTCCCCTTTGCCCCTCTTACAAGTTGACACTTCAGAGCTTGTTTGTTTCATCTCTACAAAAGCTGAAGCGTAAAAGTGACCAGTTATGGCGGATTATGTTCTGGGCTATTTCTTGGCACAGTCACTTCCTGGAGTCAGCAGAGACTCCTAGATGTGACAGCACCTGGCCTAGAATTAGTCCTGCAGGCCAGATCTAGGCCAGCTGTTTCCCATCTTTGTGTTAAACTGAGCTCACCGGCGGCTGGTGGTAGTCCTATAGTTACCATGCAAACATGAGAGTACTATCTATCTTTTGACAAAAAAGTAAATACGTGAATTATATCCCAAAATGGCATACTATTCCATTAAGAGCATGACATTTTTATTAAGTTGATAGCACCTGTATTAAGTAACAAACTTCAATAGAACTAAATCATAAATACAATGTTTAACAATAATTGGCAAAACAACCACAGCCTAAATTACTGTGGATTTCCCTGGAGGTTGTGGAAAATGATTAGTGGCAATAGAGATTATATCTGACTGGCAAGAATTTTAATTACATTTATTCCAAACAACTGAAATGAATATATAACGGATATCCTAAATAAATGTATTAAAAAAATATTTTGTCAGGTACAAATACTGTAGCAATTGAAACAATAGTGTGACACTGTATTTGATTATTGCTGAACTTTCTGACTGAAATTCAATTTTCTGAATTTTGGATATGAATCAGGTTGATTATCAACATGATATATTCATTGTTAATGTCAAATACAATATCTTCCTTTACTAATGTCTTTTCATAATACATGACTTACTGAAGTCCTTTATTCTCAAACAAAACCCTCAAACACTGCCGGCTGCAAGTATTCTGTTCTGCAGCTGCCCCTCATCTCAGGCTCTACATGATGTCCCATTAGTATTATTACCTAGATGGGTACTGGATAGCATAGGAGGTAGCCAGGTACCCCCCCAGACTGTGTCCCAGCAGAATCATGTTCTCCAGGCCTACAGACTGTCTCCACTGCTCAATAGAGTCAACAAACTGTTCCTCTGCCTTGGCAGCATCTGAGGGAAAGGAAGGCCTGGAGCTCCTACCAAAGCCCAGGAGGTCAAAGGCGTAAACAGGCCGTAACCGACTCAGCGCATCCATGTTCCTGATCCACAGGCCCACCCCTCCTCCAAAGCCGTGGACCATCACCAGGGGAGTCTTGTGGGCTAGAGGAAAAGGAGGATGACAGAAATGAATCTTATAATGCATGCAGCACTCTAGAAGAACAGCTGTTGTTTCCAAATAAACAAACTAAGACTGAGAGGAGGGTTGTACCCGGTTCTGCAGGTGTGCGCACCGCCTTGTTGGTGAGGGTCAAAGTCCATATTCTATCCTGGTTTGGCAGGGTCACAAACCGAGCCCATAGGTCATTCTGAATACCTGTTGTGACCAGACACAGAGGAGAACAGATCAGTACTCACCAGCAGAACCTCAGTGAGGAAATTCCACCAGATGCAACTCTTTTCTGCCGGATGTCTGTTACTTTTCGCTTTCTTTGTGTTGGCATTTTAAGCTCTGGGCAATTTAGGAGGACTATGGTTAACTGCTCCTCAAATCTCTGCAGGGTAAATCCAGACAGCTATAACTAGACTATCTGTCCAATCTGAGTTTTCTGTTGCACGACTAAAACAACTTTTAAATGTACACATGTTCCACCAAAACCGGTTGAAAGGCTATCTTGCAGCGGCACCGTGGCTCTGCTCTGCGCATAGCCCCGCCCAAGACGATTGTGATTGGTTTAAAGAAATGACAATAAACCAACACATATTTTTCTCCCATCCCGAAATGTTGCGTCGACTTGCCAGACCCTCCTCCTCAGCGTTGTGGAGGAAGGTCTGGCAATGCAAGACTATTTAGCTAGTGACATTTTACACATGCAGAAGCTCATTTAGATGTTTCATAAAGAGTTAGCAGCCATTTATATATCATTACAAGTATTTAGCTAAATCAATATTGCCTTATTGTGGTTTAAAAATCTGCAAGTATATGTCAAAACATTCTTACAAGCAAGAATCTTGGACTCTGTAGTTTTTAAAAGGGACATGGAGGTTGGACGCCAGGAAGGCCACCAGCTCCAGACTGAAGTCACAGAACTTGGTCTAATAAGAGAGAAACAAGAACAAAGAGATCATTGGTAGTACAGGAATTATTCGCCACATGACGAATGTACCATACTAACAGGTTATAATTGTTAATGGACCAATCCCACCCAGGAGTTTCCCATTTACAGCCACCATGCTGGCATTTAAAGCCATAGCAGCAGCAACGGTCAATATTTATCAGGATTACCTCTGATCTTTTAAGAGTAATTTAAATTTTGAAGTTTACTGTGCAATGCGTAAAGTCAACATGCATCTAAAACATGCTGAGTCATCCAGTCAACTAGCTCACCTTGAGGTGTCACTCACAGCTGCTCTTCTCTTCAGTCAATGCAAATTATAAAAAAAAACAAAAAAACAAGTGACATCCCATTCAGGACTGACATCCCATTCAGTCACTAGCCACTCCTGGGTTGGGTCCTAGTTATTAATAAAAACCCTAATAGCCCTACAGTACAGATTATGTAAGTTAAAGTGAGCAAGTTATGGACAACTTTGTGATCACTGAGTTTACAATTGTTTAACCCCTTAGTCATGTCAGATAAGCTTCCTGGTTACAGCAGTTGGGTTATATTAACACTGTTAGGTGGTTATATTTACAAAATGTTGTAATTAAGTGTAATGTAACATGGATATAACACATCTAAGTTTAAGAACATGTATATTTGATATCCAAATTGATATTGGCACAATGACAGCTAGCACTCTAGTATTGTACTACACAGATCCCCTTAAAAGGGAACATGACACAACAAATATATATATATATATATATATATTTTTAAATTTTAGCTAGCATTTGATGTCATCAGCCCAGCGGTGTGCGGAAGGAGGTTATTGTACCAGACTGTTCATCTGTCTGAGTTACTTACTCTGTTTCGCAATCGGTCTGTATCGGAGCTGTGTGTGTTGTTGCAGGCTTCATTGGTTACCTACATTTAGTTACATTAACTTAAGAGTTATACTTCACGGTTCTCTGTATCCGCTTTCAAAATTTACACCTCTGTGTCTATTAGGCTAGTTTCTGATGTTTCATAAGTCGTTTATATGTCAGCTGACCGAATACAAAGATGGTCTATTAGGAAGATGCGTCAACGGTCAGCCATAAGCTTAACTTGCTATTTTTTTTTTTTGCAGTCATTAGTCAATCATCTTCCAACTAATACAAAGTCTGACAGGCCGGCCACAGTAAAAAATAAAATGAAATACAATCATGATAACGAATATTCGCACTGCGTGAATTTGGAAATGGGGGAGCTATTAGCCAATTGGTCGGGCAAGTACACGTATTGTGTTAGTGTAATGTTATGGCTATTGGTGTGTTTTCTTTGTGTGAATTGATAATTGTTAAAATTCCAAACTGCAAAAGCTTAACTTGTAGGTCACTGGGGCCATTCGGATCTAAGAAAATTGGTCAGAATCATGGAATGCTGTACCTCGAAATACTGGCAGAGTAAACCATCTGTCCAAATTTTACACCTCTCTGTTGTAAGTTGGGCGGCGCTTATTTCCACCAACACCGGGCCCTTTGCTCTTCTTTCCAAGCGACGGAATCGGAATATATTCTTTGTGACACCAAGGCCGCTTCCGGTTTGACGAGGACACGTCACTCATTTGCTTAAGGAAGTGGACCTGTGCAAAACTCGCTCGTTGACCTAATTTGCACAAATAAGACGGCAAAATCATGTCGAATTCAGTCATATCGGTTATTTCTCGGTTTCTAGAGGAGTACACCACCACGACGCCGAACAAACTGAAAGTGGTGGATGCATATTTGCTGTACATCTTGTTGACAGGAGCGCTGCAGTTCCTCTACTGTCTCCTCGTTGGCACCTTCCCCTTCAATAGCTTTCTGTCGGGCTTCATCTCATGTGTGGGCGCTTTCATTCTCGGAGGTAAATACTAATTCCGTTAAATGTTGTTATGCCTTGCCGATGAATTATACAATGCGTCCGTTTCGATGGCATCAGTCAGTCCCTGGACTTCTGGCCCATTAGTGAACCTGTGTGCAGACACAAGTTAGCTAACCATGCTAACATCCAATTGCTGGAGTTGTAAATTATACAGCACGTACAATACATATGGACAAGTTCACCTACTCAGTTAGAAGTAAAAGTACACTCAGTTGCCACATTAGGCACACCTAGCTAAAAGTTATGTAGTCTACTAACGTTAGAAAAGCCCTTCAATAAACCGTTCATGAAGGTTTTGTTAAAACGTTTGTAGAAAGGTGTTTATTCAACTTCGTAGTTTTAGTTTGTGGTCTTACTGACTTGTGTTACGTTATAAACAGGGAGCAAAATTAACGTTGTAGTGCACCAGCCAAATGGATAGTGAACGTTCAAATTTGACCAGCCACTCAATAGCTTACCATTGTTTTTTAGGCTAGAAAGTAAAGCAAATCTATTAGCCACTTGCCTATTTTACCAGCATTTGGCTAGTAGATGGTGCTAATTTTAAAACCTGGTTTTAAAAATATCCACCCAGTGTAATCAGACTAAATATTATTAAGATATACCTTAGTGTCATACAATGCATAATATATATTGCAATAAAACAAAAGTATCACAAACTATACAGCCTCCAAAATGGCCATACAGCTGTTTGAACACAGGTCTCTCCACAGCAATTTTAAGAAGAACATTCTAACCCTCATGAAGGCAGGTTTTGTTACATTAGAATTACGGCTGCACAATTAATCAGCAGTATTCGTTAACAGCAAAATATGTGTTTAACTATTCTGAATGAAGTATTGTGTTGCTGCAGAGATGTCCCGGCCTACAAATCCTCTCCTATAGCTTAAAGGAAATCATATTTGTTAGGTACAGATTCTTGCAAAAATCCCACTACATGATTATAGTATGTTTTTGTTTTTCAATTAGAATGATGATCCAAAAAAATGATCATTCCCTCCAATATCCAAATATGACTCACAACGCAATTGCGACATCAGTCAAAATAATTTCAATTTGACATATTGTGCGGCCCTAATTAGAATGCATCCGTCTTAGCTAGGTGTGCTGAATAAACTGGCTACTAGGTGTACCTAGGTACCTTCAGAATCAATTGTGTTCCCATAGTGGAGGACAGGAAAAACTGTTACTCAGAGATCATAGTGACATAACTACATGAGTAAACAGTAGAATGGGTAACATTGAGTAAGTGGGTCGATATGATGCTCATGACCTGCATGATTCATCTATTTTAAATTGATCCTTTGTCTCTAAAATCTCAGAAAAAAAAATAGCCCATCACAACCCAAAGATATTCAGTTTTCTTTACAGTGATGTAAAATGGAGAACCAGCGACCAGCGCAAATTCATACATTTAAAAAAAGTTGGTGATGCCTATTTCTGTCTGTTGACATATTGATTGTCTCTAAACCCTACTGCACCGTAATATCAATTTGTCGATTGTAAAGTTTCTAGTAATATTGCTTAATGTTTTAGAATTGTTTGAGTATTTAAAATGTGGCCATCAGTTTAAAAAGAAACATCACAATGTGCACATTATTGTTATACAATCAAATTGTGAGTCCAATGAGGTAGAAGTATTAATACTGACCGCCTACATAGGTCTAGGGAGAAAGAATCAGACTCCATTACTGACATTACAAGTCTCCTATCGCTGCCAAGTTTCTGTTTGTCTATTAGCAGCAAACCAACTACTGGCTCGACCTTATGAAACTTATTGGAAAGGTGTTGCATGGGCCAAGAAAGAATCCATTTAAATTAAATAAAAAAATGTGCTTACGTCAACAGCGTGTGATAGGCCAATTGTGCTGAATTCAGGTTTTGTCAAAATAATCTGAAAAATTAGCTCCATCTGGGAAAATTGACACTGCATTAACGTTGTGATATAGGGTATGTCTTGGCGGAGGTCTGCGCTTTCTGAGTACTCTTCCAATTCTGTTGATTCAGGGTTTTTTCATGTTCAGAGATACAGATGCACCATGAATCTTGAATTCAGTTCCACCCATCTGTGCGAATGTAACCATAGGAACAGTGGCAGGACTTTATTTTCAGCTCAAAAATCGAACTGTCTACATACGTGCTGAAGGAAATAGCTTTCTAAATAGAACAATTAATACATTTAAAATGGTTTTTTTTTACCAATTATGAAAATTTGTTTCATGGATATTTGTTCATAATGTTATTTATGGGCCTAAAGTGTCTTAAAAAACAATTGAATCCTGTCTTTTTCTTTTTTCTCAGTATGTCTTCGTATCCAGATCAACCCACAGAATAAAGGAGATTTCCTGTCCATCTCCCCTGAGAGAGCCTTCGCTGACTTCCTATTCGCTCACACCGTCCTCCATCTGGTTGTGATGAACTTCATTGGTTGAAACAGATGTGAATCTGACTCAGTGTCCCCCTCTTAGAAGGTGCATACTTCACCCATGCATTTCTTATTTTAGGAGTTAGGACTGCTCGATTATGAAACAAAGTCATAATGACAGTTATTTTGGTCAGTATTGAAATCCCGGTTATTTAACACGATTACTCATTGACTTTTTGGAAAGACGTTGCAATTATTGAATTTAAAAAAAACAGTGAAAACACCATGAACTCTGAAATAGTCCTTTAACACCTTTCCCGTTTGAACTTTGCTTTTCATTTAGAAGATAAGACATGCAAAATGTAACGTACAAAATAATAGTTTTTCTCAATGACTCTGCTTTAGTGATCGTTGGCACCCAAAATCGTAATCCCGATTTTTAAAATTGGATTTATTGCACAGCCCTATAAGGAGTTTATACAGTTAGATTCCAAAGTGCAGGTTTTGCTTTGTCACAGTCTAATTCAGACCAAACAGGAGATATTCACATTTGTTTTTTATTTTTTTATTGATATTTGACTCAACACATGCCACATCAGTCATCGTATTACAGTGAGGATAATAAGTATTTGAACACCCTGCTATTTTACAACTTCTCCCACTTAGAAATCATGAAGGGGTCTGAAATTGTCATCAAAGGTGCATGTCCACTGTGACAGACATAATCCCAAAAAAAATCCAGAAATCACAATGCATGTTTTTTTTAAGTTTTTTTTTTGAACACCTGAGAAAATCAATGTTAATATTTGGTACAGTAGCCTTTGTTTGCAATTACAGAGGTCAAACGTTTCCTGTAGTTTTTCACCAGGTTTGCACACACTGCAGAAGGGATTTTGGCCCACTCCACACAGATCTTCTCTAGATCAGTCGGGTTTCTGTTGAGTCGAGGTTTGAGCTCCCTCCAAAGATTCTCTATTGGGTTTAGGTCTGGGGACTGGCTAGGCCCCTCTAGAACCTTGGTATGCTTCTTACAGAGCCACTCCTTGGTTATCCTGGCTATGTTGTCCTCGACCCATCTTCAATGCTCTAACTGAGGGAAGGAGGTTGTTCCCCAAATTCTCGTAATACATGGCCCGGTCATCCTCTCCTTAATACAGTGCAGTCGCTCGGTCCCATGTGCAGAAAAACACCCCCAAAGCATGAAGCTACCCCACCCCATCCTTCACAGTAGGGATGGTGTTCTTGGGATGGTACTCATCATTCTTCTTCCTCCTAACACGGTTAGTGGAATTAGGACCAAAAAGTTTTATTTTGGTCTCATCTGACCACATTAATTTCTCCCATGACTCCTCTGGATCATCCAAATGGTCATTGGCAAACTTAAGACGGGCCTCGACATGTGCTGGTTTAAGGAGGGGAACCTTCCGTGCCATGCATGATTTCAAACCATGATGTCTTAGTGTATTACCAACAGTAACCTTGGAAACGGCGGTCCCAGTTCTTTTCAGGTTATTGACCAGCTCCTCCCATGTAGTTCTGGGTTGATTTCTCACCTTTCTTGGGATCATTGAGACCCCACGAGGTGAGATCTTGCATTGAGCCCCAGTCCGAGGGAGATTGACAGTCATGTTTAGCTTCTTCCATTTTCTAATGATTGCTCCAACAGTGGACCTTTTTTCACCAAGCTGCTTGGCAATGTCCCCGTAGCCCTTTCCAGCCTTGTGGAGGTGTACAATTTAGTCTCTAGTGTCTTTGGACAGCTCTTTTGTCTTTGCCATGCTAGTAGTTGGGTTCTTACTGATTGTATGGGGTGGACAGGTGTCTTTATGCAGCTAACAACCTCAAACAGGTGCATCTAATTTAGGATAATAAATGGAGTGGAGGTGGACATTTTGAAGGCAGACTAACGGGTCTTTGAGGTTCAGAATTCTAGCTGATAGACGGGTGTTCAAATACTTATTTGCAGCTGTATCATACAAATAAATAGTCTAAAAATCATACATTGTGATTTCTGGATTTTTTTTAGATTATGTCTCTCACAGTGGACATGCACCTACAATGACAATTTCAGACCCCTCCATGATTTCCAAGTAGGAGAACTTGCAAATACTTAGTTTCCTCACTGTATATTCTGTAGTTAGATTTCCTTCCACCATTTAATTAATTAGGCCTGAAGATGCTGGAGAACATTCTCGACAAAGGTATATCCTTTGTTTTTATTTTAACAATGGCGGCCTGACAAGTGGCATAGCCGCTTAGGGAAAGGGAAGAATAACTTGCTTATCTGTTTTATGAGACGAATGCGTGCGACCAGTAGGTCAAAAGTTAAAAATAACCTCATGCACACTGCTAACTTGGAAAAAATCTATTTACTTATGTCGTTTTGCTGCCAGACCTTGAGCAATATTCAGTTTATTGAAACGGTTTAAAACTGGACTGGCCAAGGTCATAAACACCACATACTAAAAAGAATTAGTTTTTATGTGTTTTATAGCGCTCGTATCTTTTGAAAAAGTGTGTGTGTGTGTGTCCGCGTGCGTGTGTGTGCATGTCGCATTAGTGTTCATAGTGTTGAGTCTCTCAATAGGCAATACATGCTATATTTTATTAACTCCAATGATGTTTATGTGAACTTTACACAGATGTATGCTTTATTATTATTGGTTTATGCTTGGAAAACAAGGAAAATATCATTGTCCTTGTGGTGCTCTATGCAGAGATCCACATGATCGCACTCAGTAATACATAGTTTTGCTTTGCTAGAAAAACCATGTTATTGGTTTTGGAGTTTTTAAATTTTTAGACTTGGTAAGGGCATACAGCTCTTGCTTCTCTATTAATTATTTTTAATAACTACTCCCATAACTTTAATGTCACTAACGACCACCTTTCTTCTTTTTTCCCATAGTTAAGGACAAGAGAAGATCCCCTTCCAGACATGATACATCCCGCCATCAACACTGAATTAGTTGCATAATTTTCTTACAGATAATGATTTGAGTTCTTGCATTATTTTTTTTTCTTATATTAAAAATTTGTAAATCATTCCCCGTTGCACCGAGAAGAAAAAATAAAAACAACTAAAATGGTGACCTGAAGAATAATGAAGTCGTTCTTGCACGAAACTAATTTTGCTTTTAACAAATGAATAATCTAAATATCTACATCTTTCGAATGCATGGTGTTCTCTAAATGAAAACAGGTGAAGTACAAATGTATTAATTCATGAAAAAAGTTAACGGGGCCATACTGTCCTACTTCTTGCATTTGGACATACAAGTTTTACCATGTTTCTATTAAGAAATTAGTTATTACAGGACACCTTAGACAATGTACCCCTTAACCCACATTATTAGATAATAATAATAATAATCACATTACAGCTTAAAATATGACTTTTTCCAACAGTTTGGAGAAGCTGCATGTGACATTTGGAGTTGGCTACAGAGAAACAAATATCTGTTTTAAACAAAAAATATAACTTGGCAAACAATGCTCGGAAAGGGCTCCATCCTTTCTAGAATGTTTTTTGAACCCCACATGTTTTTGTTTTTTTTAAGATGATGAACTCGTGAGAAAAAGAGTGTGTTCAGCAGGTTAGTCTGGTTCAAAGGTTTTTATTTCCAGGATTGTTCCAGTGCTGCCAGATGTTCTGCTGGATGTCCCTCATTTTCGTCCAGATGTCCCTCACCTTCCGCTTTCTCTGTATTGGCATTGGTCGATTCGGGACACATCGAGCTAACACAGACAAATTATATAAATATTTTTTCTAAAATTCTTATCACACACACTCATTTTAATTCCAGAGCTTGCTTCCCTACGTGCACGTCCCACCAAAACAAGTTCCTTCCTAAAGGTTTTTTTGCAAAGGCACCGGGGCTCCGCTCAGTGCTTAACCCCGTCCTAGGTGATTGTGATAGGTTTAAAGAAATGCCAATAAATTCAAGCGTGTTTTTCTCCCATCCCCGAATGCTGTGTGGACTAGCCAGACCCTCCTTCGCAGCCCTGTGGAGTAAGGTCTGGCAATGCAAGACTAGCAGCAGGTCTACTGCCAATCGTGTAAGAGAGGGGAAAGCAAGAACATTGCACCCCAGAGCAATGAGAGGGTTCTAACAATTGCTCTGGAATAACTGAATGAACTCATTCCAACTCAGTTGCTTGTAACTGTGCAGATCCACTTATATTTCTCAAAGAATGTACTGACCTGAGAGTACATTTTAGCTGTGTGGGCCAGTTTGAACTGAATGTGGAACTGCCTTGCATACAGAGATGAAAAACAGACTTAATCAAGCTGGCATCCCAGGTTTGTCCTGTAAAGGCCAAATCTACATCCCTTCCTATGCTCATGTAAAAGCAGACAGAGAGGTAGTCTATGTACCTACCTCTACATGTTGAATGGATAACATTATTGGAGTATTTCATTCAAACAAGCATTTCAGACCAAGGTTGAATTCAGGTATTTTCAGACAGAAAAGAATAGTTGAAAGTAAATGAAAGTAGGTAAATATGTTCTAGTAGAAACCCAAAACACAGGTATAAAGCTGAATATGAGCATAATATTGAACATTTAAATACCATTATCAGGCAAAATTGTCACAGTCCAAGTTATGTTGTGTAATATTGCATTAAATTTCTCGTCCCTAAGCCGCATTTTAGTGTCAGGATTGGTCGAGGTAGAGCTGATTCAAGCAATTCTATTGACTGTTTAGTTTGTGAAATGTATCACATTGTCATAGGTTTCTAAAATCTTAATTTGCAAAGTAACTAAAGTTCTCAAGTAAATGTAAAGAAGTAAAAAGAAAATTATTTTCCTCTGAAGTGTATTGGAGTGGAAGTTTGAAATATCTTAAAATTAAAGTGTTGAAGTTGAGTACATTCAAACCACTTGGTAATGGGTATTACAACTCAAGGAGGCATAATGTGGCACCATTTATCAGTGAAGACAAAGACAGTTCAGTTTTCCTACAAAGAATGATGGCAAATACTAAAAGAAGATCTTTTCCCTCCGACAATTTAATGTCCAAGCTCTGTGAGGCGGAGGATAATTCTATCTACTGTAGCTAATCTTGCTTAGTTTGATGAAGCAATTCACCAAAACTAAATATATATTTTTCTTAAATGTTTATATCATCACAAAGCTGAAAAAAATATCAGGACATTGGGATATGTATGGTTGCCCTGATAAGGCATGAAGCAAATAAATAAGTTTTGTGAAAGTTAAGTTTCTATTCTCAAATCGGATATCAGTTCGAATTCTCCGTACATTTTCCAGGAAATGGCTGACCATAAAAGGCTTTGCAGCCAAAGAAAAAAAAGCAAGAGACTTTGGGGACATATTTGACACCCTTCACAGAGCAAATTGAGAGGCTTTGAATAACTGTTTGTTAATTCACTAGCTGAGGGGGCTGTGGGTTGGAGCCTAATCCGACAGACGAAGACTGGACTAAATCCAAACGTTTTCAGGCAACAAAATCAAATCATTTCATTGTAGCCTGCCAACTGAATCCTATGCAACCATGGAGGGAAAGCACTGAGCATTTGGTGGCTCAGAAGAATAGGTTATTAAAAACATTGAAATGAACTAAAAGCAGGGAAAATGAGAAGAAAGAGGACATGTTTAAACTTATAGCCCAACACCGTGGTTAAAAGAATGTGTCATCATTTTCGGAAATAAGCGTTGTTGCTTTCTTCTTAAGAATTAGATGAGAAGATTGATACCACTCTTCTTTAATTTACCAAAGCAATCTTTTCATCTAACTTAGCCTATTTCCTAAAATGCACAACTATGCCCCTTAAATCTTAATTTTTTTTAATATTGTGGAATTTGGGAGGTTTGGTCCAGTTCTTGGGAAGTCAAAGAATACAAAATATGATAGCAAATGGGTCAATTTACAGAAATACAACAATTTGTATTGCATTTTTGTGCGCGCAATTTTCCTTACAATGTTTTATTAGCTGAGAAAAAATAAGTACTTTTTAGGTCATGGAAAAAAGCTGATTTATTTACAGAAGGTTACTACACTTTAGTAGTTGTTTCCTTATATAACTCATTACTATTCAAATCTAACTGGCACCTACATAGTTAACATCTGGAACATCTGGATCCAACTTATGGTCACATGACTTAGGGGAAATTGGAATTGCGGAACCTGGAATCCATGTTTACACAAGGGAGAGAGTTCACTTGGTAAACCTCACACTGACGGCGAAACATGCTGCAACCATTTACAATCACCCTCAGCCTGTTACCATTTTTCCCAGGTAATAACTACTGAAACTATTGAGATCCAATGCTTGTACAAAAGCTGTACAATGTGCCTTTGTATTTGTTTTTTTGCTGCAGATAACTGATGCAGCCCCCTCACTTTAACAGTGTGCTTTTTCGCCAAATGCTGGTGAGGGATATCTGGACGCTATGTAAAATAGTTGTTATGCTTCACTTCTCTTAAATATTTAATTAATTTTCTGTATTATATTATTTCTTGAAGACAGACTAGAAAGGTTTTTGGAGAAGGCTCCTTTTAATCCTCCAAGCTTATGTATTGTTTGCCCCTTTGCAAGATTTGATGTTTACTTTTTCTCCAAAAGCCTTTTATATTTGTCCCCACGTAACTCTACTGTGGAGGGATAATCCAATTTCTTAAATAGGCGTATGAAGAAGGTAGTTTAAGTGGGAATAGTGTTTTGTAAGAAAGGAAACTGAAACCCTAAATGTGATCCAACTATTGCTCAAGGCCACTTTCCCCATTCCTCAATCATAGATAACAAATGTCCACTGTGAGTCATGTTTTCCTGCAGCAATACGGAAAGTTGAAGATCAAGCTAGTGTTAAACGTTGAATCATCTCTTCCATCAGCCTTCCTCTGCGGGGTAACCACCGAGGGGGAGCATGCAGTCATGGAGGGCCAACATCTCACAGTCCCGTGTCATTATGGGCCTCAGTATGCCGGCTATGTAAAATACTGGTGTCGGGGGAAGATGAGGGAGTTCTGCACCAGTTTAGCTCGAACAGATGAGCCCCATTCGGCCAATTCAGCTGAGGAGAAAGTGAGCATCTTTGACGACCCAGTCCAGCTGGTGTTCACAGTGACCATGAGCAACCTGAAGGAGGGGGACTCTGGGTGGTACATGTGTGCCGTGGAGATAGGTGGTATTTGGAGCGCTGATGATGTTGCTTACACTTACATTAAGGTCATTCATGGTGAGTAATTGAATGATTTTGAACTATTATTGATCCCCATTGAAATAAACTGTATTTTCATGCTTTACAAATGCTAAGACTACAAACGTAAGGCTGTGTTTATGAGTTAATTCCTTTCCTGCAGGCATGTCAGTGGTGAACAGTTTCCTGATTGGGGAAGAAGGGAGTAGTCTCACAGTTGAATGCCACTACAGTGAGAGATGCAGGTAGCCTATTTTATTGTCCCATTCATCATGTTACGATTGTGTCAGTTTTATATACCATGAGACCATGTAGAATCCTCACTTTCACAACATTTCTAAAGCATCAGCGAAACGGAGGCACATTGTTGTTTCCCTTCCAAATTTTCATTCAAACCAAACTTTGATAGACAGTCAGCCTTCACTGATTCCTCTGTGACTGCTTGCCAACAGAGAAAGCGAGAAGAGGTGGTGTCGGAGCGGAGACTGGAGCTCCTGTCTGCCGACAGGTTCTGACGGGAGATACGAAGACACTTCTGTGGCCATCAGCGATGACAGAACTAGGACTCTCACTATAACCTTAAAGAAGCTGCAGATGAGAGATACCGGCTGGTACTTGTGTTTTGCAGGACGGCAGAAGAAGGATGTGCATGTGCTGGTCACACCCCGACCCACGACCAGTAGGTTGACAAACAAAAAAACATAAAAAGAAAATTGTACACAACAAATGATCCTCATATATCAAAACCTTGCATTCAACTGGAATCTAGACAAGTCAGTGATCCATTCCTATTTGTCACTTGAGGGAAGCAGAACAAGCAAACTCAACAGTTACACATTATGATCTTATGAAGTTAAAATGCCAACATTTTTAGTTTTAGTTCCATGGAGCAATTAAAATTGTGTTTTTGGCCCCTTGGTGAATACATGTCCAACATTCACTCTCATTTTAGCTTTGTTTTGATTTAAAAAACTCTGACAAAACTGAGAAAAATATCCAGCTCATTATCTGAAAACAGCTTTGGCTGGAAACCAGGTTCATGAGAGCCACAAGAGTGAATCAAAACAGGTATGTTGTGTGGCTTTGAAACCAAACAATGAGCTGAAAGACCCAATACTTTCACATTAGACATACTCATTTGACTCACTTATATAAAAATATTGATATTGATTAGTTAAGCTTAAAAAATACTATTCTTTCAATCCTCCTAAACCATGAGCCCTGCAAAGCCAGCCTAAATCTCACAAGCTCAGTTTTCACTATGAGATTTCAGCCAAGAAAAGGTTAGCGGGTGGAAACCCGACAAATCAGTGTACTATGGGGAGATGTTTAGATAGTGATCTGACTTGCCAACATATTGAGAACTATTTAAAACAGTTATTATAGGTATGAAAAGAAGCACAATTCTGTGAGTTCCTGCCCTTCAGAACACATCACTCTGCAGCTGCTGAAATGAGAAGTAGCCAAGAGCCGCACTGAAGATCAATATGTTTTTGTGGCAGATGGCAGGGGTTTCTAGGTCTCCAGCTGTACAAGGTATCGATTATCAAGGGTCACCTATCAAGAATATTGATGTAATGAACTCTGCGGGGGCTGTTACAGACACTCTTCTGCTTATTAAAAACATCATTTTTCAGCTGTGATGTCTTTATCTTCAGCAGTAGCATCTGTGACATCCACACCTACAACAAGTCAGTCTGTTGCACACCTGCCTGCACCCAAACCCATCAGTAAGGAGTCCTGGAACAGACACAAGTAAGAGTAAAACAATACTTTATGTATGTGCTTTCATCATGGCCATCATGTGACTATGTAAGAACAGATGGAGTATGTGTCTGAGCGGCTCTTGAAGCTGGACTATCTGCTCAGACGGCTGTGTGCTTGTGTCTGTGTTTTAGCCACATCTTGGAGTCGATGCTGGTGTGTGCTACTGTAATGCTCCTTGTGGGCTTGGCCATATTGGCGAGAAAGTTGTGGATACAGCAAAGTAAGGCAACTTCTCATTTCTTTAAATTTAGAATCTGGGCAAAAGCCTGCCACTTAGCTCCTCTATAGGGCTATGAAATATTGCATATGCATATTTTCTTTACATGATAATTTATGGCTTAAATATCCTCAATATCCAGTTCAAGAGCAGGATCCTGTGCTGAGACCAGTTAAGGAGATCTAAGCAAGGTGCAATGTAAGCCCCCATTACATTGTCTGTCATAATATTACACTCTGTTCTATTTAAAGATAAACACCATTATCAAGGATTTGCTTTTTGCTTTAGTGTTCTTTTTTTTTCTGCCTCTGACAGATGTACCCAGGTGACCTGCACAACTCTGCTCCCGTTTTCCTTAGCAAGGACTCCCAGAATGTACCAATGTACTGAGCTTTATCAATGCAGGGTTGATTTTTACTCTTCGTAACTGCATTTTGTTTCGTGTCAGTTCACTGCACACATCACATGCTTTATTTCCAGTGTTTTTTAACATTGCAGCACAACTTGCTTTCTGCTTGCTGCTGTACAAAATGCAATTGCTATAGGCTGGAGAGTCTGTTTGATATTATGTAATAATTGACATTTGGGTATTTTAGCCAATTGGTGGAGTTTACATTCTGCAGTTAAACATGTACTTTTTTTCTAAATCCAGTATGCTTAAATTAGAATTAGACCACAGCGCTCTAAAATGATGTAGTGTGATGAGCGACAATGGTAGGGAGTAGTATAACTGCACCAAGATCTTCTTTGTTTTAACTGCTGTTTTTTGCTTCTTACACAGAAAAAAGCCCAATTTAAATGAGTAAGTAAGCGATAAGATGGTAAATCTTGACTGCACAGAAGCCCAATGGGACTGACAGTACTTTTTCAGTTTTGCATACTATTTTTTTTTAACTAGACTGCTGTGTTATTGCAGAACATGAGAATGAAATGGCTAATTAACACATTTAGGGTTGGATACATGGTCTTTTTGAAAGAACTAAAGTCAGTCAATATTTACATTGCTACAAGGCTTACTTATTTTAAGAAAGAAGTGAGCGAATGAAGAAAGAAACCATTATAGAGAGTTCACAAATTAACTCTGCAAGAGAACAGCTCTACATTTTATGCTTGAACTGTCTGTTCTCATACTGAACCTCAAACGAAGTGTTAGAATTGTAAATTGAACAAGCTAATGAGATGGCAAAACTGCTGGGGAACCAACTAGAGCTTGGAACTAAGTTTTCCTTCCCTTCATATGCGAAAAAGCCATTTTGTTGTCTGTGATACAGAAAAAATTGAAAAGTATAATTACTTGCAGTGTTCCTTTGTGGTGCCATGTATGCTCAGAATAAATTACTACTTCGTATATTACCTCTGCTCATTGCTCCATTTAGCTTTATTTTTTAACGTTGACATGTCTTCAGTATTGTATAGTATAGTATCTGTTACCTGATTTTGGTTGGTTTCATCTAAAACCTAATGCTGCCATCTTGCAGGTCTCGTTTTTAAAACTGGTTACCAACTTCAATGGGACTTAAATTAAAATTAGAGCAACAAGATACAACTACATCATTATTCCTAATAAGTAAATAAGGATGTTTTTCTTTCATATCATGCCATTATAATGAAACGTGTCTTTGACTGTAATAACTGTCACGGCTGTAATTGTAATTTACATTGTGCACTTGGAAATGATTGCATTTAAAATGTCATGGCTTTTACTCATCCATCCTCTATCCAAATTAAATACCTGTCGTTCACTGGGAGAAGTATTTTGTATTGAATTCAAATAGTTGCAGTAATAGAGGCCTATGTGGTAAACTGTTTAATCCGTTTCATAATGTAGAATGCTAAATAAAGGTAATCAAAAAAAAAAGTTCTTTAGAAAGTCTAAAAGGTACCAGTTTGAGTGAGGGTGCACCATTGTGGTGATTTTTACATTAGTCTATTCTATTCTAGAATTTGGGGGAGGTGGTACCTCAGACCATGGGGACTTGGCTTGAGAACCGCCGGTTCAAGTCCCTGTTGGGCCAAGTATGGAGTGTGTCCAGTTTGCCTTGGGCACTGCTGAGTAGTCCTCGAGCCAGGCACCAAACCCCAAACTGCTCCAGGGGCGCTGTATCATGGTTGTGTGTATAAAGGGGGGTTTGTGTAAGAAAGATAACAACCACAATACCTGGCAAATGCCTTCATTGTGGATTGGCATAAAATTAAAAAATTCAAGAATTATGTTAAGTAAATAATTATGCTCCATTGTATTTTTTGCTTTGTTTGATTATGTTGCATTCTATTCAGTTCTGTTTTATTCTTTTCTATTCTGCTCTGCTCTATTATGTAATATTTTATTCTATTCTATTCTATTCAATTATGTTGTACTGCAGGCCTGTTCCATTCTGTGTTCTATGTTCTATTCTTTTATGCTCCATTTGATTCTATTTGGTTCTATTCTATTCTGCTAACATGTTCCACGCTATTTTGTTCTGTTCTTTTGTATTCTATTTTCCTCTGTTCTATCTACTTCTGTTCTATTATATTATTCTACTCTGTCCTATTTGGTTCTATTCTATCTACTGTCTTTAGCCCACTTTAGTCCAGTTGAGTTTCACCACTGTGTCAATGTTACAGGAATTCAGTCATTAATCTTAATGTGTGCGTAAGTGGAATCAGTTTTGCCACTAGATGGAGGTCAACCCTGTATGAAATATGTTCTTTTTGTTATATAGCTTGCTGTTTTGTGTGTGTGTGTGTGAGAGAGAGAGAGAGAGAGAGAGAGAGAGAGAGAGAGAAAGAGAGAGAGAGTCAGAGTCTATTCAAGCACAGAAAACGGTTCTTTTTCATGACCAAAATATTCTGTATAGGAAAAAAGTGACAAAAGCCAGAGGTTGTTGTTTGTCACTACAGAGCTCCACACAGTAAAACACAGGATGTAAACATCTTAACATTAGAAAATACATTTCTAACAGGGCCCTTGACTCTTGCCATTTGAGGACATCAACAATCAATCAATCAATCAATAAATCAATCAATCAATCAATCAATCAATACATCTGCACTCTCCTTGTGCATTGCTGCTTGAAGATAATAAAGCATCAGTGGGAAACACGGATGGCCAGCGTGAAGCGTGAGTGGCTCTTCTATGCTCTGTGACAATCACTGTGAAGGCAACGCTTTGCACAAGCATGCATAGTCTTCATTAAATACTGACGGAAAGAATTGTATTGTGGTTTTATGATAGTAAAATCTGTATTTAAATAAGACTCTGTACAATTAAAAGCCCAACTTGGGACAAAATTAGCAATAGTTATAAACTCTCTTTGCAGAACCACAGTCCGAACTATGTTAAATTGCATTGTAACTAGGACAAAAATAACTTCATATACATAGACTATAAGCTACCTTTTAGTCTTCAGGTTAGGGGTATACTACTGTTTCAAGGGGTGATGCTGGCGGTCCAGAAAACCAATGTAAAACCTCAGTAGGTATTGTTCACAGGTGTTACGTTGTTTTCTTTCGACTAAAATTATAATTTACATTCATTTTTAGCCGGTTGTAAAGCACAGTTTCAACATTTTATACTGTGTCTTGGCTATCACAGGTCCACCGCTGCATGTTGAAAAAGGCATCATTTTCTTTAGTGTTTCTATAGCAACTGTAAATTTAAAACAAAACTTACCAGATTTACCAGAGTGCCTCTTACCGACTGAGAGCATGGCAAGACTAACAATGAAGAGCGCAGGCTGGTCCCATGTATACAGTGTACTCTGTGTACATTACTGTTAAAGGTACATCTCTAAAACCAGAACTCACATCAAACCCATTGTAGAAATATTTCCTGTACTCCTAAAACATAATAAAATAAAATAAACGTAAAATGACATAACCAAATGACACTTACTAAAATAAGCGTTTCGTCACAAATGTGTATGACTTGTTTATAATGTTTGTGACACGTTTATGTCATGTGTCATGGCACTCTTATATAGGTACCTTCAAGTAAATTGTAACTGTGTTGTCTTCAGCTTTGCACCAACTAAACTCAAATTGTAAAATAGTTGTTGTAAAATGTAAAATGTTTTATATGTTTTAATGTTTTGTGTGTTGCATGTTATGTTATTTTTGTTATTGCCACTCTTTATTCCAACCCCCACCGGCCCGTCAGACACCGCCTACTAAGAGCCTGGGTCTGACCGAGGTTTCTGCCTAAAAGGAAGTTTTTCCTCGCCACTGTCGCACTGTTGCTTGCTCTGGAGGAGACTACTAGAACTGTTGGGTCCTTGTAAATTCTGGAGTGTGGTCTATCTGTATAGTGTCTTGAGATAACTCTTGTTATGAATTGATACTATAAATAAAATTGAATTGAATTGAATGTGGTGGTCTACAAAGTTTACCCACGGGTACCATTAAAGTAACCTGAACCTAAAGGTTGTTTTTTCAGGGGAAACAACGTGGGGTGATTGTGTAAAGCTTTATTGATGGTTTAAATTAAAATGAATTAAAATTGAAAAGTTAGTAAAGGTAAAGAAGGTTGATTGATTGATTTACAAATGTGAGTATAATATATTCCTGACATTTAATTGAGGTCAAGCTGGATTTAATGTAAGAAGAATAGCTGCTTCCTGTTGAAAACAGGGATATGCGAGAGGAAACCAACTGTTTTGACCAATTGCTGATGGGGCTGCATGAGGGTTCAGCAGCTCCTTCAACAATGAGGATTGTGATTTTAAATGTCATTGCCAGCGTGAAGCAGCATTCCGGCAAAGTGGTCCAAGTAGGTCAAGAAGCATTGTATTCTCATCATCTGCAGAAAATGCACAGCGATAACAAAGGGCACCGAGCGTAGGCAGAAGCCTGTCCTGTATTTGACATTGACTATCTCTACTTTACCAGAAAAAAAGAAGAAAACGACTGAAATACCAACTGAAAGACTGAAATCTGCATCCTACAATTGGCTTATCAGCAAATCTGAACATCTAAAAATAGTTTCTGAAATGTTTGGGGCTAATTTTCATTTCAACAATGCATAAAATGGAACAGCTCAACTTTTCAAATGAGCTGTCTTGCAATGAGGAAGACAACTGCTGAATTATGTACAAAACTGAAAAACACTGGTACACAACGGTCTTCCATATTTAGAGACATAAAAACATCGGAAGCACA
This sequence comes from Etheostoma cragini, assembly GCF_013103735.1. Classification (NCBI taxonomy): domain Eukaryota; kingdom Metazoa; phylum Chordata; class Actinopteri; order Perciformes; family Percidae; genus Etheostoma; species Etheostoma cragini. The sequence goes on along the minus strand of NC_048418.1, from coordinate 6,184,773 downwards.
ATTCAGGTACTGACAATACATATTTGCTTGACAGAGCAGTGCCCTTGAGCAACATACATTCATTATATGTAAAATGTTTATTGACCTGTAAAAAGGCTGAGAGATCACTGTTATTTCTGTCAGCCTTTGATGTTAAAAAGTCTGATGTACGTCTCAACATTGCCCTCAATGATGATATTGGATTTTAGAATCCACATTTATCAAACATATGTGAATCCCTGATATTGCAATACCAGATATTGGTTATTTGCATATAAAATCCTTTCTGCTCCAGAGAAAAGCAAAAAATAAAAAGTTATATTGTAAAGAGTTAATTATTTACATCGTTTTTAGCAAACTAACCTTATGTCTTCAAACCATAAAATCTGAGAACATTTAAGTGGAGTCTTGGGAGGTAATTACCCTTGGCTGTGGTGTATGCCTGAGATCTACAACCCTTGCTAGAGAGAAGATGCTGAAGAAAACAGAGGCACACAGCAGGATCAATATCTATTTCATGCTTCTGTAGAATAATTGACAATGTAAAATGTATTGGTGCAACAACTTAAGTTTGACCTGCTCTGTGTGTATAAATTGGTTTTAAGGTCAGTTTGGTCATACAGAGCCTGATGATGCCTGTGAGTTTTATGTAACAGTCAAGAAGAATGACATGGAGTCATTGCTCTCAGCAGTACAGCTCCAGCTCAGCAGGTTCTCTGTTTTTCTGGGACAAAGTACTTTCTGTGCAGCCATGTTTCCTACAAAAATTGTGTTTCCACAACAAAAGTGCATTCTGAATTAACAAAGTGAAAAGTATTTATTCTCTGATTTGTTTCTAATCTAAATACACTTTCAAAGTCCTTGTTGGGGTTGGGTCTAGAGCCATGAGGTAGCACACTTAGAAATGTTTTGTAGTGTTATATATCAATGAATTATGAAACATTCTTTCCTATTTACACATCCAGCCGATATGAACCAATAGTAGAATTAATTTAGAGTCACATCACTGGACAACTAACGTGTCAAAATCTCCTATCACCTTGTTTTTTGTCTCCATCACCTCCTGAGAGAAACACCAGGCTCTTTAGCAGCTAAATGCTTTGTCCACTACCATGAGGCGCTGGGCAGGGATTGTAAATTTTTTTTTCAGCATTTATTTGATGAATTATTTTCTTTCTATGATTGGAAACAATGGACTAAACTGAAATTGTAAAGTTAGTGGGTGTCAACCCAAAATAATGTGCTGAAAGGATAATTTCATGTAGGTTTTTTACCATCAGCAACCCCTTTAACATTACACAAAGTAATTTCATCCATTGTTAATATAAGAGATACGTATACAGTGCAGATTTATAAATAGAGTCTTCCTACCTTTAAATATATACAGTAATTATGACATTTTCTATTTGTATTCAAGGGATTTGTTGCTCTTGTTCTGTCAAAATGTTGTTTGTTATTTTAATGCTAATGCCTCGATTGAAGGATTACATGGTGCTTTGCAGAATGAGACGATACTCTTTTCAAATCCCATTAGAATTAGATACAGTTTAAAATGTGTAAGATACAGCAAAAAGGCTGTTCTTCTTCCTAACATTTTTCAGATTTCCTATCTAACAATGGCAGTAACAGTATATTTCAAGGTGGGTACATCTAGTCATGTACCTGCCTTGAAATATGCTGTACTGCTATTGCCTTAAGATGACAAAGCAATTGACTTTCCCATTAACCTCCCTTAATGTATATAGATTACGGTTATGTTGCTGGGCTATTTGTATCGTGGTCAGCATTTAACTGAGTGGGGCAGAAGAAGGCAGCACAACTGTTCAGTGTTTAGTGACTCGACACTTAGAAGCTATCAGAAGGGTTCTCAAGGTCTGCAATCCCGCACGGCCGTTCACGTTTCACAATGTGACATTCGCCTGCTGAGGGATGATGGGAAGGAAGCAGACACCGTGACGGGCAGGGATGAAGGACACACCCGTGTGCTAGAATATCAGTTACAATAGTGTCACAAAGACGACTAAAGGTTTTACCTACACTTTATTTATTGTCTAAGTGGGATAGGAAATCATTTAAATTCATCCAGTTTGACTCTATTCCACCAAATTGGGTACTGTGACTTTTTCGATAATACTAATTTTTTCTAACTACAATACTATAGCTTTTAGCGACATACCTACAGTATACTTTGATTTATTAATTACTTTTTTGGAAATGCTATACTATAACTTTTTTCAACATACTATACTATGACAATTTTATTATTTTTTTAACATGCTTTACTATGGCTTTAATTCACTTTTTCAACATGCTATACTATGACTATTTTATTACTTCTTTGGGCGTACTATACTATGACTTTTTTCAATAATGACTTCTTGATGGCTTTTTTTGACATGCTATACAATTACTTTTTCATGACTTTTTTCCGACATCCTATACTATGACTTTTCATGACTCTATTCGATATGCTATACTGTGACTTTTATCGACATACTATACTATGACTATAGTTAGTGTTTAATTAATTTTTCAAAATTCTGTACTAACTATTTTGTTACTTTTGTCAACACACTATACTATGACTATTTTATTACTTTTTTGGCATACTATACTATAACTTTTATTCACTTTTTTCAACATACTACAGGGTGACTTTTATTTACATTTTTCAACATACTATACTATGACTATTTAATTACTTCTTTGGGTATACTATACTATGACTTTTTTCAATAATGATTTCTTAATGGCTTTTGGTTGACATACTATACAACTGCGTTTTCATGACTTTTTTCCAACATACTATACTACAACTTTTTTTTGACATACTATACTATGACTGTTTTATTACTTTTTTTGACATACTATACTATAACTTTTTTTCAAGATACTATACTATGACTTTTATTCACTTTTTTCAACATACTATACTATGACTATTTTATTACTTTTTTGGCATGCTATACTATGACTTTTATTCACTTTTTTCAACATACTATATTACGACTTTTTTATAACTTTTTTTTGACGTACTATACTATGAATATTTTATTACTTCTTTGGGCATTATGACTTTTATTTACGTTTTCAACATGCTATACTATGACTGTTTTATTATTTTTTTGACATACCATACAATGACTGACTCATTACTTTTTTGACATACTATACTACAACTTTTTTCAACATTCTACACTATGACTATTTTATTATTTTTTTGGTGTCCTGTACTAGGACTTTTATTTACTTTTTTCAACATACTATACTATGACTATTTTATTACTTCTTTGGGCATACTGTACTGTGACTTTTTTCAATAACAACTTCTTAATGGCTTTTTTTTTACACGCTATACAATTATAGTAATATACTTTTTCATGACTCTATTCGACATACTATACTATGACTTTTTTCAACATACCATACTATGAATATTTTATTACTTCTTTGGGCATAATATACTACAACGTTTTTCAACATACTATACTATGACTGTTTTATTACTTTTTTGGCATACTATATTGTAACTTTTATTTTCTTTTTTCAACATACTACACTGAGACTTTCATTTACTTTTTTCAACATACTATACTATGACTATTTTTTTACTCCTTTGGGCGAACTATACAATGACTTTTTTTGACAATGACTTCTTAATGGCTTTTTGTTGACATGTTATACAATTGCTTTTTCATGACTTTTTTCCGACATACTATACTATGACTTTTTTTGACATACTATACTATGAATATTTTATTACTATTTTGAAATACTGTACTATGACTTTTATTTACTTTTTTCAACATACTATACTTCGACTATTTTATAACTTTTTTTTGCCATATTATATACTCAGACTTTTATTTACTTTTTTCAACATACTATACTATGACTATTTTATTACTTCTTTGGGCGTACTATACTATGACTTTTTTCAATAATGACTTCTCAATGGCTTCTTTTGACATGCTATACAATTACTTTTTCATGACTTTTTTCCGACATACTACACTATGACTATTATTAGTATTTAATTACTTTTTAAAAATTCTGTACTAACTTTTTTATTACTTTCGTCAACATACTATACTATGACTTTTTTTTGACATACTACACTATGATTGGTTTATTACTTTTGTCGACATACTACGTTACAACTTTTTATAACTTTTTTTGACATACTATACTATGACTATTTTGTTACTTTTTGGCATACTATACTATGACTTTTATTTACTTTTTTCAACATACTACACTATGACTATTTTATTACTTCTTTGGGCATTATGACTTTAATTTACTTTTTCAACATACTATACTATGACTATTTTATTACTTCTTTGGGCATACTATACCATGACTTTTTTCAATAATGACTTCTTAATGGCTTTTTTTACATGCTATACAAATACTTTTCCATGACTTTTTTCCCGACATACCACACTATGACTTTTCATCACTCTATTTGATATACTGTACTGTGACTTCTATCGTCACACTACACGACTGTGATTAGTATTTAATTACTTTTTCAAAATTCTGTACTAACTATTTTGTTACTTTTGTCAACACACTATACTATGACTATTTTATTACTTTTTTGGCATACTATACTATAACTTTTATTCACTTTTTTCAACATACTACAGGGTGACTTTTATTTACATTTTTCAACATACTATACTATGACTATTTAATTACTTCTTTGGGTATACTATACTATGACTTTTTTCAATAATGATTTCTTAATGGCTTTTGGTTGACATGCTATACAACTGCGTTTTCATGACTTTTTTCCAACATACTATACTACAACTTTTTTTTGACATACTATACTATGACTGTTTTATTACTTTTTTTGACATACTATACTATAACTTTTTTTTAAGATACTATACTATGACTTTTATTCACTTTTTTCAACATACTATACTATGACTATTTTATTACTTTTTTGGCATGCTATACTATGACTTTTATTCACTTTTTTCAACATACTATATTACGACTTTTTTATAACTTTTTTTTGACGTACTATACTATGAATATTTTACTACTTCTTTGGGCATCATGACTTTTATTTACTTTTTCAACATACTATACTATGACTATTTTATTACTTCTTTGGGTATAATATACCATGACTTTTTTCAATAATGACTTCTGAATGGCTTTTTTTGACATGCTATACAATTACTTTACCATGACTTTTTTTCCGACATACTATACTATGACTTTTCATGACTCTATTCGATATACTGTACTGTGACTTTTATCGACACACTACACGACTGTTATTAGTATTTAATTACATTTTCAAAATTCTGTTCTAACTATTTTGTTGCTTTTGTCAACATACTATGCTATACCTTTTTTTGACACACTCTACTATGAATGTTTTATTACTTTTTTTGACATACTATAAAATGACTTTTTTATTACTTTATTGACATACTATACTATAATGTTTTTCGACATACTATACTATGACTATTTTGTTACTTTTTTGCATACTATACTATGACTTTTATTTACTTATTTCAACATACTACACTTTGACTATTTTAGTACTTCTTTGGGCATTATGACTTTAATTTACTTTTTCAACATACTATACTATGACTATTTTATTACTTCTTTGGGTATAATATACCATGACTTTTTTCAATAATGACTTGTGAATGGCTTTTTTTACATGCTATACAAATACTTTTCCATGACTTTTTTCCGACATACCATACTATGACTTTTCATGACTCTATCCGATATACTGTAC
>NC_048418.1:6174517-6178915 GCF_013103735.1 Etheostoma cragini | reverse complement strand
TATTTAATCAACATACTATACTGTGACTGTTATTACTTTTCGACACACTATACTACGAGCATTTAATTACTTTTTTTCAACATTCTGTACTGACTAATTTTTTACTTTAGAAACATACTATACTATAACTTTTTTTGACCAACTATTCTATGACTATTTCATTACTTCTTTGGCATACTATTCTATGACTTTTATTTACCTTTTTTCAACATACTATACTATGAGTATTTTATCACTTTTTTGGCATACTATACTATGAATTTTATTTACTTTTTTCAACATTGTATACTATGACTATTTTATAACTTCTTTTGGCATACACTACTATGACTTTTTTCAATCATGACTTCTTAATGGCTTTTTTTTGACATGCTACACAATTACTTTTTCATGATTTTTTTCCAACAAACTATACTACCACTTTTCATGACTCTATTTGATATACTATACTATGTATTTTATCGACGTACTATACTATGACTGTTTTAGTACTTTTGTCGACACACTATATTATGACATTTTAATAACTTTTTTGACATACTATACTGTAACTTTTTCAACATACTATACTATGACTATTTTTATTACTTTTTTGGCAAACTATACTATAACTTTTATTTTTATTTTTTCAACATACTACACTGTGACTTTTAAATACTTTTTTCAACATACTATACTATGACTATTTTATTACTTCTTTGGGTATACTATACTATGATTTTTTTTAACAATGACTTCTTAATGGCTTTTTGTTGACATGCTATACAATTGCTTTTTCATGACTTTTTTTCCGACATACTATACTATAACTTTTTTTGACATACTATGCTATGATTATTTTGTTACTTTTTTGGCATACTATACTATGACTTTTATTCACTTTTTTCAACATACTATACTCTGACTATTTTATTACTTTTTTGGCATGCTATACTATGACTTTTATTCACTTTTTTCAACATACCATATTATGACTTTTTTATAGCTTTTATGGGCATTATGACTTTTATTTACTTTTTCAACAAACTATACTATAACTATTTTATTACTTCTTTGGGCATACTATACCATGACGTTTTTCAATAATGACTTCTTATTGGCTTTTTTTACATGCTATACAATTACTTTCCATGACTTTTTTCCAACATACCATACTTTGACTTTTCATGACTCTATTCGATATACTGTACTGTGACTTTTATTGACACACTACACCACTGTTATCAGTATTTAATTACTTTTACACCATTCATTTTTCATAACTTTTTTTCAAAATTATACACTCTGATTTTTCAACAAACACTTTGATTTTCAGATGATTTTTTTCATCGCCCCACACCCTGATTTTTGAACATCTTACATTATGACATTATCACCACCACTCCGTATTACTGTCTCTACAGGTACTCGAACCATTAACATTCTGGATCCTAGCCTTACTTGCTACGCACTGAGCTACTGCCACCCTAACGCTTCAGTGAAATTCTTTCTCACTTACTACTACACCCTTCCTACTTTTCCAACTATTCTCACTACTACTTCTTGTTATGCAATTATGCCAGCAATCCAGTTTAGAGTTTATCAAATAACTTTATGTATTTATATAATTTCTTATGAAAATTTTTAATGCAAACACTGTTCTTCATAGGTAACCAATTACTATGATGTTGGTGTTGTTCAGGACTCAGGTCCATTTGAAAAGTTAAAGCACAACTGAAGAAATTGCTCTGCAGATATCAAGCAAGACACTGAATTGCAGCTTGCTTCATTTATGTTTTTTCTCTCCAAAGGAATCTGTCAGCGATGTAGGCTTTCTGTTAGATTTTCATATCTGTTGTTTGTTTCACAGGTCTGGTGTTGATGTAAAAAATTGTATTTTTGACCTGTATTGATTTTTTGGGGCTCTTTAATCATGTTTTCCTTAGAGAGAAATCACACGATTTTCACTCATGCCTTGAATGAAGATTACAATTCAGGCAAAACTATGTTGGAAATTACAATTAAACAGTATACATATTATTAACTAATAAATCAACGTACAAGAAGGCTGCTTGCTGTTTGAGAATTCCAGCAATAACAATTGGAGTGCATCCATTTTCCTTGTTGTGTGGATGTGTTTTATGATTATACTGAACTGTTAGAGAAAGTGCTCTCTCTTTTTTGATGAAAAAAGAAGTATTGTAACATTGGACAACTGTGTGAATTGAATACCAAAAACCCAAACTGTAAACTCCCCCACAAGCATATGAAAAATGTTCAGATTCAGACACAGCTTTAAAACGAGTTTCCAGAATCTGGAATATTAAATCTTTAGCCATAGACCTCTTACACCATCATAAAATGTTCAAATAATTGCCTTGCCTATCCCACATATGTGCATTTGGGAAAATGAAAGGCCTTTTAGTGGGGTGTTCTTACCAGAAGCAATGCATTAAAACCTTGATTTCCACACTACTATTTTCCACACTATTATTTCTGCATAATTGTCTGGTTGTTAAATCAATTATGACGGTCTCTAATCAACAGCACAGCCTGCAGGTACACTGGGGGAGATCTTTGAAAATAATGTGCAATGATTAGAGGAGGTGCACGCTGTATACAAATTAAACAACAGTTTAGCACACTCAGCGTGTATTCAGTGATAGAAGGGGTTTTACAAAACAACAAACACACTTCAAAATGCCACATTATACATTTTGCGCATTTGCCACTGTGTCCATGACAATCATTGTAAGCAATGCTTTGTTGGACATGAAATGACACAGTTTGCTTCCTACGACAACTAAAATTACAGAATTTCACATTTTATCATTTGAGATAGGCTATGTATTATCTGCTTCGATCAGGTCTGTTTTTTGTGTGTGTATGTTTTTCAGTGTTTGGAAAATGTTCTACAATTGATCCTGATATTAGCTCAGCTGTCTGCTCTGAGGCTGCTGTTGTTGAATCTGGACATTCAGTGTCATTTGAAGTTCCCTGTTGAGTTTTACAGAAGTGTCATAAGTGTACAAAACATACTCTGTGATCGGCCCACCAAGCTAAACTCTGGTAGGTGCTACAGGATGCCTCTGGCTGAAACAACATGTGTAAGACGTCATTTATTTCACAATTCCATTTAGTATTTGCACTGTCGGTGTTGCTGTCATGGGTTGTGTGTGTGTGTGTGTGTGTTTGTGTGTGTGTGTGTGTGCATGTGTGAATGAAATGTCGGATAAGCCAAGACCATTTTCTACCTTTGTTGACAAGTATTGTTTTCTATTCTAATGTGTAACTGTTGCTAATACCTAATATTTAGAGCAATAGTTCAACCATTTGTGTGACACACTCTTTTGTTATGGTTGGGTCCGGCTGGCCGTGAGTTTTTTTTTTTTTAACTATTTTTCTGAGTTTTCTGTTGGCCTGCCCTGTTTTCCTGCTGTTTCTTTTGGTTTCCCACTCTCTCTCCTGCCAAAGCCAGCTGACAACGCACACCTGAGTTTTATCAACAATCAATTGCTCCCGCTGGTAACACCTGCCTGTATCTCCAATCCACGACAGTATATCTACCCCGGCTCTCCATCCACTCTTCACTTGATTGTTGCTCTGGTTATGCTGGTGAGAATCGATAAAGAAACACGTTATCTTGAATATTTGTCTCCCTGTGATTTCCTGTATTTTGTTTTCTCCCCACTGTAATATCATCTCCACTCCCGTTCCTGTTTCCGGACAGCTTGCTTTCCCTCTCTGTCCTCCTCCCACGGCGGCCCGCTTCCATCCGTCTCCAGCTCCGGTCCCAGTGCCTGCGTCTCCTCCTTGGCTCACCGTTTCTGAGCATCCTCACTCTCCGAGATCTCCCCAGCTTCCCATCCTCTGCGTCCCAGTCCTTGGCGGTCGCCTTCCCATTCCCCTTTCCCTTTTTTCCCAATAAATCCTTTATTGTTGAGCCATGCATTTGAGGGTTCCCGTTCTCACCAAAACACTTTTTCACTTTCTTACCAAGAGACGAGAAGATTGATGCTGTCTTATAATGTCTGCTTGTTATGTAAAAAGCTGGAGCCAGAAGGTGTTTAGCTTAGCTTGGTATAAAGACTGAAAGCAGGGGGACACAGCGTTCAGTCTTGGCTCTCAAAAATACTTATTTTAATGCACTTTTTCTTTTTGTTTAAACAGGTCTTGATGAACAACACCCATTGTTTTTCCGCAAAGCATCTTTAGCACTGGTGGACGCTGAAGTGGCGCGAAAAGTCACGAAGCAGAGCTATTGTCATTTTGGCGCCCATGTTGTTCAATCCGTCCTGCCACGCATTGGCCACGCAGAGCGGCCGCACCGGCATGCGCTACAGCAGTGGTTCTCAACCGGTGGGGCGGGCCCCCCCGGGGGGGCGCGGACTCTCTCCCGGGGGGGCGCGAGTAGACTAC
>NC_048418.1:6131384-6174417 GCF_013103735.1 Etheostoma cragini | reverse complement strand
TGATGATAATAATATTAATGAATCTATCAATCTATCTATCTATCAATCGTTCGTTCGTTTGTGGTGTGTGGGGCGTAGTGCACTAGGGCCCCAACTGCAATGAACCAGCTTTGGGGGGGCCCAGCTTGCAAAAGGTTGAGAACCCCTGCGCTACAGCAATGGTTTCGGCATCTCCTCCATTTCTTAGGAATGCCACAGTGTAGCCAGCACCCAAAAAAACATCCAGGTTCATGGTGATTTACACTGTCTTGACGTCTATTAGGTACAAGGAGACAAAAAACATTCACTGAGAGAGAGAGAGAGACATTTTGTACAGTGGAGAGGAGACAGATTGCTTCCCATTGATTGACTTCAGTTGTTGGGTTTCTTGGGAAATAAACCTGGCATTTGATACAGTTAGAATACAGCCATATCAACTGAAATAAAGAATATTGACATGTTTCTGAATGAGAATAAATAAGGCTCTAGGTCTTGGTATGAAGCAAAGATGTGGCGTTAAAAATCCATTTTCAAAATCCTTCTCTTATATAAGAGCACGGGTAACTCCAAAAGCACACCTGAAACTACAGTGCCAAGCATCAGAGGAAAATGATTAAAGGTTAAGTACCATGGACCATGGTTACGTATCACAGACTGACCTTTACACAGTTACTGTAATCAACGGTCTCTATAAATACATCTTTCAACTACCACGTATTGGGTTAAAGGGTTTTCTTTGTAAGAAAAGAAGCATTGAATCTTTTAAAATACATTTTATTATGTAGAAGACAAAATGTACAATATTCACATTGGAGTGGTTGTTACAGACTGATGTTAATGGAATTAATTCCATTTCAGATAATAGAAATGTTATTTCCTTGTTCTAGTGTTGCAACAAACAAGTAGAAAAAAACACAACATGTTCACATCAGAAATACAATGCCATGGTAGAAATGTAAAAAAACAGACAGACTTTGCTGCATTCAAAATGAACCTCTTTAAACAAAACCACCCACCCACGCCCACATACTTATGGGCAATGACAATGTAGTTTCAGTAAGAGGAACGGTTTAGGTCTACTTGTAATGGAATCTGCAACAAGGTCCACAAAACATATGCACTTCACAGCAAAAATTAGCTTCATCACATTTACACAAAACACTGACGAAACACACAAAAAACCTAAAGAAGAGTACAAAATATAACTCACTGGTTAAATCCATATTTATTAGTTGCCACTATGTGCCACTATGTGCCTCAAGCCTCTTTTTAGAGTTTTAGTTAAAGTTAATCACTAGTTATCTTTAAAGGGTTGATTCAGAGAAGAAAGGTATGGTTCAGTTTTTACTTTCCACATTAAATAATGTTCATCTTTCTGATCCATCTTAATGTCATACAATCAATTAGATGTATGAGAAGCTGATTGGGATCCAGGTTTCCCCAAGCCACTTACTCTTCCCTATTTTGGAGTCCCAAAAAATAACATGATACTTCAAATAATTCCACCAACGTGATTTCATTTAATGTCTTCATTAAGTCCATCAACATATCGTGTTTGTATCAGCACACAATTCAAACCCCTTAGCAGTGGATCTCGTAAGCGACCTGGGATCCGAAGAGGAGACTCTGACTGAGGAAGAGTTCCTCTGGGTCTGTTGTTAAGGGTCCCTCGCCTCCATCTGCTGGGTTTCTGAGAAGCCCCAGTCCCCCTGATCTGGTCAGTGTCTGCACCATTTCGTGGTCAAGGAGAGCCTCCTTCATACCCTTCTGCTGGACAAACCCGCTCATCATGGGACACCTGGAAGAAGTGGAGACCAGGACAGGCTGGGTTCTGTTGAGTACGTACATCTCGTGGCCGTGGTCGTCGCGGTACTCCTCCAGCTGCGCAAAGGTGGTGGGTCCGTCTGAGTAGTCGTTTACATAGAGGATGCTCTCTTCCTTGCTGGTACAGTAGGAGCCACCTTCTTCTTTGCGGTACTGCTGGTGACGAGTGTAGATCATAATCAAGAGGAGAATGGCAGTTAGTGCCAGCAAGGAGATGCCAACCGCAATGGCGGTTTGTGTAGTAGGGCCAAGAGCATAGAAGTCCATGCTGTCCTGTTCATAGAGCAGCTCCTGGCTAACATCCAGAACCTCTGGCTGATAAAAGGAGTTAGATGAAGAGGAAACAAAGGAGTGCATGTTCAAACGAGGCCAGAAATGGGATGAATATGAAGAAGAAGACATGTTGACAGCCAGATGAAAGGTAACTCTGGCAACACCCCCAGGGTTCCAGGCTTCACACTCGTAGCGCCCAGCATGCGCTACAGTCACATTGCTAAGGAACAGCATGCCGCTGCCCATGTCTGGATCAAAGCTGTCCCTCTCGCCGCCCTCCTCCGTCCCACGTACAGGTCCCTGGAGTCCTCCAACACCCCCAACCTTGATCTCTCCACTGCTGGGCAGGGATGTCACCATTCCTCCAGCTCCAGGCCTGAAGAGCTCACCATTGGGTCCCAGCTCTTGAACCAAGCCTCGAGGTGATAACTGGGCCTTGCCATGCAAGGCTTTCTTCCAGGTCACCTGAGGTTGAGGGTATCCCGAAGCCTGGCAGGAGACTCTGAGGCTCTCCCCTAGTCGCACAGTCAGGTGGCTGGGCTCGAGCTGCACCACAGGGGGGATGCAGACCAGGCTGTTGGGAGCCACCTCCACCAGGCTGAGGTGGGAGAGGCGAGGCGGTTCAGAGCACATCAGCCGACGCTGTTCGGCAGGGCTCAACAGACGCTGTCCATCTTCGCTGATCCAGGTTCTCAGCCAGCCCAGAGCACAATCACATCGCCATGGGTTTTCTGGAGGTGAAGAATGGAAGAACACAAGGTAAACCAAAGTGTTTAGTTTTGCCAACTGATTTTTTGAGAACAAACTTTAAAAGCCCAACTTTTAAGCCAATATGGCAGAGAATCCCTTAAAGTGTTCAAAACAAATCTACAATTCCATGAAAACTAAGCAAACTCCATCGGCCGAATGTGATTTGGTTGTCTGAGGTCAACATGGATAAGATATTGCTAGATGGTTCAGAAGAAATGGAAGTTTGAAGATCTAAAATTCCATGACAGCTGAGCAATCTGCTAAAGATCATGTGATAGGGTTGATAGCTCCAGAAGAGCTTCTAAATTGACCTTGAGGTAAAATAGTTTGGTAAATACATTTGTTTTGTTGCTTAGTTTGAGCTCCTCTGGTGCCTATTGCAAGACTAATTGCCCTGGATTGGAGGTCCCTTTTATAGACAGTGTTCCTTTGATTTATTATTTACCATTGTGTCTATGGGGTTTGGTTTTACAGTTGGAGGAAACCCTTTGATATACAAACTTGATGAAATTGTTATGTTCATTGACATAAGCCTGCAGGTTGTGGCTATAGCAGTCCATTCTTGAGCAGTGTCACTTCTTCAATATTGTGGTATGAAAGCATTTTTCAAGACAAGTCAGAATACAATTTTATCCTGGAGGATTATATCATGTAATAGTGAGACACAGTGTGGTGTTTCGTATCTGCTCTGCCGACCTGTGACACGGAGCACCTGCAGGCTCACAAGCGGTTTGAGGGACGAGGCTCCCAGGGTGCGGAGGTGATTTCTGCTAAGGTCTAGCAGGGCCAGAGATGACAAGCCAGACAGAGCTTGCTCCGCTAGCAGCTCTATGCTGTTTTCCTGCAGGTGGAGTTCCTGCAGACGCTGCAGACAGTAAAAAGACATCAGAGGAAGGAAATTGTTAAAGGAGGAGGAAAAGAAATGAAAAGAATTTTGGCCTGACTCAATTTGTAGGGTAATACTGTAAGTCAGGAATTAGTCAGACATGTGTTCAGGAATTGGATTTATAGTTGAAGACATCATTGTATTTGAAGGGCATCCCGTACAGAAATAGCTTTAGCTCACTGGCAAAACTGAAGCATTTTTTACTTTACCAAAAAGGATTAAGTTAATGTTTTTGGAACGCTTAAAACAAAATTAGCATATAACATTGCTGTCCATCCATCCCTTAATCTCAGCTCTCCAACCTGCAGTCCCCTGAAGGTGTAGTCCTGCACTCTAGTGATCTGGTTCCCAGCGAGGTACAGGATCCGGAGGTGCTCCAGACCCCGAAACATATCTGGGGTGACCAGGTGGATGAGGTTGCCATTGAGGGCCAGCTCCAGCAGCTTCCCCTGGCTGAGAAAGGCCCCGGGCTCCAGAGCTGAGATGCTATTATTCTGAAGGTAGAGGTAATGGAGGCTGCCAAGGCGAGTCAGGTCCTGAAGACGAATCTGCACTATAGCGTTGTCCTGAAGGAATATGGTCTGAGACAGGGTAAATCAAATTAGTAGAGTGATCCCAAATTGATTACATTAGAGACACAAAGGACGGGATGTGATGTTTGAATTGGTGTTCTGTTAAGTACAAGAGAGTGAGCATGGGTTTTTGCTGTGCTCACTGAGTAGAAACATGTATTAACCATGAGGAGAGATTACATTAGCATGGCCTCCATTAGATCTGTCTGCATGGCACTGTGCAGAGCTTTGGCTATATGTTAATGAAGGCAGCACAAACAATGTGGAATGAGCTAGTTCCGGATTGTGATAATGACTGTGATGATGTGGGTTGTGCAGCATTTTTTCGTGGTTGAGTTATTTTGCCAAATGCTGCAGAACACAGACCTTGTCTGCAAACAAAAAATGTTTGAGGGATTGGAGTGTGTGCTTAACCCATAACGCATGGCTGTCTTGATTTCCAAAATTCTTTGGTGATGTTTTCAGAGAAGCACACATGGGCAATGAGGTGAAGTATGATCGACGAGATAGACCTGCTGATTGAGGTTAATGAATCAATTTATGTGGGACATGCTTTTCATTAATATGTATGAGCTGCAATAATGTTGGGGGGCCTGAACCCAAGAGGAAATGTAGGTGTAATGTTAAACATCTTCTCAACAGATGATCAGAGGGTGTGCAAGAGTCACTTTCTGAGCAAGAATGAATAATTACACAGCCAACAGCGCTGCCCCTCCCTCAGGCTTACATCAAATAGGGTCACAGCGAATTGATTAAGCACAATCATTTCGGGGTAATAAGAATGGATTAGAGAGGGAGTTAACTGATGCAAAACCACTGATGCAGGAGGGGCAGCTGCAATGCACTGACAGCTAATGCCCTAACTTATTGTTGATTTGCCAACTGACCTCAGTGACAGAGGGGACATCCTGTGGGATTTCTTTGGTCCCAAGAGAGCCGCACTCCACTGTAAGGCTGTAGCAGCGACAGCCTGCTGGACATCCCGCAGACGGTCGAGGGATGAGGGCCACAAGGATTAGGACAAGTCTAGAGAACCGCAAGAGGACCATGGTGGTTTTACGATAGACCATCAGAGACAAAACCTGGAGAGAGAAGGTGGAGGAAGAGACGAGAATAAATCACTAAAATCAGTTACAACAACAAATCTTTTTTTCTTCATGGTAGCCTAATGTATTTAATCCGCAAAGCAAAGATTGACAGTAGCTGCAGATAATGTTGTATATGCAAATGGCTGTGAAATGGCCAGGGAGGATTGATTAAAGAAAAAAGCATGGGAACATTAAAGTACCTCCGTATCCCCTCCTGTTTTCCTTTCAACTGTGTCTGTTCAGTGGAATTGAAGCAGCTTCTATTATGGGCTTCAATTAATTAAAGATGTGATAAAAGATGTGCAGGATGCCTCAAGGACCTCTCTCTTGTCTTTTGAATGCACACACAAACACACTTACACTCCCTCTATTTCTGTATCTCTCTCACTTTGTCTTAAAAAGACAGACACACACACACACATACACACAAATGTGCATTAAAAAGACAGAGGCTCCATGTTGACCGCTATAATCTTAGAAACCACATTTACTTTCTCAGAGTAAACTTAAAGTGGCAACGAGCTCTAATGATCTGATCAAGAAACCAACCCTGGCTGCTTGCTTCACCTTGCAGCAATATCTTTCTTTGATACAAACCCATTACTGAGCAACTGATATGTAGACTTTTTTTTACTTCTATACAGCCCAGAAGGGATTTATTGTTCCGCTCCAGAGTTTCTCATTGGACATCCAATATCACGCAGCCCAGCAGTGTTCATATAATAGCTCATCTGCAGCAGATCGCATAAAGATACTGCAGGGTTGGAGATAAAATACATGTTGAAATGTCACACTGAGCCTGTCATTCTGTTCCAGTGACAGCAGTAGGTAGATTTATTGGGCTAGCTGAGGTGCCTGCCTCATACTGGAGAATCTTCATCCAGTAGAGAAGCAGACATCTCATTGATCCAAAATAAAGTCTCACATTGTTATAAAACATTCATGCGCACCCCGGCCCGTCTTCCCGTATCCCATTAATCCTGTCTGACTTTGAAATTTCTAGTTTACTTAAGACTGCAGAATCACCCAGCCAGATAATTGATAGCATTTACATCTCGCTCGGAATGATTTGCAGATCATCTAGTTTATTAATTGTTAGAATTAGAGTGCACACAGCTCTCATTACCGATGAGTGATGAAAGGGTCCTGTGCCTGAAATCCACTGTGACTGTTAAATATTCAGTTAGCAGGGTGTTTGAAATGTTCTGTCAGATTGATATCAAGCATGTCTCATTTATACTTACAATCCATTCTAGACCAGTAATTTACTGCCTAAGTGCTAAAGCACTAGGATCACTGTTTTAGTAAACGAGAAGCCATTCTCAGTGCAGCCACGCTGCATTATTAAGCAAATGAGAAATGAACTGGATTTTAATATTGCATGTTTGATTTAGAGCACATTTACGTGGCTAGCCAGCAAGCTTAATACAATGTGACCCACATACTGTAAGCTGTTCAATCGTCTTCTTTCAGCAAAAACAGAGAGACGCTTATTAACAAAAGCATGCCATTTCCTCTCCAGAGCTCTCCAAACAAGCGTAGAGAGAAATTATACACTTCTATTGTTGGGGAGAGAGAGCACAAAAATTGAATTTTGAATAAGGCCTTGGTCTGACATTGAGGTTGTGTTACTTCTCACAGTGCGATGACTTAAAAAAAAGCTTTGACTTGCTTGAAAAGTGTCAGAAGAGGAAGACACTTGGCTAAGAATACACAGAGAACAGGATGCACTGCCGGATATTTGTTGTAACAATATGAGCCCAACATCAATGCAAATGGCACCCTGCCAGGTAGAAAAAATAGCTTATGCATTTCTCTGCTCACTGCAGTGTTACTGAGCGGCAATCATGCCCCGTATTAGGTGTTAGGACAAGGTTGATAAAATGTAGAGACAAGGATCACCTACGGAGTCTGTAAACAGAAAGAAGGCAACAGCAAAAATAACACATACGGGGTGAGGTTTCTTTAAATAATCCTGCTGACTGCAACTTGTCTTACAGTATACTGTAAGTCCTCCCCCAATAAGTTTGCCCTCGCGCTCATCTTTTGTCATGCTGATGTGGGATTTCAGTGGTAAGCGGTCAATTTGTTCATTTCAGTCTCAGTAATCCTGTGCGGAACATACGTAATCTGCACAATCAGATGCTTGTTAGCTAAGCTGCTTTCAGCACTGTTAACGTTTTCATTAAGGGAGTTGCTTTGTTTGGCGTAAAAAAACGAGGTCAACAATAAATCTCTGTTGACTGTTTAACACATACATAGGATGATTTGAATGTAATGTTGTGTACATAGATCTGAGTGTTAAAGGAGAGCAGCTGGAAATATCTGCCAGCCCAGACAGCAGTCAACACAAGCTTGTTCAGCATTCAGTATCAGCATTAACCTCCGGACATGCATCCACACACTGTGCTCTGCAAACATTATTTTGTACTGGACTCCGGTGCAACTAGGACTTTGTTTGTTTGGGCATTTCTGAAATTACAGTTGTGTTCTTCTTGACAAAGCGCTTCGTTTTCACATCCCAAACAAATAATCCTCTGTCGAACAATCATGGTCTGGTTGGCCAAACATTAACAGCACAGAAGATTCACTGCATAGAACTCTTATGATCTTCTCTTATTTTCAGAGGTGCAGCAGACAGTCAGAGGGCTAGAGGCAGAAGTAAAGTTCACATCCCTGTGTTGCCAATGGTGCAGGTTGGCCTCAGCCGTTGTTATGGTTACTCTTGTGATGAGGTTTGCTAGCGGGCCCGAAGGCCAGACACAGTTCCTGTGAGCTGGTGTTAGGCAAACAACTCCACAGAAATAGAAGCTGTCATTTCCCGGAAAGAGAAAATTGCTCACAGGACCTTGAGCTATGTGATGACCCCGGGTTAAATCGTATATTTTCCTTTCATCAAACTCTCTTTCTCCTGCTTGAACTTTTCCCTCCCCTTTCCCCTTTCCCCTCATTTAATCTCTCCTTCCTTCTTGATTTCTTTGAAAGCCTCCATCATTTTCCCTTTCCCCCATCTCTGACCTCTTTCTTCTCTCATCTCTCGTCCTTCTGCGCTGACTGACAGGTGCTAAATCATTTGTCTCAGAGCATCCTTTTGTCTACAAATAGACTGAGGCCAAGGCACGGGGAGAACACTGTGGCACTAAACCAAGAGTAACACACTGACTTTGAGCGATAATCTCAACCCTGCACACACACACACACACACACACACACACACACACACACACACACACACACACACACACACACACACAAAAACACAAACATACACATATACTCATAAACATGCAGAGCACGCCTACAAAGTAGCACTTGTACACTAGCCACCAACAATCAGAGACACTGACTGGCAGACACACACATGATTATGCACTTGCACATCCTGCCTACAACCAGCAGCCACCATCATCAATTCAGACATAGTCAGATACAAACGCACGCAGGCCCGCACGAGCGCACGCACTTGGCACGCACCCACACACACACACACATTTTCGTGTCAGCGGTAAAGGAAGCTCTGCTCTGTTAATAAGAATGCATTGATTTCTTTATTTTGCCACTAGTGCTCTGTCCAGCTGGGCTCTGGAGCCATTGATTTTCACTATGAAAGCAGATGTTGTGGGGTGGGATTTGGGATTGCATTTGTGAATGTCTGTGTTGAAGAGAAGTAAAGTAAAATGATTGCATGTTGCTCATTGCTAAGATGCAGTTTGTGTGTGTGTGTGTTTGTGTGTGTTTGTGTGTGTGGCTCACTGTCAGGCTACCTCAAGAAGAATCACCGTCTCGAGAATCACAGCACCACTTCTCACAGCGGAGCGTTTGGTCTAAAAACCTCACTCCATCTCTCTGTACTTAGACAAGCTTGAAAAAGCGATTCATTTTAAGAGTTTACATGATAAACTGCCGTGACAGGTCAGTCTACGATGCAGAGACTTGTTGGTAATGTAAGCTGGCCAGCTGAAAAGCTCAAACGTTATTGAAATACGGTAAACCTCACAAAAGTTCAAAGCAACCCAGAAACACAGATTTTGTCTGGGGCAATATGATGCTATGCAGGCTAAAGCTACCAGTCACACTTTCTACTTCACAAACAGTAAAAGGCAGCAGGGTTACTCCAACCATGAGTAAAATGAATAGTGATGGGCATTTATTGTCTATTAAAGTTCAACACGTTTTTGTTTTGGAATACTTGCAGTCTGATTTGTGACTGATAATTCAGAAGTAAAAGCGCAATGGCAACTGTATGACTGCATAATCAATATCCATTTTCAACACAAGATTTACTTTTATGCTTTCACTGGAAGGGTGATTGTGAAGTCACATCATCAATGCTAAAAGCGTAAAGATAGATTGTAACCCTCTTTTAGCCACACAACCTTCTTTTTTGTCATTCTGGGCATTTTTTCCTTTATCTGCATGACTAAATGGAGGCAATGTTGCAAAAGCT
This sequence comes from Etheostoma cragini, assembly GCF_013103735.1. Lineage (NCBI taxonomy): Eukaryota > Metazoa > Chordata > Actinopteri > Perciformes > Percidae > Etheostoma > Etheostoma cragini. The sequence continues at coordinate 6,164,598 of NC_048418.1, read as the reverse complement.
GTGTACAAAATGTATGACTTCTAAAACAACTATTGAGTATTATGCACAAAAATCATATTGGTTTGCACAGGAATATATTTATACAGATGAAACTGATATAAAACAAAACAGGGTTCTACTTACTTACAGTCATGAGGCATTATTAAGGAAAAGGTTATTTGCTCAAAATGTCAAACTATTTCTTTAAAGTAATACATTTGGAAATTTTTGAAAAAAACAATCAACCATGGTCTGTTTATGTATGAGGGTCTGTGCCACTCATTGTGTTCCATCAGTCAGCAAACACACTGGCAGCAAGTTCATGAAAGATGTTGCCTTTTGAAATATAACTGTCACTTTTTCCTGCTCTTCCCATTTTAATGACTCTCCTTGTCAAACTCATTTGCCTGAAACTCCCTCCTGTGTTTTGTCATGATTTCTTGTGTTGCTCCTTTTCAAATGCTAGTTTTCTATAATATCTAGCTGTCTCTCACACATGCAAGCTGTCCATTCTAATTGTCAACGTTGGTTGATGCTATCGATCAGAGCCATTTTACTCACAGCAGCTTCATCCGACAGGCTGCAGGATTTATGAGTAGATTATGCCAGTGCAGAATGAATGGTTTGATTTGTACATTTCTTTTCTTCAAATGTTATCAATCTGTTTGCATCCCCACTACCGTTCACCAATTTTTTTTCTCTTACTGGGGGAGTGGGAGTGTGTTGTAATGAGGGAAGCAAAAGTGGACACGCACAGACACCCACCAATGACATTTGATTGTTGCTCACTAGTTTTGGTTCACATTATGATGGATGGATGATATCAGACAGGTTGGAAGTTGGATGGGGGGAGTCACATCCTCCTCTATTTAGAAGCAGATCAATCCCATCTTTCTTAATAGTATCTCCAATTCTGATAAGTGTTCACGTTAACGAATTGTATTTGAGTGTGTTTTCTATTAAGATGTGGAATGATTGTGCTTCCCCCAATGTTCCAGATGGGTGAATCTGAATTATAACCATTACTTCTTTTGTAGCAGTTCAGTTGAAAGTGAAGGTACTACTCAACAGCAATAAAAGTGTGGGACTACATGTGCATCCAGAAAGGAAATGAATGCTTTGCAATGCTACAATAACGATTGCTTACCATCCCGCTATATTACGTTAATAAAATTGGATGTGCAGTAGCGTCTGCAGATGGAGTCATTGACTCCTCATAAATTACAATTATTTGTTGCCATGGAAGTGACTGCATGTGATGGATGTCAGGTGTTTGTCAAATAACGCTCTGGCATGCCTATATTGTGTTATCTGTGAAGTCTGGCATGTGGACGGGAAATAATTAAAATGTAAAAGCAATCTGCTTTTTTTCTCTTGCATTTGTTATTTCAGCTGATCTTTGACATCCGCTCGTATCGTTTTTACTCAGGCCATGAATGGGGGTGCTATGCAATTACAGCCAATAGAGATTTCCGTCATCATTGTCTGGCAGACAGTAGCCAATGAAAAATAAAAGATCTCCTGAGGCATGATAAGTCAACTTGTCTGTACGAATCTGTTCACACAAGAGATATGCCCCACCCTCTGAGTTTAACAAACAAGGTCCTATTTAGGGCCTCCATATAAGGCTCCACATAGCTTCATGTGTGGAATAGCAATTAACCAGGGGGACGTGCATTAAAACTCTGACATCAAGGAAGAAACACTCAGAAGTCAGAGTTAGAAAACAAAACCTTCTTCCTGGGACATATTGTTTGTAACAATAAACTGTAGACTCTTCCTGGCATCTCCCTTTGTGTCACTGTAATATTCCTGCCAGATTCCCACAGGGTGTGTGCTGTGATCAGCAGTGATCTTATTATGCTTCCTTTTTTCCCATCACAACAATATCACTTTAATATTCCCATGTGTTATGAATACACAGTGGCTCTGCAGTGAAATTGATATGGTTAGTCTTTATATTGTATTCTGGGACTAAGGCAGCTGTTTTAGTGCTGTGGAACTGCAGCATGATGGGACAAACTATAGACAATGTTAGATAATTGATCCCTGCTGTGACACATTTGGTAATTAATCTTTTTTGTATTAATCAGATTTTTAATTGTGTGTTTAGGAGACAATCAGCAGGACCAGTGAACAACAACAGCATGGGTGGTTGGCTTGTATTATAGGACATAAAGTAGATATCAGTTGCCAGCTTAATAAAAGGTGCTCTCTCATGTCACGCATGTTTTAGGCTAGAATGTTTGTCGTCATGTACAGCAAACCTCTCCCCACTATCCGAGAGCTGCCCGTCCCCAGAACACACTGTAAAAAAACACAGTCTCTGTAGACAGCCTAGGGTCTACAAACGGCAGCGAAAACAAACTGCACCCACCTGTACCAGGAAGTATTAACAAATACTGTTCTAGCAGTCTAGCCAATAACCGACAAGAAGGATTTAGTTAGTGTTTGAAAATACTCTGAACGTCATCGAGAAGTAACGTGACCCACCATCGCTTAGAATACCTTTAAATACCCCTGGCCAACACAAATGCAGTCTTAAACAACAGCATTGCAATAAATCTTACAGTCCGGATGGTTGTAATGATGAGTTTTTGTTGTTTTAGAGATTCAACTTGATGCTACAGTTTGTAATGTTGTTGAATTGCATACTAATGCACTCAGTGTCCACTTTGTTAGGTACACCTGTAGAGTCAAATGCTTTCCAGTGCAACTGCTCTGCTTCAAAGCTCAGTTTCATTAAGATATTAGCACAATTATGTTTTTGCATTGACGTTGTTATTATACTATCATGTATGTAAATGACAATACAAAATACATATATATATATACAAAAAACACAAAAAACATTACAACACCATCTTTAACTATGACTTCAGTATTAAATATATAATTGAATTTCCGCTAATGTAAATGGAACATTATGAGCTACGCAAAGCTAGATGTTATAGAAGGGCTGTTGTATTAGAGTGCATGGTATTGTACTAGACTATATCATCATGGCATAACACTATTAAGGGGATGTGCTAGTCTGCATCAGTGACCAATAATTTGGGGTTCGTAACAGTGCTGTTGTTCTATTGCTTTGCATTATACTTGAGGAGCATTTCTAATATTTTGTCCCTTCCATTCAAGTTAATAGGGTAGACTCAATTTTGGACCAATACTGTCATTGTATTAACTATTACCATTAACATAAGGGAATGTGTTACTGGGGCAATGATTAATCAATCATATTAGGGCTCCCTCGTGTCGAATAATATTTCATTTCACTTTAACTTTTTTTCAACATGCCATAATCCTTCATACAAAACACATCCGAATACAGATCTTTTGTTCCACTCTCATACTATAATCTCCCAAAGTCCACGGCAGACCGATCTACTTAAAAATACACAACAAAAACAACATTCCTTCATGTGGTTTTTGGGGATTAAAATGTATGAAATGTGAGTCACTAAACCAAAATTTTAAATAACTAGGGTCCCTGACATTTGAGAACCTCTGTCTAACTACAAACGCACCCTAAATCCCCCAGCACACAACTGCAACCTACCGTTTTCCCTGCGTGGACTTGATATCGGCAGCAGTCTTCACACTAGCTCGAGCGACTTGGAATAAGAAAATAAAAAATAAAAAATAAGATGAAGCCCACTTCAAATCACTGCAAATAAATGAGCCAGAGCATTGTTTGCCTCCCTCCGCTCGCTTTTTTCACTCGTTCCTGACTGGGCAGCGATTTAGAGTCCGCACAGGCTGAGCTCGCCCATTGTAACTGGATGCCGAGAGACGGAGCAAACTGCTCGCATCTGCCAACGCTGGACGTCAGCCCTGATGGAGGTCGATTTAGACTCTTATCTCCCGCCTCTGATAGTGTGTTGTGTCTTTGATTTGTTTCCGCTTTTCCTTGCCTTTTGCCTCAACGCGGATGTTATCTTCCAATAGTGACCGACTCCTTTAATTATTTCAGCTTGACCCCTCTCTCGCTTTCGCTCTCTCTCTCTCTCTCTCTCTCTCTCTCTCTCTCTCTCTCTCTCTCTCTTTCTCTCTCTCTTTCTCTCTCTCTCTCTCTCTGTGTGCATCAGAGTGAAAGAGAGAGAAGAGGTAGTGGGGGTGTTTTATTCTCGTTCATTTACTTTCAAAGCTGGTCACATCACTGCCTGGCACCGATGGGTGCACTTAACTTTAAGTGCATTTTCCGCCGCTAAATAAACCATGACAAACAGCGACACTTTAACGCGAAACAACACATTTTGAGGGAAGCATGGGGATTTCAGCACCACGGACAGCGGGCTTGTCTTTAATTCTGGAAGGTTACGGGCGTAAAGATTTGATCCTCCACGCTCTGCCACTGATGAAATGACGCCCATCCTTTACAGTGGCATTGGCAGGCGGGACGCAGGCAGAAAGTGTGGAAAAGTGCGAAGGGAGTGAGTTGGAAAAGTACCAAGTACCATTTCTGTCTAACCAAGGGCAAGTGAATTCAAGCTGAACCGTGGCCCTTCAATATCCAGGAAAACCATACTACTCAGTCCCAGCAGGAGGCTACATCTTACCACTGGCTGTGGCAGAGAGATGCACTTTTAGGGGCCCTGTTGCTGATTGCTCAGCATGTGTGACATCAACATGCTTCGTTGAATACAATTGCAATATTTCTTACGGACGTTTGTTCAAGGTTGCCTTCATACGAGAGTGGTACTGTAGAAGCTGGACATTTCAACTATTTATCCATACATGACTTTTAGCCAACTATTTTAACTAGATATTTTTAGCTAACAATTTCAACTATTTATCCAATACATACTGTATCTACTTCACCTAGGCTATTTAGAGGTTATGGAAATTCTGACAAAATAATTAGCATTAAAAAATGTTAAAAGAGTTAGCTAGACAGGTGCATTAACAGACACTGTTTTTAATGGTGTATGCCTAACATGTCTCTCTTTCAGCTTTCTGAGCTAACTTTATGTCATATTTAATATCTCCAGGTCAATACAGTGCAGCTACTTACTATTTTGTTTAGAAGCAGAGACATGCTCTGATTCAATGAGGTCCTCCATGTGATTGTAGGCTATCCAGAAGCTTTTTAATCCATCGTGGAATTACAGTTGCTTTGTGTAATAAATAAATAAATAATTATAAATCCAAAAATCAAGTCAAGTAATCTCCAATATCGCCACATCGCTTCAAGCTAGCTACATTTGGGTTTAACACCAGGGCCTCTCCAAAAAGGGATTTGTGAAATCATGTCCCTTTCAGAAGCTCAGTAATCCGGTCTTGAACTTCATTGACTTTTTAATAATTCCAGAACAATAGATTGTTGACTGAAAGCTTATTTAGTCACCATATCACGTAGAGCAGTTAAGAACAAAAATTGTGCATTTTAGGAGAAAAGCATGACATTTTTAACATAGATAGTGCATACCACATGGATAATTTTCACATGTGGAGGGAATTCAGATTGGACCTCTGAGAGCCATTAAAATCCAAGATGGCTGCCAGTCCCCCAGGTCTAATGTTCAAAAGTGTTTCATTTTGTAACCAATCAGTGTAGGAAAACGTTTAAGGTGTCAATTTCAACTACGTTGGTGTTGCCCATTCATTTGGTAATACTTTGGAGATTACCAGAATTCAATGAAATGCACCTATATCAAACTCAAGGTCAGATGACGTTAAAAATGTCACATTCTTTTGCTAATGCGTGTATTTTACCTTGGACATTGGATTGGAACTATGCAATGGTGAAACTATATGTATGTATGAAATACTTACATGTACAAGTATGAAAAGCGATTAGCCACTGCCATCGTGGCTGCTGACCAATCACATGAAGTCATGTTAGGAGAGAGGCAACTTGCTCAGCCAAGAGACAACCCGAACTGGATACAAGCAGGAGGGCCATTTGAAATTATGATTTAGTAACATTTTTTTCATTTTCTTACACTTATCAATGCTAGTACTTTATGGTACTCTGTAAAGTGGTTGCGCACAGCATTGAGGTACAGGTGGACCTTGCAGACCCTGTAAACCAGGTTTTATCTAAAAAAAGAGCAGAATTGACAGCTGCTGCAAAAGAAAAATATGTTTTTGAGTCAATATCAAGCCCAGTTTGAGTTATTTGTGAAGTTGAACAGTAAGTGCACTTCTTTTAGCATTACTAAATAAACTCCAACATATGCCATTTAAGTATAAGACTAACACAAGTGACAGTAAGCCTATTTTATTTATTTATACGGTCATAAAACCGACCAGAATCAGATATTTTTGCTATTTATGGTTGGCCAATCTCAATAAATGGAGCACTATAAAATGTTATGTAAACCAGTGGCAATACCCAATGCACTATAAAGTACCATTATCCTACATTATAATGCATTATGTGTAAAAAAATAAATAAAGAACCTTAGGCTTACTCGACGTAAAGGACAAATGTCTTGAAATAGGCTTACTGTCATCAAATATGGCGTCACCAATTTTCAAGCCAAAGGTTTCACTAATTTATAGAAATCCTACGCGAACATCACCTATCTCAACATGTAACACAACTATTTGACCAGATAGTGTGTGAGTTTCATCATCTTACCATGGTAAGTTTCAAAGTTGTGATTGTAGAAGTGGGCGTACCGTGTTTCCTTACTTTCCAAAATCATGAACGTCTGATTGGTCAGATGCCATGGGGTGGATATCTTTGAAGTAGCGTGATCTTTGCTGACTGGCTGTGAGAAATCAATGTCAACCTCACGCAGAGGCACGAGGGCGCTAGTTTAAATGTTCAGTGAAGTTACCAAATACGGTTCCTCGCCCTATGTTCAGGTATAGCACCTGACTCGACATGTGGATATTGCCTTCTAATCTAAAAGTAATTTCTACTTTAATAAGTTAAGTTTACTCCCTGGCGACTGTTGAAGTACTCCCTCGGGTACAAGTGGTTGAGAATCAAAGAAGTTATGTGCATGCGCCTCTGTGCCTGCCCCCTCTGATGATGACGTGATCACACACTAATCACACACCACCGTGCTGACCCAAATTTAGCATCACTTAATTAAAGCTTGCGTGCGTGTGCATGAGCATAGCTGCAAAGGTTCCGATGTCTGAGCAGGTACATTAGTTTGTGTCTAATTACATGTCTTTGTGATGGTGAGTGTACGTGTGTTTGAGCTTGGATTTTGATGATCTCCTCCTACTCCCTCTAGGCCAGCATACGCCTTTTTTGACCCACATCAGGAAAATTAACATCACAGTCAAATGTCTGTTAGGGTTCCTTTCACCATCTTTCCTCTCATCCTGCTGTTCTAAACTCTCCCTTTTTAGCTGACAGGAAAAGCTACCAATGTTGAAAACATCACATAGGCTATTTGTATGCATGCAAAGTCCCATCTAGAGTTTATTTGCACATAAATTGGTCCATAAACTTTGCTAAGAAGTTGTGTTTTTCAGCCTTAAAAACCAAAAGCACCCTATTTAACAGCCAGAGACAGTTGGGCTTATATTGTCATGGTTGCCAGTTTGAATCCCCAGATCTGCGGCAATATCAGTCCCCTACCCTACCAACTCACCACACTGCACTTGAACAAGTCATCGTTCCATTAGTGCTGCTCTGGGACCAACCTTAGAAGACTAAGGTTTTCTGGGCTGTGTTTGTGTGTGTGTGTGTGTGTGTGTTTGGATAAAAAGCCTTTGCAGCTACTCTCACAGGGATAATGTAATTAAGAATGTTCTCTTTCTCAACTTGCCTTGTAAATGAAAACAGCTCTGTATCAAAAAGTGAACACATTGGATGCAGCTGTGCTAGAGTATATAGGATTGTACCACCTCTAACACTAAAAAGATGTTTTTCCCTTGAATCACAGAATGTGGAAGAAAACCTGAATTGAGAGACACAAACCTCCTTGTCATTGTGAGAAAGATAATTGTGACCGAATCATCAATCTCTTTGTAACTAAAATTGACTGGTTTGAGCTATTTTCAAAATGACGAGGCAAAGATAAACAACTTCATTCACAGACAGGTGGAGATTGAGCGATATAGACTAAATCTAAACACCAACAGGGCAGTTTAATTCCTATTTACATACTTTATTGAGCAATTCGAATGAACACAATTTCCATATAAATGTGAGAAAGAAAAAAACAGGTGAGGAAATTGCCTTTTTTGTTTGCGACGTGGTCTACATGGGTAAGAATCAATAACATTCACAGACAGATGCCGGAGAGATAACAATGATTTAAAGTTAAAACACACAAACACACACACACACACACACACACACACACACACACACACACACACACACACACACACCATGTAAAAAGATGATCACCCAATAAAAAGCAAGCAGGACATGAAAGCTTTACAAATGGCCGCCAAAACAACAGCTGTAATGCGACAGGCAGACATTTGTTCCACTAATTACTGAGGGAGATTGTCTAATACAGCCAGATCAAGGCTTGGATAGATTTATGTTATCAGGCCATACGCTCGCTCGCACACATACACACACACACACACACACACGACCGCACGCACATGTACTCTAACACACACACACCCACACACACACACACACACACACACACACACACACACACACACACACAGAGTCTGTTGTCCATCATCCCTTGCCTTGGCCCTCACACCTGGACAGCTGTCAGTGATTTTGACATGCAAGACCACAGAATAAAGGGATTACACTGATCTGTGGAGAAACGGCATGTTCCCAGCCGACTTCTCCAAGGGCTTTCACATCAAGTAAACAAAGGGGGGTGATGCGAAAACTCAATTCAAGTAACAAAAATACAAGTTTTCTGATTTCCCATAATGGTATTTAACTATGCAGATATTATTGTTGATTAAATGTTTGCTCGCAACAATACAATGACGAGAAATGATTAATGTAATTTCATCTGTGGTGCTCACAGGTTTTTGAATGATCCTGTACTGATGAGCTATCAACAAAATTTCGCAGTCATACACAGCTTTGATGATAATTTTAACATATTTCAGTCCTTTGTTTGGGTTTTCGAACCTGAAACTTGGTTCTCATCAAACAAAAAGTTAGCAACTAGTTGGTGAACACGATAAAACATTTTGCAGCCAAAGAGTAAGATATTTCCTTATTAGTTGGTGACCAAAACATAAAAGGGAAGCTGTTGAATTTTCAGTTGACCACACACCTGACTCCAAATGAATTATATTTCTGCTCTTACAAATATGAACTCCATAAGGTGGTTACATGTCCATTATTGTGTTTTTAACAAAATTCCATCCATTTAGATTGTATTGGGGTGATAGAAGCCTCAGAGATGGATATCTTTAAAACTGTAAAATCATTTTTTTGGGATGTGGTGAACAGATCCTTTAATACTATGTGCTTTGATTTTCTCTATTTGGACACATTAATATAGAAAAAGGTGCCGGCACAGGCACATGCCAACAGACAACAAGGTGCAAACAACAATCTAGGCAATGGTGTTTCCCTCTTCCTGGATATCCCCTGATGCATTATCATCTGTGATTTCTCAGAAACTCCATTACTATTGCAGAAGGGTATAGTGCTTGTGCACCACAATCAATACTCTTCCATTAAGGTGATGAACGGTCTGTTTCCCCAACCTTCTGCAGTCAAGACAAATTCTCAGGACCCACTGATCCAAATCAGTCAATGTTGGCATGACAGCACTACACCCAGGCAATGTGAAGGGTAAAGAAAGTTGCTGACTGGGGAAGTCTGATCAACGCTTCCATCCCCATTGGTTCACTACTCCTTCAACTCCTGTGTAATTGAATTTACCTTAACAGTAGTAAATTTATACAGAGACATTCATTTCTCAAATGTAGAGTGAGGGATACATTTTTATCTGAGAGTAAGATATTGTATTCAAGATAATTTCTAAAACTAAATTTGAATTGAGAAGTCTGGTGAATGAATTTCTTTTGTCTAATATTCTTTTTTTTTTCAAAAGTCAAATTGATTAGTGTTGGATCAAAGTGCATTTTTTCTCCTTTCTTTACATGAAAGAAATACATTATTTTGGTTTAAAAGACAGAAAATGTAAAGGTTTGATTTTCACCCAGTTCTGACATCAACAATGCAGCACGGTAACTGACTTTGCACCTGTGGAAATGAAAAGTAAGTAACTTGCCAAGAGAACATATTTCCCCACTGTATTTTCAGTAAGGATTAGGATAACTCTTGATCGGCTGTAAAACACACACAAACACACACACACACACACACACACACACACACACACACACACACACACACACACACACACACACACACACACAGTTCTTGAATTTATAGAGGAAATGCAAAGTCACCCTTCAGGAAAAAGGAATTAGCTTGCTATTTTTTTTTTTTTACAGTGATAGACATGTTGTGAAAACCTTGGCAAAGGCAGCGCTTTGTTAATTAAATAAAGTCAATGTTGTTAGCGCACTCCAGAAACTATTTGCTTTCAATTTAAAAGCTGACATCTTCTACTATCCTCTGGTAATCTGAAGAGAAACGAACAGTGGCAAAGCTATTGCTGGGTGACTGACAGGTTCGCGGCCGGTCAACAAAGCAAATTCTGCATTATGTTCAAACAAAGACCACATTTTGTCTGTGGAAAGAATGGTGTGTCAGTGTTGGTGAGGAATGGTGATGACTGCTAAAAGATCCACACTGCACCATTGAATAAATCACAAATAAATGTATGATGATGTAAAGGTTATGAATGTAATAAATAAAGAAAAGTAGAAAATCCTTGAATTAAAGTTGTAACCAAAGAGTGTAAAGCACTTTTGTAAGATAAATCACTTCTTCAACCAACCGTTTCAGCACTAGGTCAGTCTTTTTTACAGTAAATCTGACTCTTGGAAGTTCTCAAACTTTGTTAAAGTGCATTACTAAATTGTTGGAGTACTCCCTTACAACCTCCAAAGCCCTGCTGTAAAACACAGTGTCAAAGTTATAAATGCTATTTTGCATTTAGCAAGACCACATGGAACAGACAGATTGACATCATGATGAAGGATAATTCAATTAACTAGTTCTGGCTAGTGTTAGATAATCTGAATAACAAAAACTGCCACTCTCACTCTCTCCAACCTTAGTAATAGAAGTAAAACGCTGTGGTGTCACACTTCAGATATGCCGTATATCATAGTTGACAGAAGCAGCAGCTTGCTCGCTGTGACCCTGAGTGCTGACTGTTTACCTCCAGAAACTAGAGATGTTGAGTTCCTCAAACTAAATGCAACAACGGCCCCCCGAAGCAGTAAAATTGCTTTCTGTAATAAAAGAAGGTGAGTCCAGTCCAGGAAATGTCCTTCAGCCACCCCTAACAAACAGGCTATACCATTTCACCGCATTGTTCCTCTCAGGACACAGCAACTGCAAACAAGGATTATAATCACCAGTTAAACCTCCACAACTGCCCTCTGTCTGTTACTGTTTGCTTCACTACTTATGTAATTCAACTGCTATACCATGAGGGGGGATTATTCATGTGTTGTTCTTTCCTATTCCCCAAAACCTGTTCTAGCTGATGTGATTGTGTAACTGATGGCAGACTTTACGTAACTGGAAAAACAGCAAGCCAACCACGATACTAAGAAGTGTTGTGTTTGTTTTGTGAACACTTAACAAGCCATTGACATTTATCTGTGTTCATTAAGTAGCTAAATTCTGTATCTCGGAGGCCCCCATGATGGATGTTATGTCCCAGTAATAAAATGGCCTGGCTGGAGTAGCTGTGGCTGTAAAACAGTCTGGTCGTCTTTCTATCCACAGTCGTGCTGCCCTCTTTTGATTCCATATGATAATACATAAAAGCCATGGAATTTAGCATCAATATTCATCAGCCACAATTAAAGCTTCCTCAATTTGTTGACGCCCCTGACCCCCTCCCATCACGTCAGGTGAACGTTTCTTCTTGACCTTGACCACTTCTTTTCATGAAAACTAAATCAAGCCAGATTTAATGAAATCTATTGGGAAGATTAATGGTTGGATAAATGCTAATGGTTTTGGTGATACCTTTCATCCAGCACCACCCAAAACCTACTGTGCACATTCACTTGTGTGATTGTCAGCCCTAAATGCACTAAGTGTTGCATTCAGATGTTGTTTGACTTTGACAACTTGTTCACAGCTGCTGCACCTGTAAAGTGTAATTTTTTATTCAGAGTAGAATGAAGGCTCTGATGACTTTTAATAGCTTCTTATGTCACATTCAATATCTTCAGTGCAGAGACTTACTTTTTGTGTTTTGGAGCAGAGAAATGCAGTGTTTCAAGGACGTCTTCCATGCGATTGTTGGCCTTCCCTAAGCTTTTTAAGCCAGCATGGAGTTCCCATGTGTTTGTACAATAAATTCATAGGTATGAATCCATAAAACAAGTTACACAATGTTTGATATCTCCGCATTGCCAGAAGCTTTGTTATTCATCCTGGAACTGCAGTATCATTACAAAAACGTTGTGCCATTATTTAGGAACAATATATCCACTGTTACTATTCGCTCCAGCCATCTTGAATCCCAGACTTTTGTCAGGTGAGTGTGTCGACCAATCAGAGGCTTTCTTCCTGACTATGTTCTTCTTCTTTGGTGTTTTCATCCACAATGTTGGAGATGCTGGCACTGTTACCATGCATGCTAAAGACACTAAACATGGAACAAATGACATACAGCAAAAATGTTTTAAATAATTACATTCTCAGAGTTTCTGGCCACTCAGACAACCCTGAATGTGTAAATTAATGTGATTTGGCCTTCTGATGTCTCATAGCAGACCGGAAATGCATTCGAGAAGGCACAACTAACTTTTTGGATGAATGCGTTACACATTTCTCTAAGATTCAATTTCCGTTTAGATTTTCTTTTGTATATGTAGTCATATGACAATTTACAAATTTTTGTGTCATTCCTGCAGCATACATTTCCTGATAGCCCAGGTTGGCTTGAAATCAATAATGTCTCTAGCTTAATTATGTGCATCACAGGGTTGAGGTTATACAAGCATTATTACACAAGGAAACCAGGTGATTGGAAAAAATGGCTTAGACCTCATAGCGATAACTAAATCATCATGCTTCCCCCACACTTGTGTATTGTAGGTTGTAATCAACATTTGCCTTCTCCACAAACAAAATCTCTTCATTATATATATATTTTATATCAGCTTCATGGCTTAAGTTGCTGGGGAAAAACATGGTATTTGTTTAGCTGCTTTCTGAATGATCAAAAAGGTTGTTGTACAAAACACTCTATATTATATTACCTATTTTATAGACTGTAGTAGTAGTAACATTTTAGGTATAGTGTTCCATTATCCAGTGCTGATGCAATGGACGATTTATTTTTTTTCCAGATATTTCGTTTCACTTAATTGTTTAGCTGGTTGTTGTAATTCTGTATATAACAGCCAGAGTTTTCAATGTTCTGGGTACAGTAATCAGCATCAGGTGCTTCTTATCAAACTGTTAATCTTATCTAGTCAGAGTTTAGCGTTCTGTGTGGCCTAAATGTTTCATCAACATTTCCACACTTAAAATAAATACTGTATATTTGCATTTGTGTGGCATGAAAACATGCACACATTGATTATTAGCACCAATGACTAATTCTTAGTGAAAGCAGCTTACAAACAATGAAAGTCTATTTGTATCAGTCTAACCCTGAAAGACAAGACTGCCATGAACTAACACAAGAAACTGGCGCATGGATTTTTCATTTCAGGTTATTGCCTTTCCAGCCCCATCTAGTGGGAAGGTCATAACATGACACGGTAGCTGCTTTGTGTTGTCAAGTTCAGCACTGATTTACAGTCAGGGCAGACAAGTCCCAATGATATGCTGCACTATGTTGAGTTAAATTGGTAATGTACATTAAAAATGTACACCGTTTTAGTTGTCTGTCACATTGTTTAGAGTAGTGGTTCTAAACCTGTCAGGATGCTTCCAGTGGGTCACACACACACAATTAAGAATTTGTAATATATTAGTTGTAGTGTCTATAGTAATATTTTTTTTTTTCGACACTGACTTACTTCAAAGAGAGACCATGCAACTGTTGCTGAGTTGTGGAAATTACTGGTTAATGCCACAATTTACCTTCATTTCCCAAGATTCTCTTAAGTCAGTTGCTTAACAGACATTATCAGTGGTCGACCTGACTGAGAGCGGGATGACCAGGACCACAAGCAGGGAACAACAAACATGTCTAATGGGGAAGTGCGGCATGTTTAGCTACTTCTTACTTATCTGATATATCCAACTTCTCTGACATGTTAAAACTTGGCCTAACAACAGCATGAGTAGTAAAGAGTTACATTGTCAAATGGACGCAGTAGCATCAGTTATACAGCAATATTTTGAGCGTTAAGTTTTCTGACTTTAACTTAGATTAGCCACTATAAGCAACTGGTCCTATCAGACCAAGTATGGCTGTAGAAGTGGATGAATTGAGCAATGGTGCATTTTATTCCTTGTAAATTCAACTTAAATTCTCATTTTAAAGTAGCGGCATTGTATGTGTATGTATATATTAGTATAGTTGTGACATCACAACTGAGTGAATGTAAAATTACCAATATTGATCAAATGTATTATATAACATGTTCAGAATTATGCACTGTGAGTGGTATGATTGCATTAAGAACATCATAAAACATGCAAACACTGCAGCGCACTGATCTTTAAAATAGATTTTATTTACCATTTTGTAATTCAACAGTTTACAATATACAGCTGACAGGACTAAGACATTGCAATGGATTTGGCCCTAAAGGTTGAACAAGAAGAACAGACATGGTTAGATAGATAGACAGATAGATATAATAGAGGATACCAGAAGAACTGTGTTCTCTTTTCTCATTTGTGCTTTTCCTCTCCACTCCTCCCATGAAACAATTGACATTGGCATAGCAACAACATAGCGTACTGTATGTCCACTGACACTCGGACAGTTTCTTTCAGCCAGATCACTGAAAATAAGACATTATATACCAAACATGTTTTCTTTTTTCAAAATGAAAGTATGAATCATTATTCTTATGTTTTTTTTTACTGTTGTTTTACAAAAAAAACAAATGATGTCTTTAAAGTGCTGAAACATACGATTATGTTTACATGAGCAGTAGTAAGAAATTCAAGAGGTAATGTTCTGCAATTGACAGAGAACCACAGAAACAAGGTAAAATCCCAGTTTTTTTTTTTTAGTACAGTAGAGCAGTTGTGCTGTGAATTTTGTGTACAAAAGTGGTCCAATACTTCACGTAGTTCCCGTTCTTCAACATCAGTGACTTTCTCCACAGCCACATGGTGATAGTAGGCATATTAGTAAATGAAGAAATGGGCCAACTACTAACTATTCTCAATCTCCTTTTTTTTGTTTTTTGGGAAGACTAAATTGGTCTTAGTCTCTGGGTAGCCACATAATTGAAGGTTTACTTTACCAACAAGAGAAATAAATCAAAACATAATGGTAAATGGACCCTTGCCAGATACATATATGTGATATAATTGTCTAAATTGTCCACATGAAACAACCTTATGTTCCAATATAATGCATCAGAGCAGCAAGAATGAAAATGCTGTTCTTAGTGGCAGTGCACATTTGGTGTTTTGATCTTTTTTTTTTTAACATTTTGTGACACCTAGACAGAAAAAGCCAAATTTTTTGCGTTAAGGGCCACAGAATATTAAAAGTAAAGAGCGATGTACAACTGTTGGCATTTTACTGTGTAAAATATAGCTTTAGGTTCATGTGTTACTGTCACACATCTATCATTCTGTCATGTAACTGCAGCCACCATCTACACCAGCGCTCACTGAAAAAAACCAACAACCACCATTCTTTTGTAGTTCAAGTTTCGATCCAAAGATTTTTGGAGATTGTTTTGAAATGCTTTTTAAACCTAACTGGCATTTTTCAATGAATACTTTAAAAACAATCCAGAAAAGTAGTGTAATTTAACATTGGATAAACAATGAGTAAAATTTGATAATACTATAAGTAGTTTTCCTTCTCTTCTTTTAGTACAAAATGTTTTTTCTCCCTTAAAATACTATATCATTAGCAGAGTAAGACTTGGCTAGTTCTGATAGGTTAGAGGTACATTGACATCAATACTGACACTACGCCTGCTCTACATGCAGGCTCAGCAGTAAGAGCTAATCCACTACACACAGTACACAATACACCTGACGTCGTCTACATTACACTACAAGAAAAATGACAAATCAAAAACAAAATAAAACGATACCCGCCCACCCCTGACACGCAAAAACACACTTACCCACCCTCGAAATAAAAGCAAAGTTCAACGCACACGTACACACAGTCCGATTATATATTTTTTTACAATACTGTACAACGGGAGGAAGAGTTGTGGGGAGATGGTGAGGGTTGGGCTATATAGAGAGATAGCATGGTAACATGGCGGCTAAGCTTCACTTACTACAGCATAAATGCACAAGACAAGCAACTACAAACAGGAAATGGTCTGAGCTACAAGCTGTCCCAATATAGAGAACAACAACTTCATATTCACCCTTTTCAGCAAACAAAACCTCTTTTTATGAGAAAGTGTAACGTTCCTTGGATCAGAGTTTCTACTCAAAAGAAGCAACGCAATTAATTTAGATTAGTAGATGGAGATAGTATATTGCTTCTCGAGCACCTGGTTTTGCAGTAATTTAATTAAAAATAAACACTTTTACAAAATACATTGGTATTAGGAATGATAATATAAAATGATTTAGGAAAAAACCTAAACCAGAAGGTAAAAACAGACCGCTAACTACCAACCAAAGCTACAATTCTCCATCTATGTCAATAACCAGTGTATGTTTCTATAGAGCCTTACTGTAAAAAAATAGCATGTTAGAAGCCTGGGTAGAAATGTGCGCTTGTTCTAGAAAACTCACTGTGCTTAGCTTCTGTGCTTAGCAATGACCTCTACCATTGTTGCTTGTTTTAGCATTTAACAGATTGTAGTGTCTGTTGGGCTTTTTGTATTTCATTCACAGTTTTACCTCTGTTGTGCCTTTACTAACCTGTGTGTCAGCATCACCCCGTCTTAGTGTGGCAACTGCTCTGTCCTCTTCTGAGGACATGCGTTTTGGGGGATCAGTGGTGAAAAAATGTGCAGATGTGCTTCGACACTTCAGAAAATAGTCACTTTCAAAGAAACGAGATAAAACACGGTAATTTGTGAGCGTCGTACATACATGCGAGTGGTATCAGTCTTCTCAACTGATCTTCTAGTGCATAAGAGTAGTTCACAAAATATTAAACTATTCCTTTAAAGTTCTTTGAATATGCCGTATACAGTTTTGTGTATTATCTGAATATGTTCCATGCTCAAACAGGTATCATAGCCTACTAGTTCTCCAAACGTCTTAGACATAGTTGAGGAATTGACAGCTCACAAATGTAGAAAAACTGCCACGTGAAGAAACATTACAGCCAGACCAGAAGCAATCCCAAAAAATCCTTCCTGCCCGTGAAGCTAAAACCATCTCGCTTCCTTCTAACATGTGCCCAACAAAGCATCTTAGAATGAAAATACAAAGAAACACGTGATCTTCACAAATCTGTCTAGATGACAAAAAACAAAATACTCTTTTCTTACATTTGTTCTGTATTGAGACCTCCAAAAACCTCTGCAACCACACTATTACAAATAGTCCTGGATGCTTTCCAATCAGACACTTTTGGGAAAAACAACCCTGCATGCTAAATAGACCCCTCTCTGTCCTATCCCACACACTCCAACAACAACAACAACAAATCAATTCACATATGAGGAATGGCAAACGTGGTTAATTATGATTCAGTAGTTTTTATTTTTTGTACAAAATAAACATGTGCTGTAAAAAGGAGAATTCTACAGAGAGAACTATTCTATACAGCTACATTTAAATCTACATAATTAATTTAAGGTTTGTATTCTGTATTATTCTGGAAACAAGCTGCACCTCTTTTGCTTTCTCTCTCTCTCTCTGTCACAGCACAGCTTGGCTCAGAGCTTTTAAAAGAAATGCCTGTAAATACATTAAAGGTCCCACTGACTGTAAGAGACTGACACCATACCAGTCTTTCTGAGATATACAGTTTATATGTTACCAAAAACATGTGCAGGACTCAGGTAACTCAGGTAATGTTTTTGGTAACATGCCTTAATTAATGGGGCGGATTGCTACGACCCACGGAAGACACAGACTATGACACAATAAGATCCTCTCACTAGCTACGTCCTCTAATCCGGATCCTCCTTCATAGACTACATCCCAAGATGCATTTCACATTTAAAAAAGAATGCCTGGAAGACATAAGGAGAGATGGCACTTCAATATACAGAGTAGCATCCACCCGTTTTGTGTGTACGGGTGTGTGTAGGTGTCGACAGCGGGGAAAGTTAGTTGGTTTCGGTCCCTATAATTTTAACAGGCCACCTTCAGTCAAGACACGGTTTCCACAGGCAAGGAAACCACAGGACTTTAATTTCACTTGGACCCTGAGAAATGGATCTCTTCAGTCAAAGAACCGGAAGCAAATGCTTTTGTGTGTGTGTGTCCATTTGTGTGTGTATGTGTGTGTATGTGCGTGTATGTATGTGTGTGTCTGCGTGTGTGTGTGTGTGTGTGTGTGTGTGTGTGTGTGTGTGTGTGTGTGCATACACAAGAGTACGTGTGAGGCAGAGAGCATAGAATGCTTTAAGATCACTGATAATTCTCTGCTGAGTTTTCAAAGTTTAAGCAGCTTTAGTGGAAAAGAAGTTACCAATGGAGAAAATTTCCACCAGAAATCAGCCCTAAGTGTCAGTCGCCCATCCCAGGTGTTAAATATGTTTGTTCTATAAAACTGTTTTTTAAAGAAGCAGCATAAAATAACAACAGGCTTAGTCTTAAGCTGAGATCAACTATAGTTGAGGTCACTGTGTGCTGTAAAATGTACAATAATGTGAGTGTATGGGTGTGAATGAGTGTATCTGCCTCTTTTTATTTACTGGCCATTGAATTGAGCCAATTTCCATATTCCAGCATCATCAAACTGTAAATGGCCAGCTCAGGCACAGTTCACCCTACTCTTTATTACAGCACCACTGTGTATCGCATCACAAGTCTCCAGCTGTCAAATCACTGCTGCTAGAAAGTCACCAATCCCAAACCGACCCAGCTAACAGAATAAAGGAAAACAGTATGTGTCTCGATGTTGCTGCGTGCAGAAAAAAATACATGTAGCTTTAAAATCTACTGTATCTCTAACTGCATATGAAGATGACATATACAGGTTTCACAAAAAATGAAAGGATAGACAAACTGCATTATTAAATTGTCTGTAACAAATTAACAACCCCCCCACACCTACACGCCCCCCCCCCCCCCCCCCCCCCACACACACACACACACACACACACACACACACGCACACACAAATCTTTTGGATGATGACCCAATTTTTCCTTTCTTTCGTTTTTTTCTTCTTCTTCGTTTTATCGAGAGACAACATACAGATAGATAGAAGAGGTTAGGATAGATATAATAAGCCCTTACAATATGTAAAGGTCTCCAGCGAATGGAATCTCCCCCACAGAGGAATGTGGGAAAGTGGGGTGAGGATGGAGGAGAAGGGAGGAAGAGAAGAAAAAAATGGTGGGGCACCGAGGGTCGTGCCCGGTAGCATTGAGAGAGCGGGGTGCCGTCTATGCGCTGGGGTTGGGGTTGCTGTGTGTGTTAGTGGAGCCGTTGCTTCCCTGGATGGTGAGGCTGATCTCATCCTTCCTCTCCTTCTCGTCATCTTTCAGCTCCTCCTTCAGCTCCTCCTTCTCCTTGAGGGGACGAGCCTCCACAGTGTCTTCGGAGGCCATGGGGGCGTAGCGGCCTGTCCGGTGCTCCTGCAGGGCGGGGCCCCAATTTGGATCTGCCATGCAAGCGAACTTCAACCGCTGGGAAGGAAAAAGGAAGAGGGACACGGCATTTAGAGCAGCTTCAATATGACTGGAAACTTTAGAGGAGATTCCAAAGAGATTTATGAGCGGGTCTGAATCAAATCAACTCAGGACTTCGCTGGAAGTACAATGTTAATACCAGTTAATGCATTCATGATTTAAATGTAACTACAAATATCAGCTCCAAAAACATTTTATGAAAAATGTCAATAGTTAAAGTGGCATTCATTGACTGACATTTCAACTGATTTCCCCCTCTCAGCATCAACTAACACTAGCTATTTCATCTCTTACTCATCAACAGACATTTTGACTGCTTTTAGTTTGTTCAACTACTGCTTGTCAACTGTGCAACTCCGTTCAGCATTTTAAAATATATTATTTTAACAAACTTGCTTTTGGCTCATATACTTCAGACACTTCCAACCTTTTCAGTATGCACCCAATTTTCAGCTTAAGTGACTACACGTTTTCCAGTTAATATTAACATTCTGGAATGTTAATGGGATATTAACATTGAATGCATTCTATTCATGTGTGTTCCCAATTCAATGGCAAATTATTGGGGAACTCTCTCTTTTTGTGCGCGATGAAACTTGATTGGTCAGGAATTTCAAACTCCTGTTTTCTAGCTAAACTCAGCCATACATGTGGAATCCCTTCCTACTATTAACTGATGGTATTTAGCTAGACTACATGTTACCAAGTAATGCAAGAAACAGGACTTCAAAACATGAAAAATACATATAAATCACAACAATGTAAAAATGAGTTAAATAAGTAAATTACCAACTGATGATTTAATTACATAGTTTGCTGAAAAGTAGCCATGGCTCAACACTGACAAAACTGAGCAGCTCTTCCTTTCCAGTTAAGGGCGCTCCTCTCCGTGACCTCTCAATCACTATTGAGAACTCTGCAGTGTCCCTGACTCGGACTGCAAGGAACCTGGGTGGGGTACTGGATGACCAGTTGTTTTTAGCACATCTCTTTGTTGCAGAGATGTTAGTTGCTCTGTAGATTTCTTTTCCACAACATCAGGAGGATAAATCCAATCCTCACCCAGGAGGAGGTGCGGGTTCTGGTCCAAAGTCTTGTTGTCTGGCTCTTGGCTGGTGTGCCTGCATGTGCCATGCAACATCTGCAGCTCATGCTAAATACAGCAGCTCAGCTGGTCTTCAATCTAGTTCAATCACACCACACTGCTCCTCCGCACCCTGCATCGGCTAAACCACACACCCCGGCCCGTTCACTACAATCGCTACACTACTGCCAATCGCCTTGCTACTACCTCACTACGATGGGACCCGGCTACCACTCAAAGCCATGACTCTTTGCTGCCCTGGCTCCACAAGGAGCTCCCCACTGACATCAGGCAAGCAGAAACCCTGACAGACTAAACAACTCACACACTATAAACTAAAACAAATAGTTTGTCTTTCTCTTTTTTGTCTCTAAATGTATCACTTGAAGTAGATCAGCGTATTTTAAGTTGATTCTAGCTTTTTTGGGGGGTTGTGCCCACATGGTTGGATACACTTACAGTATTATAAATCACTTTGGATAAAAGCATCAGCTAAATTAATGCAGTGTAATGGTAGAAGCCTCAGTTTGCATTCCACACATTGCAAGAAAGACTAAGGAGTGTGACGGAGGGGGGGGTACCTCTCTGAAGGTGGCTCCTGGGGACCTTGAGATCTTGTAGAGGGCATAGATCGGTATGCAGACCACTGAGGACAAAGCCATGGAGAAGCCGATAGCCAGAGACCAGCCGGGATACACATAGTTATTGTACTTGATGGGCTTGTACTGGATCACTGTGAAGATCAGGATGAACTACAAGGACAGAAGAGAGACGGTGAATGAGTAAGGCCCTTATCATTTAGAGCAGGTGCTAAAAAAAGCTAATGAAAACAAAACTTTATTTAAAAACACAAAGAGGGAACTAGAAATGTATGTTGAAATGTTGTTCTTTGATATGAGTTATTCATATCTAATATAGTATGAAAAAATATACAGTAGTCATGAAGACAAAAAATTACCTTGCATTTTTGTATCAATTTAACAGTATTCGTTAAAAAATCATTAAGATATAGCAAAATAATTAGTGGTAAATCATTACAGTATACCCTTACTGGTTTACTTTGCATAGTAGCTTGATACTTGTTATATCATGAGATCTGCGTTAAGGAGCTGCTGCAGCTACCGGTGTGGTTTAGGTGTGACGGCGGCGACTTTTCGTTTAAAACAGCCATGGTGGACGGTTCATTCAATCACCTGCCAGGTATTTGTTTGTTTTTTTCAAACAGTTTCCAATGATGTCTTATCAGATGGTTCTGTGTAACAAACCATCTGGCTCATCAGGTTACATCCTGGTTACAATTAGTCCAAACAAATGGCTGCTGTTGCTATGGTCAAAGTAAGAAACATGACTTCATCGACAGCAGATCAGTTTTCCACAAGAAACCTGCATTAACACAGCACAACACGTGTTTGTTTTATTTAAAAGTTGCAGATAATTATCATTACAAATTATGACTGTTGCCAACAGCAGTGAGTTTAGTCGGCAGTTCTAGCCGAGGCCCTACAGAGCAAGGCATTCATCTGTGTAGTGACCTGAGAGAGAGAACAGAAGTGCCTGAAATCTGACCAGTAATCCACAACAATGAATTTCTTGGTTGGCCCAACAGCTTAGTGGACTAATATGCCTGCTTGGGAAATACCATTGATAGCAGCTGTATGTGTCCATTTCCCAGTCAGAAAGATTTGCTTTTAGGAATTTGTATTGGAAACAAAGCCAAAGTAGCCAAACAGATTAGTGTTGATGGCAGCTTAAATGTAGGTCAGGCCCCTTTACAATGTGTCACAACCACGGGAAAGTTTTAGAACCTTACACTGAACGCCTTCAGATCTCTACATCCACATCTTCTTTGCTCGTGTTAATGTTTCAGGAGGCGAAAGGATTTATGTGCCATTGTTACATTTTGATTACAGGTTCAATCACTTATGACCCAAATGAGCTGGTGTGTTTACGTGTGTGTATGTGTGTGTGTATGTGTGTCACTTACAGAGATAATGAGGGGGGAGATGAATCTCCAGCAGACTTTGAAGAAGAGAGGAGGAGGGAAGCCCAGCATCATCTCAACATCTTTAAAGTAGTTCCTGTAGCCTGCAATCAACACAAATGGTTATCCAGGAAAGTCCAAAGTGTTGCATCAAAGTTCAAAGTCTGATTATTTATTCCACATTTTAATACTAACATACAATCCTGGTCAGGCTGTGATTTGAATGTATCCGGGTAGAGATTTTTTGTGACCAACTGTTACTATGTTTATTTCTACCTAAGTTTTTGACCTAGGATGCAGCTGAGGAACATATAAAGGGGCCCCTGGTTGGCCAGATTTGAAAAAAGGTTATTCACATTTGACAGCTTGACTTGTACAAAACAAAGTCTCCCATATCTAATGATGTTATGGGAGAACCCCTCAGGTAGTACCATGCCACAAAGCCATTTTTAATTTAGAGATTTATTCATCTAAAAGCTGGAAGACAGGAAATCATGTGTCTGCTCAGAAACAGCCTTTTGGTTAAGGTGACGGAAATATTCTTACTACTTTCCACATAGGGCATGCAATCTGTATGGCCATCAGGATTTACAGAAATCAAAACATAGTTGTTATTTTATGAAGCATTGCTATAAAATTCCATTGTGCCGTTATGGGGCACCACAGGCACATTGTTTTTATCTTGGACATCTCAGTGCTGATATCAGATTGGGGGTCTGTGGCCAACTTGTTCTGATTTGAACTGAACTGAAGCAAAACTGACACAGAGCTTGTGTTATAACAAAGCTGAAAACATAGATAGATGTGCAGCTAAGAAAGTAACTAAGAGAAGAAAAGGTTTTTTTGGTAAAGCACCTTATATTGACATGTCCAAAGGCAGCATTCTGTGGTCTCTGTTGATGCTTATAAAAACAGTTGAAGACTCACTTGGCTCAAGTTTGCAATTTTGTGTTTTCAAATCTTTTTCATTTTTGTTATTTTGGGAATTTATTTCACTTTTAATTACAAATGTTATGGTTTGGGTCTTATTTTAAAAATTGTATCATGTGAAGCACTTTGTGACTCTGTCTGGGAAAGGTGCTATATTAAATAAACACTACTACTACTACTACTACTACTACTACTATTATTATTATTATTATTATTATTATTATTATTATTATTATTATTATTATTATTATATGTGCTGGCGTGTTTAGCCTGCCTTTGGTGAACAATCAGTATTTCACTGTCTTTTTCTTTTTGTAATTTTTTAATTTGGGTATATAATGGTGAGTTTACAATGAAGCAACTTACAAAATATTTTCACATTGCAAAAAAGAGCAATCAGGATAATAAATCACACTGGGTATTATGAGCACACTAATCATCTGTCACATTTGCTGAACTGTATTGACGTTGTTACATTCAAAACGGCACAATTTATGTTTAAAGTTAAAGAAAATGATTTACCTAGTAACATACGCGCAATGTTTAATGAAAGAGACGGGGGTTATCATTTAAGAGGACATTGTATGTTCAAACAACCTCGTGCGAACTACTGTTAAAACGTTTGTTGGGTCACCTCATGGAATGGACTGGACAATGAGATCAAACAAAGCCATAATATCTTTTAATTCAAAAGTAGATTGAAGAAGTCATTCCTTGATCAATACAGAATAGACCAAAACATAGGAATGGAATTGTAATGTAAAGGTATGTTGCATACCTTTGTAAGTTATAGTAAGACCTGACAAATTGTATGCTGTATTTGCGTATCTACTTACTTTGTAATAACATGATTTTTTGAAATAGGGGCAGGACCAAATAAGCTATTTGCTTCTGCCTGCTCCTTCTCGAACTAATCGTTATATCTTTTCATTGTTGCTTAACAAAGACAAACAGGTGACAGAAAATGTTTCTGCTTTCAGACTTGATTTTAGCTGTGCTGAAACTATCTCTTTGTGGAATCATTAAGACTAGGTATGGCCGAACATCTACAGAGATAAGAAACCTAGAAATAAAACCTAAATCGCAAGGCACAAAGGCAATATGTTTTCACAATAATGATAATGTGCCATAGCACTTTTTTTACCTTTTAAAAAAATGGTTAATTTCATAAATTCACATGAGAGCAAACAAAAGCAACATGTTCAGTCTATTTCTCTACTTACCATAAACATACATAACGCAGATGCACATGATGCAAGAGATGATGACCAGAGAGAAACTAGCAGCATAGTTGTCCATCAGTAACAACCAATAGATTCCTGCCTGCACACATTAAACAGAGAATGAGTCACCACCGTGAGAAAGAAACAAGCTTCTCTCAAAGACATGATCTGCATGTGTCTGGGACTTACCTGTGTCGTTAGTGGCACTCCAAGTAAAAACCCAACTATGGCCACTGACAATGTGACAACCGTCTTGTTCCTGATGATCCAGTCCGTACCGATCTCATCGACGACGGCCGTCACCAGGGTCTCCAGCAGACAGAACTACAGAAACAGAGGCGATGGGTTTGGTAATTTTATGAAATGAGAGATGAGATTGGACAGTTGAAAAAATGTCTTCATGTGTTGAAAACAAGGGTACCAGGAGTTTGACAGATTTTTGGGGAGTTTATTTTCATGTTTTTACACACTAAGGAGTAAAAACATCTTTTAAAGTTGAAAGTATGAAGTCTTAAAAGGAAAATGTTCCGGTTCCACATAAAATGTCTAGTAGATTTATCCTTTGCATATGAACTTTAACTGAAGTGCTTTACTATATATTTCCTGCCAGCAGCTACATATTTATCGTCTACTCAGTAAGTTTCATCACTTTTGTAACACAATGTGTATACATTCCCCCAAATATTTTAAAGAGGACAAATATGCAATAATCTGCGGGTGGGATGTGGAAAAAATAATTCCAATTACAGGCATACAAGCGGTTGGTCATTGGTTAAGAATAAAAGGCCTTTTAAATATATACTTGCCAATACAACAGTATCACTACAGTCTACAGCCATGCTAAAAAGCCCTGCAAGGCACAGTGGTGCTTGGGGCTAAATGCTAATGGTAGCATGCTGCCAAGTTCACCAGACAATGCATACATGTTTGTGTTTAGAAGGGATACTATGTTCACCATTTATTTAGAAAGTTAGCATGCTTAAATTTGCTAGCACTAAAC
Organism: Etheostoma cragini; assembly: GCF_013103735.1. Lineage (NCBI taxonomy): Eukaryota > Metazoa > Chordata > Actinopteri > Perciformes > Percidae > Etheostoma > Etheostoma cragini. The sequence continues at coordinate 6,138,454 of NC_048418.1, read as the reverse complement.
ACAAAGTACAGGTAGTCCTGAGTGTTGTTTGTTTTGCAGGTATTTGACGTTAAACAAAAGTACTGAACAAAATAGAGGGTTAACAAAGTGATATAGCAAATTTCAAAATCCATCCAGTAGTTGGCAAACTGATGTCGCTAAAGTAAACATTAATATCACTAAGTCAATAAGGTTTATCCTTTGTGACTATGAATATTTGTATAACATTTGTAGCAATCCATCTTAGTGAGATAATGAGATTTCACTGGATAAGTGAAAACATTGACCTATTGGTAGATCTAGATGAACAGTCAGTGGTTCCCCATTGTAATAGAAATCATCATCTGGGGACCAGGAATGTCCGTAGCCATTTCCATCTAATAGTTATTGAGATAATTTAGTCTAGAACAAAAAAAGTAAACAACCAACAGACAATGCCATCCTTAAAGGGGCTTCTTCTGGGCTCTTTTTATTTGAGTCACCACCAACATTGGGAACATATTCCATACCACTAGAAACATTTGGTCTATGTGAAACCAAGACATATACATATATATATAAAAAAGTCCCCAAGAACCAGTCATAAATAGTACCTGGCCTACAGATTAGCAGGAGCTGCATTGAATCCGCTACCATTGACCATACATTTTCAAACTATAAACACATCTGCGGATCTACAGGAGATCAGGTCTAATACTGAGTTTCTGAAGCATGCAACTCCTGTCAGTTCCAATGAGTTCACTTGGCCCATTTACAGAATCAACATCCAGAAAACCTACAAACTGAAGATAACATCTGTGTATCCTTTTTAAGATAGACAAGCTTTGCAGTATGAACTATAAACTATAAACTGAAAAATCCAAGTGAATTTTACAGTCCCAGTTACAATTTGACACAAGTTATAAATTGGGTCTACAGTCTATACGTACAGTATACACAGATGGGGAATGACACAGATGAGCATGAACAACTGTTATACATCCAAAAATTAAACAAACTTGTCATCATATTTACCCCAAACATGAATCCCAGTATCACACAAGTAATTCACATTTTAAGTGTTGATGCATTAGTACGGTATTTTAGATTTAGATCGAAGCACAACCTGCACGTAGAGTACAGTGTTCCAGCCTCACCTGAGTCCCCAGTCCCAGGAGGATGAGCATGAAGAAAAAGAGAAGTGACCAGAGTGGTGAGATTGGGAGCAGAGTGAGGGCTTCTGGGTAGGCTACAAAGGCCAGGCCCGGGCCGTGGTCAGCCACCTCTGACACAGGGACGTTCAGGTTGTGTGCCATGAAGCCCAAGATAGAGAAAATGACAAAGCCGGCATAGACGCTGGTCGCACAGTTTGTTACGCTGATGATGATACTGTCTCTGTATGTAGAAGAGAGAAGAAAAAACATGTTAGGGAGATAATTCAACTGCTGCAATTGCATCATTCAAAGGCTACTTCTGAGTAAATGTTCACCATTATCAAATCATTACCAAACAAAAACAAGCTTTTTACTATCCTTAAATACTCAATTGTGTGCAGTTTAAAAGAGAAAAAAATCATATTTAAATGTGAAATCCATAAACCATATATTCATAGAAAGATAAGATGAAATATATGAACTAACGCTGTGATTGCTGAACAAAACAGCAGCAGAGGAGTGAGATAGGGAGTGTACATACTACAGTTAGAAGAGTGTTGATGTCCCCAGAATGTGATCTCACAGAGACTTAGTATCACTGTTGATAGGATTTTGATAAAAACAATGTATAGACTTATACAAAAGTGTTTTATCTCAATCATCACTTATGACACACTAGAAGTGTATGGCGGTATCTGTATCTGCAGAGACCCTGCCTTCTGCCTGAATATTCTTACATTGCTGTGTTCGGGACGTTTCCAATTGCTAAAATTTCATAAAAAGAGAAAGAAAGACAAATGTACAAATGTAGAACATGGGTTGGTTAGTCCAGGAGTTTATGATTTAAATTACATTCAGATCACATTAATAGCAGAGAAAACTCACATTAAGTCATCTCTAACTGCTGAGCTGACTTTACTTCCTCTGAGGCAAGTTGATTTTGACTCAGACCGAGACCGCAGTAGTATTGAAACATGAGTCTCTTTGTGCTATAAAAGGATGTAAAACAGTGTGCTCTGGTTCCTTTCTTCCTGTTAAGTTTGCTGTCCATGATTGCAGGTGGAGGCGAGGAGAACACCTTTTTTATCGTTACTCTCCCTGACTCAAACTTGAGCTTTGTTCAGATTCAACAAGGGAATTATGTGATTGCACAGTGCTTTGTTTTCCTCACATTTCTTGTGAAGAGTTATCACAGAGGACAAGTCCCTTTCTGCTCACAAACCACCAGCAAGGCCTGCTCAGTCCTCTCTGCACTTGTGCACCAATCGGTGGTGTTGCAGGAGTGCAACGAGCGACTCTGCAGGGACGGAGCTGCAGAACACGAGCTGATTAGGCCGGTGTACAGCTGTGTGTGCAGATAGCACAACCTCAAGCTCCTGACAGAGGGACAAATTATATCTTCAGCCTTTCTCCTTGTCATTCCGAAAATAAAAAAAATTACAAAGTTTCCTAGGCCGAAAAGAACGCTAATCTGGCGATAAAAAAATAACGCCGTTAACATGGGTTTACGTTATCGGCGATAATAACGCGCTTAACTGTCAGCACTAGTTAAAAGACATGTCAATAAACCAGAGCACGTTTTTCTCCCATCCACGAATGCTGTGTGGACTAGCCGGACCCTCCTCCGCAGCGCTATGGAGGAAGGTCTGGATAGGAGAATACCGGAGGGGTATCATACAGTCTAAACAACCTAAAGTCAATTTTAGGTTTATTTTACATTCTGTCAATTCCCCTTCCCCGCCTTCTACTTCCTCTCTCCTCCTACGCCTCCTCATCTTCTCACTTGCTCTGCCAAGTGTCTCTGATCAGTGCAAATAATAAGATGCTGGTTGTCTTGCTGAAACATTGCAGCATAGCCTGATCTAAAATGAGTATGGTCATGTTCACTTAGGCAGGCGCACAAGCTATAACTGCTGCTTTAATTACAGTGCAAATTTAGAATCCTCACACACATGCTTTGAAAAATCCAACAGCATAACTCCAAAACGCATAGTCAAGCTGTCTACGTTTCTGTAAAGGCAACATGTTAAGTATACATTTTAACTTGAGAGTAGCATTAGTGTGCGCACAATTTGAAGGACCTTTACCACATTAGCCACAATTAGAAACATGTTGTATCAGGGTTTTTTTCTTGTCTGATTTGTTTGTTACTTGTTGTTGTGCAATGTGTCTTCCTGAATGTTGGTCTGTATATGTTTCTTTTATGTGCTGACTGTATTATGTGATTTAATTGGGTTTAGTTTTTTGAATATGCCATTTTAAAACTGGCCAGCTGGATGAAAGTTAGCCTGTTAACTCTGGCTCATTTACAATTACTTTGCTGTTGATTAATGAGCACTGTCCCTGCCAAACAAACAAATAAATGAAATAAATGCAATGTGTGGTTTTCCCTTATTGTAAGGGTTTAATTTGATCTCCTAAAAGAGTATAGTAATTTCACATTTTCTGAAAAATACATATGCACTTTTGAGAGCATATGTCTGTAACATATGAAGCTACAGACAGCAGCCCATTGGTTTAACTTCAACCTTTTTTCACTAGAATAAATGTGTGTGTACATGTTTTTTAAACCTGGGAAAACCTGCTAAAAATAGGCCATAGACTCATTTGTCATTGCATTTTCCTTTTTTATGGTGTGTTAAATTGCGTTAAAAATCACAAACACACGGGAGAAAGCAGCACGGAGGTCAGTGAAAATATTACGTTGGTTACTACTTTTTTTTAAAAGTCTGCTAATTATTCTGGCTCTCTTTCAAACTTGATGTTGACTAATTTGGAATTCTGTTTGCGCGGAGTGTGATGGAATTTGTGGCTGAGATGACAGAGAGTTACCGCTGCGCCATACAGTAACATCGCACTGGAAAAGGGCAGAACAGTAGCGTGTCCACCTGGGCGTCATGTTTCCATCACTGCCGATTGGATACCTGTGACGACTGCAGAGGTATTTGTTCTAAAAATAAAGGCCGATTGTAATCTATCCCACTAAAGACAAAAGTCAGATGGGTGTGAGTGGGTTTTTGTCCAGTAAGAAAAAGGGGATTTTTCTCAAATACTGGAAGCAGAGTGGAAACAGCAACCTTAGGTTTGTCCAAAAGGTAAAGGAAAATCTGCCTACCAGCTCTTAAAGCTCACTAATTAACATGTTACTTCTCATTTGTTTGATCTGTACAAAAACCAAAGTGGAAAAATGACACATGGTTTCTATGGGGGTTATGATCTGGACTATTACTTGGGGATAAGTAACTTTCTGAAGTCTTCTTTGGTTGGCTGGCAAACTCACGGTGACAACATCAAGAGTCCGGGAGCTCACTGCCCCGGAGCAAGTACTAGTCCAGCACATAACCACATAAAACCCCAACTTGTTGTTCTTACACTTCTGTATGTGTATGTATTAAACAAATCTACCATTCAATCCACCAATCAGTGAGCTTTGGTAGGCAGATTTTGTCACTTTAGGATAGAGCCAGGCTAGATCTCTTTGTGCTAAGCTAGGCTAACCGCATCCTGGCTACAGCTACATTTTTGCAGTACAGATATGAGAGTGGCATCGATCTTCACATTTAACTCTCTGCGAGAAAGCAAATAAGCGTATCTCCCAAAATGTTAAAATATGTCTTTAAAGCACAGCTTGTTTTTGTTATGCCGTAGTTTGGAGTAGTACCAACCTGAAACAGTTGTTGTGGAACTTGTTATAGGAAGCCATGGTAATGAGACCACCCCATGCACAGCCCAGGGAGTAGAAGATCTGGGATGCAGCATCTCCCCACACCTGCAAAAACAAACCCACATACAGTCAGATGTAGTCCAAAGTTGGAAAAAAACATATTTCTTTCTCCAGTTTCTTTTCCATCTGCCTGTTTATGTGTTTGAGTGAATACCTTTGCATCAAGAACCTTCTGCCATTGTGGAGTCAGGTAGAACTTGATGCCATTGATGGCTCCGTCCAGGGTGATGCCACGGATAAACAGGATGGTCAAAACAAGATAGGGGAATGTGGCTGTAAAGTACACCACCTGCACACAAGCACACACAGATAATCCAACGATGTGGTGAAATCAGTTGGACGAAGCAATTTTCCTTTGTGTATATATATATATATATATATATATATATATAAAAGTTGAGTGTTTGTGTGTGTGCGTGTGCGTGTGAGAGAGAGAGAGAGAGAGAGAGAGAGAGAGAGAGAGAGAGAGAGAGAGAGAGAGAGAGAGAGAGAGAGAGAGAGAGAGAGAGAGAGAGAGAGAGAGAGAGAGAGAGAGAGGCTGACCTTTCCAGAGGATTTAACACCCTTGATGAGACAGAGAAATACGACAAACCAGGACACCGCCAGGCAGCCCAGGATAGGAAGACGGACCTCTCCAAAATTCCCAATATCATCCGAGATGTTCAACACATAGTGTCTGAAAGAGAGAGAGAGGAAAATAAGTACAGAATTGTATATTTGTTATTATTATTTTTATTATTATTATTATTATTAATTATTAATTTGTGTGTGTCTGTGTGTTATTTTTATGCACAAATTGGGTTTACCTGTTTACTTGTGTAATTATATCAGATGCATTTTCTCCTTGTTTTTGTTTGTGTGTATGTGTTTGTTCTTGTGCTTTGGCAACACAGATGAATTGATTTTGTCATGTCAATGAAGCAAATTGAAAGATTGAGAGAGAGAGTGAGGAGGGAGAAGGTTGGTTGGTTGAGTTCAAATGTGTAACTATTTGACATTTATGGGTCTTTGTTTTAGGACACTAGTTGTTTTTTCAGGAGAAATACATTTTAAAATGTCAAACATTGAGAAAAAATCTTTAGCCTTAGAAATAGGCAAACATTACTTTTTTCAGTAGAAAGAAGACGCTATACTTTATGTAAGACTGTATGACAGTTATTTCTCTTTGCTTAAGGTAATGCACGTGTTCCTTACAGTCAGGAATGAATACAACCTACACATCTTCTCATCTGCCCAACAAAGGATTACACTATTGTCAGAATAAACAGATGAATGCATTCTTCAATTTGGCTAATTATCATAGATCTAGTGGTTTTATAGGGCTTTGCTGTAATCAGGATTAGAGTTTATAACATGAGCATTGTTTAACTGTGATGATATATGTTATAAATGAACTGAAACAGTTGAATCCTTTATGTCAAGATTGCCAATGTGAAGTTAACTATAGTCTGTGTTATGTGCCACACACACACAAAAAAGAAAACTAACTACAAGGTAATTAAAAAAAGGTAATATGTTGTATCGTACTAGAGAACTTATTGTTTGTGCTTGATTGAAATAGCAACAGCTCAAATGTGATTTTGTGATTTTATCATCAATATAAAGGGCCTTGATGAGAGCAAGGCAATGACGTCCATTTTGTCCTGACCTTAAAATGTGCTTCGTCCATCCTTTTGCTGTTCAAGCAAAAATTTAATTTATACACCAACAAAAAAAAGGAACCAAAAAAATGCACCCACTGCATCATACAAGGTACAAATGTGAAAGGACAAGTGCAATACAATAAAGTCTTTGTATTTGATTGAAGACTAGGTCTTTGACACTGCAAATAAAAATTTGCAGAAAGCAACCATAAAATAATTTTGAAAATGTTTTAATTAAACACTCTCCAAACCGGTATACACATTTATATACAGAATAATGCAAGTGTGTACTTCTGGTCCATTAAGTTGGTTAAACAGTCTCTCTCTCTCTCTCTCATCCAGATGTATTATGTGACTGAGAGGATGACTGATCACTGTTCACTTCATCAAACCCTTGTCATCAGCAGCTGCAAATACTGTATAGGAACATAATTAGCAGGTGCGCTTGAATGCACCCTCGTTGACCTTACACACATGACCTGGCACTTAACGCAGATTTGTTAAGAGCTTTCCTGTTGCACCATTAAAGCTTAGAGCTGTCCCAAAGACTGAACAACGGCAGTATGGGATACCTCCTGCATGCCCCTTGTG
>NC_048418.1:6111384-6126384 GCF_013103735.1 Etheostoma cragini | reverse complement strand
TAGTTAAGCTCAGCTCTCCTGTCCTCTGTGCACTTTTTGCAGCTGTGTTTGAGATAGTAAAATGACCTACATGTACAGAGTCCTTGTACAGGAATGTACAGGAATGCAGTTCTTCCATCTGCATACATATATATACACAAATATTTGCAGTGCAAACAAAAACTGGAGTGTGGGATAGATGCCAAGAAAAGGTCTGGGTCACGGAGTTATTGGACTTGGCCAAGCTCACCACTTTTTACTATCTTTTAGTGCATTTTCTAATACTATTTAGAAACTATTTTAGTCTATTTAATCCAGAGTTTTAAGGCTGCATTTAACTAGAGGGAAGAAAGACTCCATGGCCTTGATGTACTTTGTACTCATTACATTCTTATGTGCCAAATGCAGTGGCTGCATGGTAAAAGCGGCACGTTAGTGTAAGCAGCAAGAAGCAGCTGGGTCCATTCTGCGGACAGATTATGACAGCATTCACACCCCAGGAAACAATAATGTAGTAATGTAGTAACGCACAACTACAACTGATGCTTAAAAAGATGCTTTGAATTATAGTTCATTGAAGTACATTGAGTTCATTGAGTGTGAGCTGTAACATAACTAGTGAAGACAACTGCATTGATTAAAATGTTTTAGAAGGTACAATCAGACAGATGTGAGATGATCAACTGTGATAGTAAAAGATGGGCTCTAATATGGAATATGGCTGATACACCTGTGATGTAAACTGGGAAACTGCCGACAGTTTTGTTGTCATTACTTAGAGTTCCTCGTGGGGGCAACAGAAACTACGCACTATAGCATACGTATTAATGAAGTAACATGATTAAATAAATCACTTATTTGAAATCAGCTAGTAGCTGTAAAGAATCTACCATATTTCACATAAACTTAGAGATAGATTTACACAATCATGATTCATGGAGCTTTAAATTCCTTCCTTACAGATTCATCAGGCTTCATCTGAATCATCAACTTGGAGAACTGCTTGTTCAAGGCAAGTGTGTAGTAAATAATCATGTATGTTTAATGTACTGTATGTATAAATGGACTTTACTCTATGTATGTGGTGCGTCATTGGCCAATAGAAATGAGGCTCTACATCATGATGCATACCTCCTCCATTTCTGTAGCAAAGGTAGGGAAACCTCCAGACATTGCCCAGGCCCACAGCATAGCCCACGCTGGTGAGGACAAACTCTATCTGGTTGCCCCAGTTCCCTCTCCGGGAGTTTTCATCCTTCTTCACTGGCTCGCCTGGAACTGCTCCATTCTACAGCAAAGACAGAGACAGAGACAGAGACAGAGGTGACTTCAGGTGGCAGGAAAGTGAATGTGTTTCTGAGAAAGTGCTGCTGCATCGGGTGAAACAACAGCGCTCAAAAGGATTAAAACACATCTCTCTTACAGACAAGAATCAGAAGTGAATGCTGTGGCAGTGTGGAGCATCCTGGAAGGCCTTATTTTCCCTATTTGGCCAAATAGGTGAATTTAAAGTATTATTTTCATTAGTATCATGCAGTGTTTTAGTACTTGAGATCTGTCTTGGTCTTAAGACTGGTCTCAAGAACACTTTGCGAAGGTCTTGTTCTCAGATAATGAAGACTCTAATTTCAAAATGTGTAACTGTTAACCCCCTCTTGCCGCCCCCTTAACACACTCACTCCCAAGAAAGTGAATGTGCAAGACAGGAGAAGCTCTGGCTGTCTTGACTCAGTCTTGCCTTGTTTTGGTCTTGACTTGGTCTTAACCCCTCAAAGTCTTTGTCTTGACTTGGTCTTGGTTTAGGTGGTCTTGACTTAAACGCTGGTATCATTCAACAGTTCCTGTAACATACTATCTCCTCTACCCCAAAGTCTGGCAGAAGGTGGGTGCGCTGGAGCAGACAGGATGTAAAGTGAAATCAGTGCCTTAATAACAGCAGATAAGCATTTGGTCTTGTCGTCCTGATTTCGAGCTTCTCCTCTCCTCTCCTCCCTCCCTCCCTCGTTTACTCCATCTGCTGGCATCATATGCTCTCTCTCTCCTGACCTCCTTCTTAACCTCAGCTGTTTCTGTCTGTCTGTGTTTTGTGGTCACCCATGAAGACACTTAAGCTCTAAATACTGCTAATTTTGAAACACTCTTTTGGTAAAAAGGTACATGTACAGATCAGTAAAGGTCATTGACTTAACAGACTAGTCATTAACATTCTGAAATGATGTAATGATCTTGGTAACTTTACATATTTGCTTCAAATCGTGCAAAATTGTGTAAACTGTGTCATCATTGCAAGTAAGAATGTAAAGTAAACCAGTCTTCAACGGGCAACAAACTGTGTTGATTTAAGTTATTTTTTTCATGAAAGAGTTCAGCAAACCCCTAAACATTGTTGAGTACAGATGATTGAAATATTGAAATTGTTGTTGTTATTTTATGTCTTTAAATTTGAAAGTTTTGCCTCAAAAGCCTGAAAAAAAGGCAACATGGCCTGTTTAACTGGTACATGCTTGAGTTGTTTTTCCAGTAATATACAATACATTTTTAAAACTTTTTTAAAGATTTGATTGTGAAAGTATTTTAATTTTTTAACTTTTAATGTTTGAAATTGTAGACACAGCACTCGGGTTCTGGCTTATATGAATTATTTGTTGTCTATGTGGGCGCAGCACAGTTGTATGGCACAATACAGTAATAAAAACTCAATTCACTCACTCATGCTGCTCGTGTTATCTGTGTATAGCAGAGCCTTATTTTCAGAGGCTCAATGAATGAACAAAAATGTAAATACTGGTCACAAAAAACACCCTTCTTATTGGCGGGAAAAAGTTCATTTTGCTCTCAACAATTCTTTTAAATCACAAAATTCCATTCCTAACCCTGTCATTAGGTAATACACTAAATGCAATGTCATACCTTTTCAGCTATGATGAATGAATATATACACATTAATTAATAAGTATTATAGTACAACCGTCCTTAATGGGCTTATTTAACAGCTTTGTTTGTGAACAAGATGTTGCATTAAAATTTACATAAAAGCAATAAAGTGACATATGTGTTTGGTTCCTTTTCTATAAAATGGCTGCAGGACACCTAGTCCTAGAGATAGCATGTTGCTCAGACACAATCACACACACACACCTATCCCAAATAAACACACTGCCTCCGACACAGAGCGGGAACTTGTTCATCAGCGAAACAGAAATAACCACAAGAACATCCACATTTTGCCCTTTTGCCCCCATTGTGCTGTAGTTCAACTTTGAGACAGCTGCGAGAAGGACTGATGAAAAAGAGAAAGAAAAAAATATTTGACAGCAACAACCAATTAAAACAAAAAGCCAACATATTTTTCCCAAAGCTCTGTTGTTTTTCTTTGAGTCTGACTGTGCTTGCATGTCAGGAGGGCAAAACAAAGAGCATTTTCTCCAGCATCCTTGACCTTTTGTTGTGCAGGAGTGGAGGTTGCAGGTGGGACGGAGAGGAAGATCAGCAAACACAAGTGTTGTTGGCGTGGAGATGCTCAGAGTGAAGCCACGATCACAGCAGTGTGTGAGTAGAAACCCACAGCAGTGAGCCTCGCCGTCACAGCGGGTCACACATTACGAAGTCTCTGTCTGGAGTTGACTTTGGAAGGAAAAGGAGCGTAAGAAACACAGTCCCCCAGTCAGAGTTGGTTAATGTGGCTTGGGAAAGGGAAGTTTGGGGTCCCCTGCTGGAGCTGCTGCCCCCGCGACCTGATACCGGATAAGCGGATGAAGATGGATGGATGGATGGATGGAGAAACAATATGTGCAGCTGTGTGTGTTCTCTGTGCACCTGGCACTCGTACATAAGCACACAGGTTGACAGCTTGGCTCAGGTCTATAGTCCAAACAAACAGAAAGGTGATAAAACACTGGGAATAGCAATGACCCATTCATTTTTGGTGTACACTCTCTAAAACAACATGACATATTCCAGACAGGGACTGGCATGCAGAGTGAGTAGAGAAGAAGTACAGGACGTAGTCAGTTGATGTTCTTTTATTATGAAAACAGGCACTGTGTTGTTGCAGTGTAAACAACTTAGTTGCTATATTGAAATATTACAAAGTAGGGTTGCCCCCACTAACTGATATTCAGTAAAAAATACTTGAAAGCTAGATCGGCATCATGCCTTTGTAATCGATGATTTAGCTTTTTTTTTTATTTTGAATGTAGATTGATGCGCATAATGTGGAACCAAGGTTCACGAGCAAGAGTTCTGCCCAGACACTTATATTAGCTGTACGCCCTTAGCAACATGCGCTGTGGTTAGCACAACAAACAGACGGCCGTGCTAGTCAGTAACACTAAGGCCAAAGCAAATGAAACAGAGCTACAGGAATACAGAATGTAAACTAAGTATCCAAATAGGTATTTTGAAAGAAGAAGTCGGGTGATTCCAATTTTCCACCATTAAATATAGAACGAAATACATTTCTAAAGAAATGCACCAAATAACTTGGTTTTACTGCACAAGTAGCATTGTTTAGCATTCAGGAGGATCTACTGGCACAAATGGATTAGAACATTTATGAATATGTTTTCATTCATGTATAATCACCTGAAACTAAGAAGTGTTGTGTTTTCATTAACTTGGAATGAGTCATTCATGTCTGTATACGTAGTCCTTTTCCACAGAGCCCGCCATGTCACACCACAATGTTTCTACAGCTGCCCAAAATGGACTAATCAAACAATGCATCTAGAGAGGGTCTTTTGCGTTTTACCATTACTTGAAGGCCACCGTAGATTATCCTACATGCTTGAAAGGGAGGGGTGACCAGAGGGGTATTTAGTTGGTTGCAACCTTCAACCTTACCGCTAGATGCTACTGAAACCTGGACACTGCTCCTTTAAGTGCCAAATCTAAACATCTTCAACCAAAACACCCTAGGGAAAAAAAGCTGTACATACAGTACATAACTATTTTTCCACTAACAACAGCCCTAAGTGGAACAGAGAGAAAGCAGCACAGCTATCTTGGATCTTGAAAAGCTGTTGTGTTATTACTATTGACCCATCCAGCTACAGGTAGAGTATGACCCACCAGTTTACACAGTCTCTGTTGGTTGTGGACTGGTTTTATGGGAAACAAGTTTTAGTCACTAATCCCTATCTCCTTTGATTGACCCCGATGTCTGCACCCAGGTGTCATAGCCTGCGGTGCTGACTCTGAGGAGCCCCCTGGCCAGTCAGTCAGACAGACAGACACTGATCTCTACATATCCCTCCATTTCTATGTCACATGCTTCTCTGGGACCATCTGGCCTTTATGTAAGACCATACATGCACCCATCCTTGTCTCTCCTTTGATTTAATTTGCAACGTTTTTCCTCTTTCCAGGGTCTCTTGAGTCACAGCGTTGATTTTGCTGTTGTTGCATCAGGGCAATGATGAAATTAACAAAAGAAGCAGCCTATTACACATATTTAGAGTAATGCGTTGACTTTGGGGAAAGACTTGTGAGTTAAGAGGACTTAGACATGTTTCATAGATAATTGTTGCTCACAAGTTCGGCAATGCTCATACATTTTCCTACATGGTACGCAAAAATGCCAAGATGATCGTGAGGAAATGTCATGTTTTAAATTTCTGCACTTGGAAAAACCATCCCAGTCAATCAAAGCTTTGAGGTTGAGTTAATACAAGGGGAAACAATGCTATAGCAAGAACAATGGTGACAGAAGATGTGCCAAACAATTACAACAAACATGACATTGTTAAGTTGTTGAAGGATGACCTACAGAGACAGCAACTTCTGTTGGCATATTTCTTAGACCAACTTAAAGTTATCTTCTCCTTGCAACTGCCTCCCTGTTGACTGACATTTTACAATAATGGGACTGATATGTTAGTTCCATCAAGGAAAACTAGGCTCTCTAAGATATACAGAAAGAAGCTAACATGTACAAAATGTCAGACTAATGTCACAACAACAAACTGAAAACAAGTGACAGTCTGATTATCAGGCCCTTTGGGGTTTTCAGTCTTTTGTGTGACAGTCAAGCATAGATGTAGTGATCATGCAAAAGCATGCTTGGCAGCAAAAAGCTGTTAAATGCACAAACAAATATGTCAAATGTTTAAAACAACATTTTATGCCAGGTTGTGTGCATGATGTGTGCTCCAAAACACAAAATAGGCTGTCAACAGACAGTCTCTGATTCTGTTCACATTGTTTCTCCCTGAAATATTTCAAACTGCAGAATGTGTCAATTATAGAGTGTGGTCGAGACTTGCTCTATGTGAAATGTTAGATTCTGTTATGTTGTGACACTATGAATTAAGACATTCAATTGCATTCAAATATTATTCAAATGATTAGACATGTTTCATTGAAGAATAGCCCTGCTAATAAAGCTCCTATAACTTGGTGACAAGCATATTGCATTTCCTATCAGTTCTTCATAATAATGAATCGCCAATCGAAAGCTTTTATTGTGAAGCAGCAATAGCAGGAAAGGTTAAATATGCACTTTTAGCAGCTTAACACTTTTAAAAAAATCATCAACATAACAGGGTTTACTGAACAATAATACAGGAGTGAAACTAAACTCCAAATTGCAGATATTCAGGTATAAGCCACAACTGTTCTCAGAGCTGAATACAGCGACACTTTAAAAACTGGTGCAAAACTCAGGTGTCCAATAAAGACACAGCTTTTTCTCATTAGAGTTTGGTGCTATTGTGTATTTAGCACAATCCATTCTGACAATGAGCAGAACAAGTGATTCACTATTCTGTAATCATAATCTCACAGGTTTCAGACCAGCAATGTGTCAAACAGCTGTAAACAAAATACAAAGTCCCCAACTCATCTCTCTGCTAAGCTGACCTGGTAGAGACTGCCAGCTCAGTGCCTCGCATGTGAATGCTCAGAGAAACACGGATCTGTGTTGTGCAGGCTCACACTGCAAGTGACATTTTCTTTTTCCCCCAGGATGTTTCCTTGGATCAGGGATGCTCCAAAATCATGTTTGCAGCTGTCGCTTTGGTCCCACTACACGTTCTGCGATGCCGTGTTACATCCTGCTAGCGACTGCAGACATGTCCGTACTGCACTGTCCACTTGAGTGTAGAAAAAACTACAAACTTCCTTTTTATCTTATTGCATCACACTTTAGATTACTTCCCTTTTCCCCTTCCTTTCCTTTAATGATGATCTTTAAACTTCAGTTAAAAAAATACAAATGTGGTTTGGACAGTATAAAAACAATGGGAGTAGACATTTGAAGAGTGAAAGTACAACATATTTATTATTAGCACTTTTATTTTTGTATTCACTAAATTTGCATGTCTTCTAATCTTCTGAGTTTTTAAAAAGGGTGTCTTCCTACAGTTGCGACAGAAGGCAAACAGTAGAGTGCATCCCACCTACAAGACATGGTTGTTAACATCATACAATTGCCAACTGAATTCTATTTAGTGACACCTCCTATAGCGATGGAAGTGGAACGTTGTGGATATAGACTATGAGAACAGGAGGTTTTGTTGTTTTGTTTTAGCAAGAAAAAAAAGATTTATACTGTCTACAGGAGTGTGATAACTATATACCATAGGCATTTCCACATATGTACCTCCACAGTGTATTACCTGGTTATAATTTAACATGTCACACATGAGGTCTCTACACTTGCACATGTACTGTATATTTATGTTAAAACGCACACATTAAAAAGCAATGTTTTGTACTTTACTACAATTTCTAGCAGAGGATATCAGTGTTTCTGCAATGATCGTCTAGGAGAGGGTCAAAGGGGTTCAGTAATACTTATTTAGGGTGTCACTGCTCCATCCACCAACAATATTGTAAAAACTGTACACCCTGAGAATAGAAATGGAAAAAAATACAATGACACAAGATTTGATAGACATACTCAGAAATGTTATTACTTGTGTCTATCAACACGTCTGGCAATGACAGCAAAATAAATAAGACATCTTCTAAATTTATCCTGATTTCAGCACTGAGCTAAAGCTCACTAAAGGTATAATTGCATAAACTG
The DNA here is from genome assembly GCF_013103735.1 of Etheostoma cragini. NCBI lineage: Eukaryota > Metazoa > Chordata > Actinopteri > Perciformes > Percidae > Etheostoma > Etheostoma cragini. The sequence continues at coordinate 6,118,376 of NC_048418.1, read as the reverse complement.
ACAGGACAAGCTGCCCCTCAGCTCGGAATATCTGGACATCCTGATTAAGGTGAGGAAAATGTGATGAACTTATAGTAGTACTATTATTTTTTACTATTCTCCAGTGTTTGCTGTCGGTCAGTACTCAACTGCTATCTGCGACAACTACCAGGATGGAAAAAGACATGAGCTAGCATATGGTTTATAGACCAAAAGACTCTGTTGGTCTTTGAGAACAGCAAAGAGACTTTTTCTTAAAGGGTGCTGATTGACGTTTCACTTTTAAAAAATGTTTTGTTTTCATCAGAGGGGATTTGGTATTTCCCCCCGTGAGTGTGATCATGGTCACACATCCAACACTGCTGTGGATCATCATGGACTCATGATTTGTATTTAAGTTCTGGGTACTCTGTTGCTTTACTGTTATGTGATTGGAGAAAGGTCTCTGGGACCAAAACGCTGACACATAAACCAAATACAGAGGTGAAAAGTGTGAGTGGGAATTTTATTTTATTTCTTTTTAAAATGGATCTCCAGGAAATTTGATTCCCAGCACCACAAAGAATACCGAGCCAGTGCTGTGCGTGTTGTTACTATTTATCCATGACAGACACCAGATTATTTTGTAGTTTAGCTAACTCACAAAATATCCATAATGAAATCTAAAAATGAGAAGCCAGCTAATAACTGTGTGCAGATTGGGTGCAGAGAGGTTTTAGTGAAGGGACCTTTTATGTGTTCAAAGGGGTCATAGTTGCAATGGCATGCTCTTAAAGTAGGTTTATGGTCGCTGTGGTGTTCCCAGTGCGATCATTGATCATTCCCGACTCTGAGTGCTTAATGTAAAGATAGTTTAAAGCATTTTGGGGAGATTTTTATGTAACAGCACTGCTAAGCATTTAACAGCGGCAATGCGCCACTGTTGAATTCATTTTGAGGAAACACTGCAGCATCTTCTGCTTAAAATCTTTTTTTTTTTAAATCCACATGTGTTGATGGTGATACGACTGCTGGTGAAAGATGTGATGACTGGCAATATTAGGTACGTCAGCTGAAATGTAGACGTTTGTTTGCTATGCTATCACACTACAAAGTTGACCTTTAATGCATTCATGGATTTTTATTCACACAAGCAGCTGATCTTAACTCACTCCTGCCTTCTGGTAGAGCTTTGCCAAAAGGTGAAAAGGACCACAGTTTTATATATGTACTTTTCTTGCATCAGACAAAGTCATGAGAGCCTCTTGATAATATTAAAATAGTAAAAAAGTGTGTGCAGACTGAGGATGTACTGTCTCAAACATGTCAGCACCAGGTTGCCAATGCACAAAAAGGAAAAAAAGTTATATTTTCCCAGTATTTTGAGCTTTCCATGACATTATACTCTTTACAAGACAACCCTTGACTACAAGACATCATGGAATACCAATGATGTGACAAATTTATCCAACAGTGCATGTTGGGCTGGCCGCACATTTATTCAACTGTCTCATTCACATAAATACTGATCGTTTAGCTACCTCATCAATGCCAAAGCGCCGAGTGATTCTTGCCAGTGCCAGGTCCCCCAGTCAGTTTTGCTCAATCTCCTTTTATATTCAAATCCCAATCATGCAAATAAGTGCAATCGGAACACTCTTTAAATCATTCTTTTAGATGAGCCGCTCCTGATACTGTTTCCCCGGACCAATAATCAAGCCTTAGTTATTCAAAGCGGCACACGTAATCTCCCTTGCCCCACCTATGCAGAATTTAGTAAACATGTCTGTCTGCTGTGACTGAATCCACTTGGCTATTATGGAACAAAAAGCCAACCGGATCCCCCCCCCAAAACAGGCGGCTCAAAGCTCCTTTTATGAGTGGGCTGTGAGGTGAGAGTAATAGGCCTAAAGGCAGTGTAGACCGTGGCTTCTCAACCTGCTACCATTGGGGCCACATACCAAAGGATCCCATTGGGCATAGACTGAATAAATCCCCCTCCACGGCTGATTAATTGAAACCAAAGGATGGGGTGTCAGGAGGAGGAGAGAGGAGAAGGAGAAGGAAAAAGGAGAGAAAGTCAAGCCCTGTCAGATGAAGGGTGGCATAGATGGCCGCCCAGAAGCTAGGGGTCACATACAGGTTACATCAATCCATACATTGGAAAAGTCACTCAGCCAGTCAGTGGTCTCCGGTTCACAATAAAACACTTAACAATGCGTTCCTGCAGACTGGCCTGCTTTCCATCAAAATGTTGGTTGTGGCCATCCTCTGAAATTATGCAACCACCGTATTCAACACCCTGTTTCAACCACAGGAATTTCCCCTCTTTTAGAAACTTGTTGCATTTCCACTGCAGATACCAGGGTCTAAATTAAGTTCTGGGGGCTTCATTTCACTTGATCAGAGGCCAATATCTTCTGAAAGTAAAGGAACATATACATGGTGGGTGTTTGCACAGCGCGGTTGCTTCAACTCCACCGTTTCATTGATAAAACAACAAAGCAGCCTACTCTCATATCGATTAATGACCATTTAAGGACTAAAGGAGGGGCGCCCCGATAGCTCAGTGGGTAGAGCGGGCATCCACATAACCACATATAGAGATTTACTCCTTGAAGCAGCGGGCCCGGGTTTGACTCCGACCTGCAGCCCTTTGCTGCGTGTCATTCCTCCTCTCTCTCCCCTTTCATGTCTTCAGCTGTTCTGTCAAAATGAAAGGCGGAAAATGTCCCAAAAATAATCTTAAAAAGGACTAAGGGAGAACATTTGATGTAAATGTTTCATTTAAGTCACAGCGTAGGAAGGCACATTGCTTTCGCCAGGACAGTGCAAACTTTGTTTAGCTCACTTTATGTAACCAATCTAGCATGAAAGCATTATGACTGGAATTAGCCAGCCAGCTAACTAGCCAGCCATCCCCCGGTGGGCTACCCAGTCCGTCCACTTCACTACCACAGGGAGACTTCTTTGCAAAGAAAATGGACAGCCCGGAAGATGGACAATCTGGTTAGCCATCTCCCAATGTCTGCTGTCGTCCTGGCGAGGAGTGAAGCAGAGGGACTGCAGACTCTGTTCTGCCGTTGACAAAATTGGACAAACATTGTTTAGTCGTATGTATCGTAGCAACAGTTTACACATCGGGTTTACCTATTTAAATGACAAAAAGATTACAGCCACCTGCTGGCATGGAGAGACAATTCCTCACATACAGGTGCAGAACATATGGACTAGTTGGCTGGCTGTATTCTTTGCGGTGTGTTCAAAGGAAAAATCTTTGGCCAAAACACAGGTGTCGTGAGGATACGCGAGAATCGGGCTTCATTGCCACTAGTTGTTTGTCTGCTTGGTGTGTCAGCACCTTTAGCTTATGTCTAACATGTGGGAAATGTTTTGAAGTTTGTACCCAAGGCATAATACCAGAGCCATGTCAGCCCTCTTCTGCAGCTAAGGTCCTGTACACACCTACCATTGAAAGGCAGTCTTGATGACCACAAGCAGACAGCCACATGTTTCACTAATAACACAGCTGAAAGAATGTTCTGGAGATCATAGATGCATCCACACATCCCAAACGTAGTCTATATTATAAGCAACTTAGCAGCTATCTTTTTTTCCTTTACTCTGTATTAGTATGTTTGCCAACTCTGTTTCCAACATTTTGGTCTTATGTTGAGTTTTAATTGGTAGTTTTATGTAGTATGCAAATAACTTTCTCTAAGTTTTGCAGCATAAAAAAATTCATTCAGGTGGACAGTTGGGAAGCCAGTTTGTACTTAATTAAAAAAAAGACTTAGCAGGTAAATGTAATCCTATGGGAACATATATAATCTACAAATAATCTCTATTCTATCTTTGTTATATTTTACAAGACACAAGATTATAAGTATTAAAGGTCTTTCTATATTCTCTATAACTAAAAGATGATGCAACAGATTTTAAAGAAGCCTTTTCAGCTTTGTTGTTTTTTGGTCCATGATTAGTTAGTAAAGTCTCTACACTGGACTTCACCTGTAGACACCTCAACTGTGTCATCCAGCTCCTTACCTTGACATCATTTTCCATGATGAGGAAGTTGATGCAAGCACAGAAAATAGTCCCAATGGCCTGATGACCGACCAACTTCTCTATCTCCGCGCCACTTATAGCACAAACCTTACCAGGCTGGAATACTCAAATACCCTCCCTGGGGGGGGGGGGGGGGGGGGGGGGGGGGGGGGGGGGGGAGTGGGATAGTTGGATGAAGAAAGAATGGGGGTAGGGCCAAAAAGGGCAAGGAAGGCTGGGTGTGGCTAGGTCTAAGAGAAGAGGGTGGGTGTTTGATGTCAGACATCAACAGGATTGAAACAAAGATGTGCCCTTTCTACATGTGAATATGGGTGTGGAAACATTTATATATTTAGAAGTGATTGATTATCCTACTTATGTATGTGCAGTGTTCCCCATGAGATTTTGAGAAGTGAATTTTGTTTTGAACCACCAGAAGATATTCAGCACATTCACTGACATAAAGTATAATAATAAAATGCTGCGAGACATGTCCTCGATTTCACATTTTACATACAGGAGACAAAATACCCGCCTCCCCATCTCCTTTATTTTATAATACTAACCTTCATAGTGGCCATCGTCCTCCTGTCTTTTCCTTACCAATCAGTTAACCAAAAGTTAATTGTCAGAAGTTAAAAAATATATATTTTAATATGTGTTAGATGTTTAATGAATGTGTTGAAAATGTTGACATAATTGAGAATTATGAGGAATTGGTGGAGATTATTGATGTGATGGAGAAGCCAAGTCCAACATTGACTAATGTTTAGTTTTGTTAATCATTACATTCACTGATAAATCACAAATTTGATCCAATATTTGCTTCTGACGTTCAACCTCAGGACCATTACCAATACGCGTCATGTTCCAAGTTGTGTCTACATATTCAGTAGGAAGGTAGAGACCAACAGCTGAGCCTTCGTTGCCACCAACTGCGCTTTCAAGTGATAATAAACCAATAACTTACCTAAATTATCAATTATCAAGATTACTTGATCTAAAACCCTTGATCATCCCCTGACTCTGGCTGCTTAAAGTAGAGATTGCAATTTTAATGCGTTTGGGGAGATTTTTTAATACAGCTCCGGTGCTCTTGAATGCGTACTTGTGGAAGTTGCTTTGAATTAAAGCTAAATGAAATGTAATGTAATGTTCAGGTGCAATAATCTTATTTCAGGAAAGAAAATCACAGATTCCACCATTGTTACTGGATTTTTAGTCATGTCTGCGTATGTCAACTACATGCAAGATACATGTAAACACCATGGATCTAATCTTATCTGTTTAGTAACCACTTTAGTTCTACACAGAGTACCAATCTCTTTCAGTGTACATTGTCTGTAAGCGTAGGATGACGGCACCCTGTCAAAGCATTGTGAAGACAATCTCTCAATCCCTTTTAGAAATAAGCTGTTCTCTAATAAAACAATAGGATTACATGAGCGTGAGTGAACAAGAGAGATGGGAAGAGACAGACTGAAATAGAGACGGCTACTGAGAGCTCTATAAGAGAATGCCAGAGTGACAGGAAGGGGAATAGAAAAAGAGTTAGAGACAGAGGGACAAGGGGCAGTGATGGCTGATGAGTGTAGACAGGCAGGCAGGTCTAGCTGAAGCCGCTGCAGCGGTGTGCTCCGTCCCAACCCCTCCCCTCCACCCCTCCAACCCCTCCCTCGCTTGTTCACTCATTTGCTTAACAAGTTCATTTGTGCGTAGGCCTTTATCGGGTATGGCTGTCAAGTGATGCGCGAGACTGGCCTGCGGAATTGTTGGCACTCGCAAGCTGTTCACCTGCATCCCTCTCACCCCCACACACCCTCCCACTCATGCATACATGACCAACACACACACACACACACACACACACACACACACACACACACACAACCAACCCCACTCCCATCCACCCACTCACCCACCTACCCCATTCAGCATGTGCAAGAGCGGAGACATAGCATTGGCATCCAATAAGGCCAGAAGTGTGAGCAAATGGAGCGTGAATACTGCGTTCAAGCTGCAACGTTTCCACGATATCAGATTTGGAGCTGAAATAACAATGTTTCTGTTTTGTTGATTTGTTTGTTGGTAAAAATAAAATAAACCAGCAACAACTTTAGGTAACTACTTACTATTCCGGTTCCAGCTGAAATGTGAGAATTTTCTGCAGTTGCTTAACTTATATAACCTCAATATAATATATAACCTCAATATTGTATGTAAGTATGTATGTATGTAAATATGTATGTGTATATATGTATGTGTATATATATTTACTTTTATTGTAAGTACAAACTTAGAAAAATGAAGATGTTACGTCGGCCATATTTAAAAACTTTGTGATAGCATTTTCCTGTATTTTCTGTATACAGCCCGGGAGGTGTTATGGAGAAAACAAAACAAGTTTGTGTTCATAATTCAAAAATTGATGTTATATAATTTCCTCTCTTGCAGGGGCAGCAAAAGCCTTTGGCCCAGCAGATTCAGTCAGGCGACAAACCCTAAAGCTCAGTTTTTAAGAACTGGATGACATCTGCATTGTGATCATCAACATCATTTTCCACTTTTCTTAACGACAAAACATTCTGTTATCCTATAAAATATCTTGAAGGATTCTTAAAGATAACATAAACCCCAATTATATGAAAATGTCTCTATTCAATCCGAGTGACCCATAATGACAATGTGATGGGTACATGCAAGACGAGACTAATGACATTAAAGCCCATTAATTACCAAATTATGTGCAGATGTTTTTTTATACATTTACTGTATCTGTGTTCCCTCTCTCTGTCTCTCATTCTCTCAAACAGGAATCAGACTGTCATTTATCTTTCTCCATTTAGCTTCTTTCTTTTTTTTACCTCATTGCCTTGTTGTTTTAGCCTTCTTCACTTGAAGCAGCTTTGACAAACATCATCTCTGTGGAATGTCCCTCAATCCTCACACTAGAGTGTGCACCACACATGAAGCCTCAACAACCATTA
>NC_048418.1:6087281-6111374 GCF_013103735.1 Etheostoma cragini | reverse complement strand
TTGTCCCTGCTCAACACAGAGCAGCATGCTGCCTCAATGAGCCTCATCATCAGCTCTTTTCTCCCCTTATTCTTTCTTCCTACAAATCCATGACAGAGCTAGTGATTAAGCCTCATCAGCCTGTTTCCTTACCTCGTTTCAGAGCTTTGCTTAAACCTCCCCTTTTTCCAAAAGTTGCACAACTGCACTGCAATTGTGTGCAGGTTAGAGCAGTGTATCACATTTAACTACCGAGTGTGGGCTGTTGGGATAACGTAACCATTTACAAATGATTTAGGTTCTGCTCTGCACATTACATATGGCACATTTAGTTTAGAGTAGAGATTGTCCGATACCATTCTTTGCTTCCCATTCCGATTCTGATATCTGAACTTGTGTATTGGCCGATTCCGATTACTGAACCGATATCAGTGTGTCATATATTTAATTATGTTTTTACAAATCCTGTATTAAGATGATATGATTTCTATCTTTGTTGTTGGTCTGGCTCATGTTAAACTCTTTGTAAAACATGAATAAACACAAACAACGAATGCCACAGAACTTTATTTTATCATCCAGTTTGACGGTCAGAGATAAGGAAAAAAGAACGTAAATAAACTACTTTAACATAGATTTTCTTTAGGGCTTTACTACGTGGTATCAGATCGGTGCATAAACTCCAGTACTTTCCAATAAAAACTGTACCTGTCTCATGAAGGTACAGGATGACGTGACTGTATTCTGTTTTTTATAATTAACCCTAGTTACATAATTATGTAATATATACTATGCAATGTATATGCATGCAATGTTTGAAATGCCAAAATTATTCCTGTTAACATTTAGCTAAATATGTCCAAGTACAGTAACATAAACCCAATGTTTTCATGTGTATATTTAAGATAGACATAATGAAATAGATATAGATAGATAGATAGATAGATACTGATCCCAATTAAATGGGATTACAGCAGCAAAATCAGTTAGCACAGAATATAAATGAAATCCTAGGATACAATACACATGAAATAATAATAGGATAAAATACAATAACAAATATTTGAATATATAAAAATAGTAGCCTATGATAAATATACAGATCCACCTATTGTGCAAGTTGCACTTAGTGCAGTATTGTTAAAATTAGTGAGGTACGACAACAATGAAAAGGAAATTGCAGTTCATTCACCTCGTCACCTCATCCGGGTTTCTAGGTCGTGTCTCTATAGTTACCCAAGATTTGAGAACATCTTGGTTGGCATTGACCTTGAATGGTTAAGATAGGTTGTCGGGAAAGCGAGTCTTGCAAAAGTTCTCACAAATCTACGGTTGCCATCTTGACAGGACCCTGTTCACCCATTAATGAACATGGGATGGAGAAGTCAAGTCCAACGAAATAGAAGTCAGATACCAGGCAGCCAGTGCATTAATGAATAAACACACCTGAACTGACGAGACAATCAAAAATGTGGATAATGCTAGAACCATTTATGCAGGGAGATACATAACCAGTAGGGCTAGGCAATATATCAATATTATATAAATGTTGTGATATGAGACTAAATATTGTCTTAGATTTTGGATATTGAAATTTCATAATATGGTAAGTGTAGTCTTTTCTTTTAAAGGCTGCATTAGATTAATGTGATGTAATTTCTGAGACTGTTTTAGTTTTTGCATTGTTTGCCTTTACACACTTAGTCATTAAATCGACATTTCTAAAGATTATTTATCAGAAATCAAATTGTGTAAATAATATTTTTTTAAAGCACCAATTGTCAATCCTACAATTTTGTCACAATATCAAGATCAAGGTATTTGGTAAAGAGTATCGGTATTTGTTTTTCTACATATCGCCTCAGCCCCAATAGACAGGTTCCAATGCGATGTAAACATCACATCCCGAATATGATCAAAGCCAGGATATGTGTGTAGTGGTTTTTTTTAGTGGTATTTTGTCTTTTGACAACACAGGTAGAAAATAACTAGAACTGGTTTCCAGCACCGAGAGGAAACCCACTTTCAGCCAAAACTAAACTAAAAAATTAACACCCAAATTGTGTCACAAATGTGACTAGCAATATGGACCCACATATTGGACTGCACATCTAATTCCATAGAACCAAATGCAAAATTAAAAAAGCCAAATAAATGAATAAATACATTTATTCAACAAGCTCCAATCATGTATTGACATCATTTCACTCATGACCACCTGTAATGCAGAATGTCAATTCAAATGTTAATCAGCTGCAGGGTAAGAGCAAAGCCAGTGCAGAAGATTAAAAAAATATTATAGATCATGGAAAAACTATTAGAGCCTCAAAGTGGAATGCCGAACAGGCATCCCATGTTTCTTGTAGATAGCATTTACTGTGGCAGAAATATTATTATTAAAAAATTTCTCGTTTTATCAGTTATTGCCCAAAACAAATAAACTTCGATATTATATTATATATTATAGCGCCCCCTAATGGCCGATCTATGCCAAATTTGGTATTGGAGCATCATAGTGGGATGTTGAACAATGGTCTCAAGTTCTAATTTGTTTAGTGTGTGGTAGCTAGCGAAAAAAATGTGTTTGGTCATCAAATGCGTGTACTTTAACGTAGAAAAATACTTTCCATAAATTTTGGTCGGGTCCATCTGGAGATGCTACGTACCAGGTTTTGTGCATTTTGGTTGCATGGCCTAGGAGGAGTTAAAAAAAGTGAGGTTGTGGACAAATGGGATAATGGACAACAACTTAGAGTTTAGGCAAGAGTACAGGAAAAAAATGGCCAAAAGGAAAAAATAAAATGTTAAAATGGTTAGACAAAATACACAAATGTTTATCACATTACATCTCACCATCTCATGTTTCATGTTCAAAGAAGCCAATTCTCAACCTTTAAAACATGACTGATCCTCTGACATGGGCAGTAGACACACACCAAAGCGACAAGATGTAATACATCTCCATTCCAGCAGGCGGAGCTAATCTGTATTGTCGCCCAAAAATGAAAACCGTCAGCATTGGATGAACGCATCACACGGGTCTGGCATCTCTGGAAATTCCAAGCCAGACTGTATTGGCGGCTGGTTCAGAATACAATCTCATATTTTACTAAAACCGTTCACCAAAACCAAAATTTTAAGCTAGAAATAGGCCATGCAGTTTCTGAATCGGTCTTCATTTCCGATCAGTAAAGGTCAGTTTAAAAGATTTTCGTCAGAGTTTGAGAGACTCTAGTCATGCTTGTCCTGCTCCTCGTTTCTGGTTTAGCACTCTATCAATCAGATTGGTTTGTGTCCGACTGCCAACAGTGCCGGCCTTCTGACTGAGCATGACAGGTCGGCCAAAATGAAAGGACGGCCCCACCAACGGATGATGGCATGGAGCACACCAAACAGACTCAAGTCACTGACCTTGCCAGACAGTCCATAGGCTTATTACTGGTTTAGTGCGTCACTGCCTTAAGGAATTCTAATGTGCAATGAATAATATGGAAGTTATAGGCAAAAAAACTATGGGTCCCATAGGCCACACCCACCTTGACCAATTAGTACCCCACTGTAGGGTGGCCTCGGGAGTGGCCCTAGATGGTACCCTTCAAATTCAAGACGCACCGTTCATGATATATAAACTTTTTGTACTTCTAGCGCCACCTAGTGGGACATTTTCATAAAATTTATGAAAGACCTTCAGAGGGTCATGGCAAACAAGGATCCAAAGTTTTGTGTTGATAGCATTTATTTTGGTGAAGATATGGCATTGTTGGTGTTTTCACAGTTAGCTAAAAAAAATTCTTCATGCAGTATATGCAAACATTTTTATCCCGTACAAATTTCTTTGATAACCTTTTGTCAAGTCGTCTGGAGATGAATGTATTATGTTTCACGCAGATTGGTCACACGGTCTAGGAGTTTTGGAGGTGTGTTGGTTGTGGTGTGTTTGTTTTCGGGCCCCCTCTGAAAAGCTTTTAGTAGCTTATTTGGGGTTCCCATTTCATGCGTCCTGTATATGATTGTTGTGCCTCATGGAGTTGTGATTGAATGTACAGTGATGACGTGTGAAATAAAAACGAAACGAAACGAGGAGTTCAACAAAGTTTTTTTCCCCCGATATATTACAATTTTTCACACATAAAAGTCCAGGCGGAAATGCATGTGGCCTATATTAGGAGCTGAATTCAGGGAACGCGTGGATATGTGGATGTAATATGTGCGATGTACAGTTTGAAGGTCATAGGGCCAAACCCGCTCGTTTCTGCTATAATGCCACCTAGTGGTGGAAGTGGATCAGTTGTTGTGCCTTAGGTCCAACTCAATTTTGAATCTGTAAAGCTTGAATACATTTCTATGCACACCCCTATCCAAGGGAACCGAAACTATCCCTTAAATGACACATAGTTGAGATAGACCAGGACAACTTGCACAGTCAGTCCATATCAATAAGGTAGGTAGGGTGACAATGACCTTCTATTCTAATATCCACAGTGCCAGCACTGCACTTTAGCACATCACTGGCCTAGATTGGCTTCCAGCCACTTCACACGGTGGGCGGATTTGAACTCACCACAATGGTCCAGTTAGTGCCGGTTTGTAATTAAAAGTTCCAGGAACTGAAATAAATGGGTAACCACATCACTCTAGTACAGCCAAAAGTCAAGGGCCCAACCACCTGTTTCCACTGCATGGTAAGGCTCTGCTCAAAGTTTTTGGTATCAGTACTTTTTCGCTGTACGTTTTTAACTGCAGAGATCCCAGTCTCAGCTGATTGCCTTAGCGACGGTGTGTGAAACTGCCAAGATTTGATCTTCAACAGAGAAAAGTCTGCACTTTGTCAAACTTTTGTTGCCATTTTTTAAAATCAGGTTTTTGTTTGAATTGCAAACAAAAAACTACTGTGGCTGTACAGCCGCACCTTGGCTATTTAAAAATAACGGGTGTGTGCAGTATGTTCTGTGTCACACTAGGGACAATCTGCAGTGTTTTAACGCTTAAAAAGCTACATGCAACAGGAACTATCCACAACTTTTGCTAAGGGAAAATCAGAAAACAGCAAGTCGAATAGAGTCAAGCCAGAAAAGCGGAATATAGCAATTCAGCACTTTGATTATCTTCGTGCAAATGTCTGGCATGAAGGCAAATCTCGCCTCAACTGCTCTTTGGGAACCCATATGGGTTTTTGAGAATTAATCATCTATCATAGCTGTGTTTTTTTTTCCTTTCTGTGTATGTCTTATTAGTATACAGTTTTTTAAAACTGTTTTGTTTTGTTTTTGGCCTAAAGCCAGGACAGTACAAGCCTGCTCATACATACTGGAATAGTCTTACATACTGGAATATTACCTACTTTATAGTCACTGTATAAAACTATAGCCAAGGCCTTGGAAAATGCTGCCCTATATCCGTGGAGGATTCAGGCAGTTCACCTTTGCCGTGACCCTAACATTCTTCTATATGGTTTTTGCCAGAGGAGTGAAATTCTAGCTGGGCTACTAACCACTCTGTCACCTACACATATATATGTTACTCACAACCCTTAGTTTATGTAGGGATGAGACCTTTATTTTCCCCCCTCTTTCCATATTCACTCTATATATACCTACAGTTTAAAAGATGATAACCTCTTCCTAAAATGAAGCATGTTAACCCAGTAACTGTTGATAAGAACAAATCAAAGAATATCTTTGAAACTTTAGAGTGATAATGAATGAGCAGTTGGAGCTGCTTCTCTGATGTGGAAAGGGGGCATGGCATCATGTATGACTAACCTATATTTTGTCATGTTGTATACTTTGTTTTGACTTTGATATGTACCCTATATGTAAACCTTCATGCCAGAAAAGAACGACAAGACAAAATGTAAAGAATTCCCCCTGTGCCCTGATAGACGGCATTTTGTTCCACTAAGACCTAACACAAAATCCTAAGGGTTGAACCACCTCAAGGTCTGACTCCTTCAACCCCCGACTACCTCTCCTTGCCTTCTTGCCTTCAGCATAGCAGTTGTCTGAAATCCTGTTACTTTTAGCGCCCCCCTGGTGAGAAACACATTCTGAGAGAGATGACTCCACAGTTTCCTATTTCTCTTCAGTTATTTAGCTTATTTTTGTTTATTTAATTCAAAAACTGATATGACCAAAATACATTTTTAAAGTTATCCCAATACTACATATCTACAAAGAAGGGGATTTTATTTTCAAAATCCAAGTCCTGAAAAACTTCCACTCACAAAAACTAGTAGAGTAGGGGGAGTTATTTTGAGCATCCAGTGCTAGTAAAAGTAAAACTTCCTGATTATTTTCTGCGTAGACAATCTTACTGGCAGTTGGAGTTAGCCCAACGTCATAATCAGGTTCTAGTCAGAATATGAGTCCGACACTGCTCCATTCTCCCATCGGATATCTCCTCTCCGCAAGCCAGTCAGCTAGTCAGCTATTCATTCACCTCTCCAGCCAGCTATTATCCATCAAGCTTGTAACTATCTGTCCCCCCAATCAAGCATGTATAATTAGTTTGCTGTGTGTTGTGTTGTATGACTGGGTGCCTCTGCAAGACAGCTGTGAGCCCAGAAGCCTAACTAAGTGGAGTCAGAGGGAGACCGAAGGTTAAAGCCCCCACGGGGAGATGGGCAAGGGGCACACACATACACAAACGCACAAACATACACTCTCTAGATTAATTCCTGCCTCTCTTTTCCACGTGTCTGTTCCCTCGCTGGCAAAGCCTTGGTGCAGTGAGTAAACACATACTTTGCACTTCCGCTCCATAAACTGCAACACCTGCCACTAGATGGGCAGAGTTTGTGTGTGTGTGTGTGTGTGTGTGTGTGTGTGTGTGTGTGTGTGTGAGAGCCCCTGCTGGCTTCCTACGCTAGATGTAATGTGCATTAACAGCTACCTTAACATTATATATGGATTCTTAGATGTTTCAGAGTCATTTCTACATTTCTATTTCAATTCCATTTCCTGATAAAAGAATATATTTAAACTACCAGGGTTTATTTCAATCATCATCACCCTTCTAAACCTACACCAAAACCGTGACAGCCTGCTAAATACGTCTAGGTAAAAGGCATAAACAGAAAAGGTAGGTGTTGGAGTGCAACAGCGCTGGGGATGAATGCCTCTACAGCAGAAAAAAATTGTGCATTTCTACACAACAGGCCTCATTAGCTTCTTGGCAAGGAACCCATGATTCAGAAAATCTGCTTAAATACAAAGGAAATTATATTTGGGTCAGTCTCTTAAAATCTTTTTTTCTGGGATTTATGACCGTTTCGGACAAGCAGTATCACAAATAAAAAAAATTAGACAAGTACTAGTTTGATTATTGTCAAGCTTAATTGTCTCATATGTATGAAGAATGCATTTAAATGTGCGGTTATCATGAAAATCACTCTAAATACTCAAAAAAAATTAAATACCGCATAATTTACCAAAACTATTAAAGTTAGTGAATTAAGTCAGGTTTGGGAGCAGGGCCACGCCTCAACCACACCTCTACTCACTGAACAGCCTTTATATTTTAAGCCAACCCACTCAGTGCGGTTTGTCTTTGCCTTCTCTTCCCACCCTCCCTTCCCATTTGCTACTTCAACTTCTCGCCTACCTTATCCCTTGATCCTCCTTTTCCCTCCAACCCTCATCCCTCCATCCTTTCATCCTAATCGCTCCTATCCTCTCCCCATCCTACTCAGTCCAGTGCATTCTTCTCTTATTTCTCATTCTAGGTAATGTCCAGAGGGGTTTGAAATTTGCTCGGGTGAAAGCACTTGAGACAGAACCCCCACAGAGTCTCACTCCACCCGGTCTCCAGTACATCCTCCCGAACCAACCAACCAGACGACATCTCTTTTCAATCTCACCCACCATCCAAATCCATTCCTATGCCGTCAACGTTTAATATAATCAAGCATTCATTAAATCTTTAAACTACATATTGTTGTGGTCCTTGCTAGTGAACAAGAAGTCAAAGCAATGACTCACTGTTGTCTGGATATGGAAATGGTATCTGATCTGATCTTTTCTTTCAGTAAATTGATGTCAAAGACAATCACCAGCACTCACTAAGCAATTAGCAGATCCATCTGAACTCCTTATTACTCCAATTATTAGTCATGCATGCCTTGAGTTTACACATGACCTCAGACTACTAAAAGGATGTGACCCATGTAATGACAGAGGAAATGAAGAAACAGGGATTAGATCAAAGCTGGGCATTTTTTAATTTAATTTCTTTCGCATTCACAAAAACGACTTTTGAGACAGGATATTAAGATTTTTCAAGTAAGAAAAGTATTGGTGGATAGTGACAAAGATAGAGAAATCTTTGGGTGAAGTGGAAGGTGGGGCACAAATGGCAGCTAGTACGCTGGGCTCCCACATTTGCAAGTGAGTTAAGTAACAAAACATGATTTTTTAAATGTATTACAATTACATAGTGATATTGATTATTATTAGTATTACTATTTTTATTGGGAAGTTCCACGACCAAATAAAAATCAACTAAAAACATTCTTGTTCCTAATTAATAAAAAGAAAACTAGACTTGCAACTTGCAAGTTAAGGTAATATTAAAACAGGCATTGAAAAGTGGCAAAATTGATCATGAATTTCAATTTACAGTGCAGCAGTAATTAAAGACCATGTGTTAGGAAAAAAACTGTTGACTTCATTTTACAAGATGAGCTTTTAAGATTAGTCCTAGTTATGGTATGTCCCTTCATGTCTGTGAAAAAGACCTATACCTTTTTTCCTATAGTGACTGAGATCAATAAACGTTTTTGAATAGGTTTTCTAATCCGGCTGAGATGCATCTTTAGAAAAAATTTAGCGTTAGTAGAAAAGTACTTCACTAGCATAAAATCATATTCAAATAGTCACTCAATAAATGTTGACTAAATTGTTTTTGGAGTGAGCGGTGAGGTGGAGGGGACAAATAACTCAGTGCGTGTGTTGCAAGGGAGATTCTTTAAATAATGGCTGCATAGTTCTCAGTGAAAATTGAATAGTACTTTTGCTTGAAACGCCTGTGTCTAGTGCAAAGCAATTTATAATTCAAGTAGTTAATTACAAATAGTAAAACTTCAGGTGATAATGAAGACATTAGAACTTGACAGAATCAATCATTCCCAGGAGAATGATTGTTAAAGAACAGACTGCTTCAAAACTCAAGGTAATGTTTTGTGGTAGAACCTAAATGTGTTCATCTCTGAACAAAGACACTAACATTTTTCTTTTGAAAAAAATGTCTAAGTTGTGAAATAATATAGTTCAACAAGGATTGTATCATTATTAGTACACTTTGGGTTCTGTATCAATTATTACCTGTTTTAAAAACAGACTTTGAGCCGTTTTTAATATGTTATGCCTTTGCAAAGGCAGGGCTTCCATGATGTTTTTCTAACCACAGAAAGCTATTCAGTTATTGAAATGTATGTGTTTTCAATTTTCAAAAAATTTACAATAAGAGACAATCCTGGGAAGTTCACCAGAAAACCGTAGTCGGTTTTGGCAAGAACAGGCAAGAACCACCAAGTCCTGTCAATCAAAGCTTTCGTGAGAAATGTGGTGTGTGTTGACAAATCTATATGGGCCAGAATCAGCGGATTAGCATGGGTTTTCAGTTGCACACACACACACACACACAGACACAAACACACACACACACACACGGCAGCTCCAAATATCTTCAACCTTCCACCCACAATCTATTCCCGAATTTTGTGTGTTAGCAATTTGAGCAGCTGTTGTGTTTGCATGTAAAACCTTTGTGCCTATGGTTATATGTGTATGTGTGTGTGTGTGTGTGTGTGTTATATACATGTGTATCCGTGTGTGTATTTGCCTAAAGAAGTATAGCAAGCTGACTCAGCCTCAACAGTAGCAATCGGAAACAGGAGACGAGGACTTGGCTAACAACATAAGCCGGCAGCAAGGTCGGATGCACATATACACACACACACACACACACACACACACACACACACAGACACATACACACACATACACTTTTTGTCTTTACCTGCCTCAATGAAAATAACTGTCTATCTTATCTTAAACAGATCACATTTAATTGTTTCGGGGTGTTTCAAAGTAAGTCGACAGTCACAAACAGAGAGCTGGACGAAGAGTGTCTGTGCCAAAGATGGTGCAATTAAAGCGGCTTGCAGGCGAAGAGGGCTGGAGGAGGGGGAAATAAATTTTCGCCTTTTTCTGGACACTTTTGCTTTTTCACTCTGTCACTCTCTTTCAAACACACGGCGGACCAGCCCACTTCCTTACCAACCCCATCTCTCACAGCACTGCCCGGACTTCCCACTGCAATTACTTATAAAAACTTTTCAGGGCTGCCACACGTGGTCGGGTTTTTAAAGAGCTGCGTCCCCCTCCTCACGTGGTGCGGGGGGTATTGAGTCGTCACGGAACCCCTGAATGATCACCGAAAAATAAGGCGGCATAGACAATAGCTCGTCTTGATGAATTCAATTCTTTCAGGACCCTGTACCGTTGTCCAGGCAGCTCCGGGCAAAACAATCATTGCTTTGATAGTGCAAGAAACACACTTACCCGGTTGCTCTTAGAAACTTCCTCTAACTACTTCCGAATTAGGATCTAAAGATAATATACATCTGACCGGAACTTGGGATACATTCCGTTTTTTGGGGGTTTTTTTTTCTTCCTACAAGTCACGTTTCAAAGTCTTCTAACAAGATGTTTCCTGCTGCTAAAGCCAGTGTGAGGAACAACTAATGAAGAAGAAATATCAGCATGCTCATTGATGATGCCAGTAAAAAAAAATACAGTCAAAAAACAATAGTACAGCTTAAACTGACCTGGTCTGTGGTGGAAGCGGCAATGGTGTTAGTCTCGGACATGATTTGACGCTGTGACCCAGTGGTGCTTCTCTGCTGGCCACTGTAGGCTCCTTCATTCACACCTTGCCTTTCAGTTCCGCAGCGAAAGAGGGGGGAGAAAACACAGTCCACCCTCCCTTTTGCACTGGCTTGATTAATGCCTGAATTACTTTCACCTCATTTCATCTGATGAAACTCTGCTTCCTCTCCGCCTCTCTTGCTCATTCGGCATGGTAGCCCACTCTCTCTCCCCCCCTCCCTTCCTTCTGTGATTCCAGCTCTGCCTCCCCTCCATCCCTCCCTGCCTCCTTTGCGCTCTTACTTTTTACTCACCCCTCCCACCCTTTTTCCTCTCACTCTTTTACTTTCTACCTCCTTTTTTCTGTCGTATTTCACCATTTCAGGAATATGTGCTCCCCCACCCTCCTTTTCCATAGTCCACCTTCCCCTTTTTCCCAATTCCCACCACCTCCACCAAGAAAAAAAGAAACACAGGAGAGATCCACAGTCTTTTTCCTCTACCTCTGCAATGAATGGCTCGTTGTCACTCCAGCACCTAGGCTGAATACAGAGCAAGTAAGCGGGAGAGAGGCTGACCAATGGTGGGGGTTGTGGTAAAGGGGACAGGGGGGTGTTGAACTTCTAGTTAAGATGGCCGGAGTAAAGTAGGGGAGGTCTGGAGCAACCTTGCACTTCAGCCAAGCTCTCTCTCTCCCTTACACTTTCTCCCAACAGATTAACGCGAGCAGACAAAAAAGTGAGGAGCCCACAAGTGAGGAGCCTGCATGCCTTCCACTGGACTCCCTTGCCCCCCTACCCACTCTCTCTCCGTTTCTCTTATTTCCTCCGTTTGTTTTCAGAGGCAGCTGCTGCAACTCTGCAGACCACCAACAACTTCCCTTTCAGCGGCACTTGACTCTTCCAAATCCTTGTCCGTCTCTACACCCTGACATTGCCAATGCCCCCCCCCCCAACCGACCTCTGCCGTGTCACACCGAGAGGACAGCCGAGCCAAATCCCTCCTCTTTCTCCTAGTTTGCGACATGTTCACAGAGTTACACCCTTTTAAATTCAAGCGCTTCCCTTCAGAGCCTCTGTTTTGTTGCGTACATTGTTGTGCCTGTTTGCCACCATATGGCTAATGGCTACCAACAACAAAAAGAGCGAGGAGAAAGCGAGGAAGTGAGTGTATGGGAGAAAAAAGGTAAAAGTGCATCCACAAAAGGGCCATGATTGAGAGATCAACAAAAACATCACTGAGTGGATATGGTAAGAGTTATGTCAAAAGTTGGCAAGCAACTGGCGCCCTGCCTAATGGGTGTTTGATAGACGGGGACAATGGCCGCTGCCGCTTGGGTTGAGGCCCTCTAGTTATGTTTAACACGAGATGAGCAGCAACAGACCGGATGCTATTCATTTGTTTATCAATTCAGAACATTAGAATCTCACAGGGGAGCCAATAAAACAATCATTACCATATACTCACCCTTTTCAGTGTGCTGAGAGGAGTGCTGAGGGCAATGAAAACAGTGCCCTCAACAAACCGTCACATCACATTTATAACAGGCAAGTCATTGTTTAAGAGGTACTGTATTAGTGCGCTTTCTCAGTTACGTTTGCATTTCTTCTTTACAGCAACCAATAACTCTTAGAACATTCAACATGACTATGTTACAAACATATTTGGGGTTAACTTAGTTTAGGTATTTAGATACTCTCAGGGGTTTGACGAGATAGGTTTTGCTAGGTAAAGCTGATACTTGTGCATTAACGCCAGGCTAACACTTCAGCCTAACTAGCTTATTTTTATCGATATCAATCCATATGTCAGCTGATAAGTAACTAGACATTTCAGCGGCACTGGACTCTTCCAAATCCTTGTCCGTCTCTACACCCTGACATCGCCAATGCCCCCCACCAAGCGACCTCTGCCGTGTCACACCGAGAGGCCAGCCGAGCCAAATCCCTCCTCTTCCTCCTCGTTTGTGACATGTTCACAGAATAACACCTATTCAGATTCAAGCGCTTCCCTTCAAAGCCTCTGTTTTGTTGCGTACATTGTTGTGCCTGTTTGCCACCATATGGCTAATGGCTACCAACAACAAAAAGAGCGAGGAGAAAGCGAGGAAGTGAGTGTTTGAGAGAATAAGTTAAAAGTCTATCTACAATAGGGCCATGATTGAGAGATCAACAAAAACATCACTGACCGGATATGGTAAGAGTTATGTCAAAAGTTGGCAAGCAACTGGCGCCCTGCCTAATGGGTGTTTGATAGACGGGGACAATGGCCGCTGCCGCTTGAGTGGAGGCCCTCTAGTTATGTTTAACACGAGATGAGCAGCGACAGACCGGATGCTATTCATTTGTCTATCAATTCAGAACATTAGTATCTCACAGGGGAGCCAATAAAACATTACCATATACTCTCCCTTTCAGTGTGCTGAAAGGAGTGCTGAGGGCAATGAAAACAGTGCCCCCAACAAATAGTCACATCACATTTAAACAGGAAAGTCATTGTTTAAGAGGTACTGTATTAGTGCACTCTCAGTTACGTTTGCATTTCTTCTTTACAGCAACCAATAACTCTTAGAACATTCAACATGACCATGTTACAAACGTATTTGGGTTTAACTTAGTTTAGGTATTTAGATACTCTCAGGGGTTGGACGAGCTATAAAGCTTATACTTGTGCATTAACGCCAGGCTAACATATCAGCCTAATTAGCCAATTTATATTGATATCAATGCATATGTCTGGTGATAAGAAACAAGACATTTCACCACAGAAATTATAAACTAGGTTTGAGGTAAAAGTTAGAAAAAGTGTAATCTTTACATAGTGTATTCAACAGAGGGCAAAATGTGAAATGTCCTGCTTGGTTTATATATATCCTGGTCACAAAGTTATAATACGTACGATTGAGTAAGGTTGTTTCTAGCAGCAGCTTTGATGATAAGAAGTAATTGCAGGTGGGCCTCTTGGACCTCATCTCCCAGAGACACTTTGCAAAAATGAACAACTGTTGCCTGTATGACGTCAGCATGATGCCTTCAAATTGTCCACACTGACAGCAGTTTAGTCTAAGATGAGCTAAGAGCTAATGCATCCATGGAGATGAGAGCCGTGTGAGGACACACACAATCGTGGCGCGAAAGGGCCGGGGAAGCAGTGGCTAGCTAACCGTGCTTACACACAATAACCAGTGCTAACACAGCTAACGGGATGGCCTTGGCGTTGCTAAGTGACGTAAAATGCACAACTAACTATGTGCTGCATTTAAATTTAGGGCGGGAAAGTCGCCCCAAACACCAAATTGTATTACTTGGTAGTAATAAGTAGCAAAAGCAAGAGCTTTTATAAGCGTGTCATGTGCTCAATCACCATTGTTTCAACTCACTCTTTGATGGACAGGAACTTACAGACAATTAACTATATGAAAATCTCATGGAATACAACTGTCAAAATCCAATATATATAAACATTAGCAGTGGGGAAAAAAATTACAAAAGATACACAAACGCCAAGTATCAATCTATTATTATTGTTATTATTATATGTGTTGATCAGGTTATGTGGTTGACAATCCTATTTTCCAGCACTAAAATTGAAGTGAGATAAACAAATGGAGACATTTATCTTTTTAGATAAAACAGATTTTGACAAAGACTTGAAATTGGTAGAAAAAAAATTGAAGTTGGAAAAAAGGTTATCAATTGCAATATATCGCAGAACATTGCAATATGTTTAAAATGGCAATTATCTTCCCGTTCCTTTTTCAGACAAAGTAAAATAAATAATGGTAATACTGTCACCGTGCTGTAGTGTACTGGTTGTGCGGTTGACACGTGAAATCTGATGAAGAATACCAATCATGTACACCCTGTACACAGTGACTCACAACTATAGTTCCGGCTTAATAAAAAACAAGGCATGTCAGGCACACTGCTAGTTGAGAGAATCTTCAAATTTTGTTGACAATGACAAACACACACACACACGCATTACGTGTGGAGGCATTCAGTGAAAACTCAGTATTAATTTGGTGTGGACAGACAGATCCTTAAATAAATGCTTGTTGTGGCTGCAGCTGGCTGTTTGTGGAGGGGGAAGGGCTTGTTTTGTTAAGTAATTGCCCTATTATGTTAGGTTATTTAACTCTAATTAGAGAAGGACAGATGCTGTTGTTGATAAGAATACCAACTTGTTAAAATCCTCACTTGTTTCGTGATATGTGTCCTTTAATGGCAGAACAGCCAGTGTGAGAAAATAAAAAGGTGGATGTTCAATGCATTTTCAAAGAAGCCTGTTGATGTTACTGAGACAGAACTGCATCAAATATAGGCTGCGCATTTGTAGACATTCTCTCCTGGAAGACAATCATATAGCTACATCGGATTGCTGGTTTCTGATAAGTTACAGAAAATGCTCAATGAAGCTGGGGCTGCAACTAGCAATCATTATTATTTAGTTATTTTCAAAATCTCTTTATTGGTTTTAGCACAGAAGGTAATAAAAGTTGACAATTGACAGGAGTAGTAAGTGTTTTTTGTGGTTATCTACTGCAGACCCCCACTCCATACGAATGATTGTTAATCAGACAACTTTTTTCTCAATTAAGCAATTAATTGTTTGGTCTGGAAAATGTCCAAAACAGATTCTCAGATTCTAAGACGAAACAGTTAAATATTATGTTGTTTATTATTGTGTTTTTTGCTTAAAAAATAAAAACGATGAATCGATTATCAAAATAGTCAATTTTCGTATTTGCATGTCACATAAACATTCCCATACACTAGGCATGCTCGTGCCAATCTCCGTTTGCGCACGTCTAGACTACAACATAACTCTGGAGTTTTCATGCCAAACGGGGTCAGTGGTGTTTCTAAATGTGTCTCCGTTTTAGGGGCTCGGTAACGCCGGAGTAGTGAGGACGCCAGGAGTAAACGTAGCAAATGATATTCATTCTTGAAACCAAAACAGAGTTTAGTTTAGATGTATCCTCAGACTTAAAAAAAGAGGTGAACAGAAAGCTGTGGGTGCTAGTAGCTTTCATGTGTAAACAAGGAAAAGCCAACATCAACGGACAAGAGTAGAAAAACAATCGGGAGGCAGAACATTGATAAGGTCAGAATGAATCTCCCCCTTCCTCAGGGCTTTCCTTGTCAACTACCAAGCACATGCCAACATCTATTACAGGTTAACAAGGCCAAACACAGACAGTGATCCTAAACTCCTTCACTACATGTAACACAAACAATGTTTCAAGGGAGAGTTAAAAAACATATAAGGCTAGTGAGGCTTCCTTTTCCACTTCCAGTTTAAGCATCAGCTCTGACAAACCAATATCCTCTCTGAAGACCGTAACATATACGCAGTAATTTGGAAATGAATGCAGCCCAGGTCTCACATTTCCTTACTATGCTCTTTAACTAGACGTTTAAATCAAGCAGGTGATGAAATGTGCTTGCAGCATGATTTTGAGCCCATCAAGCTATAATTAGGAGGCAGGTAGGAGTTTTAGCTGAACAAACAGATGGATGAGGACAGATGAGGTGGCATATTTACTGATGAATGAACACAAATGTATGCATGCTGCCCCGTTAGTTCAATATCAATCAGGATTCAAACTGCTTTTGGGGACGCTGATATCATGTTCTTTTTTATGTCACATTATCTGAATTGTTAAAGGTTGGCAGAAGTACTAATTTTGGCTTCAACAGGGTAACAGTGTGTATTACTTCCATTACCATCACTAACCACCACATGGCAACTGAGCCTTGCTGCCAGAGTTGTTGTTTTGTTTTTTAAATATATTGCTCTAGTTGGAGGCAAACACTTTAAAATCTGAGAACAGTGTGGTGGTTTACTACAGGAGCAATCCATGTAAACTGTTTTTCAATAGACCACACAAATCGCGCTGGCATTGCGCATGGTGGAATAGCCACACATGGTTTGGCCTTGTCTTAGATGGCAAGTCCACAGCTGTCCACAAGACAGTTCGGTAAGAAAAACAGTGTTTTTTACAATGACAACATGTCGGATATCTGCCGGTTTGCAAAAATCGCAGGAGGTACCAGTCGATCGCAACTCTACATCTATAGTTGCTCACTGTGGCTGTTGCAGCTTGAATTGCGTGCAATATTTCAAACCTATCCACGGACAAAATAGTAGACAACTCCTGTTTTCCCATATCTTGTTGTGTACAAGTGTATGAGTACTTTTAAACAGTTACACTGCTTTCTGCCAACTCAATGACAAACATTGCATGTCCTCCTGCTGCTTCCCAAAAAAAAGCATTCCACTACTTTGTAGGTAGAAAAGTTTAATGTGAAGCAGTCAGAAATGTTCAGTTGGAATTAGAAGTTGTTTAACACAGCTCTGTTACAGCCGTAGAAAAGTGATCAGTAAAAACATAGTCTTATATCGCAAATGGAATAGGAAGAAATACAGGAAAAACAAAGCAGATCTATTATTAATTTCCTGTTTCTTGGCCTCAGGTGTCCTATACTGCTATAACAAAAGACCGGTTAGGAAACACATTAATGGCTCCTCTAGTCCTACTCCAGGGTTGAGGAGCTATTGTTGTATGAAAAACATGGCAGGTGTCTTACTAGTCACCTCTCTAAGGTGTTATTTCAAAAGTTGTTTTGGGAGCGGATCCACATAGTGGAATGTGCATTAAGTAAATTCAGACATCAAGACAAGTCTGAAAAAAGATTTTTTATTTGACTTATCTCTCTCATGTTTTTCTCTCTCTTTTTCAAAGCCCTCTTATCTGTGTTGACAAATGTATTCAAATATCACTGAATACTTATGAAAGATATCTCCCCCAGGCCTTTCTTTAGAAGTGTACACAGTTTTGTGATCTAAAAGGCCAATGAAACACAATTAATATTCACAGAGGGGATACAAAATTGTATATTTGTACACAATGTTGTTTCAGTTGGAAGTTGCTGACTTTATGTTGCTCTGTACAGTCCAAAAGGTGATGCTCATAGGTATGAGTGGGACTGGGTCCGCTGGGTTAGCCCTGTCAGGAGTGGTTTTTTTTTGTCTTCCATCTAGTACAAAAGTCCCCTAATGTAAAATTTATTTTTGCTTTCAGAAGTAAACAGAAGATGGCTTTTATATTTATTACAGAGCGCACTCTGGCCACATTCTCACCTGTATTAAAATCTGATCTGAGTAATCAGATTACAAGTGGACGGCTCTAAGGTGTAAACACACCCAGAAGGCACTGAGGGCACATTGAGATCTGATCACTCAGACTGCTTTTTGCGGTGGTCTGGGCCACATACAACCACATTCTCATAGCAGCACACACACACACACACACACACACACACACACACACACACACACACACACACACACACACACACACACACACACACACACACACACACACACACACACACACACACACACACACGTCCTGAGTAATATTGAAGGACGTACTCAGCTGTTAGTGGTACTACGTACTGATTCAAAGTATTTCTCATGTCACAAAATCCACTGACTGAATCATGTGTTTTGAACGTTATCATACTGTCTGTGATGTGTCAGTGGTTTTGTTATCTAATAACCTTATTTTAAGTTTGAAAAACATACCCAAATTCACAACTATGTAGAATATTACTACAGACATTTCTGTTCCAACGCCGCAACGTCAGCTGTTGCAATTCAGAAGCAATCGAGCATGACTGGTAAATATAAAAATTATTATTATATTTTTAAATATAAATAAGCTTTTACATTAAGCAGCAAAGCCGGAAATGTTGGGTCTTTACCAGCAGTAACACGACTCCTATAGAAATAAATAGCAAAATAAAGAGATACAGTAAATAGATACATAGATAGATTGTATATGTATACATACAGTACTGTGCTAAAGTCTTAGGCAGGTGTGAAAAAATGCTGTATGCTTTCAAAAAGATAAATGTTTTTTTTTATCAATTTACAAAATGCAAAGTGAGCAAACAAAAAAGAAAAAATCAAAATCACAATAAATATTTGGTGTTACTAGCCTTTGCCTTTAAACTAGCATCAATTCTTGTAGGTACACTTGCAAAAAGTCGGGCAAAGTTGAGGATCGTAGACACAGTGGTCGGCCAAGGAATCATAGTGCAGCAGATGGAAAACACATCAAGCTCATTTCCCTTCGAAATTGGAGATGTCCAGCAGTGGCATCAGCTCAGAACTGGCTGAACCCAGTGGGACCCAGGTACTCCCGTCTACTGTCCAGAGAAGTCTGGCCAGAAGTGGTCTTCATGGAAGAGTTGCAGCCAAAAAGCCATACCTCCAACATGGAAACAAGGGCAAGCGACTCAACTATGTAGGGAAACATAGTCAGAGTTATCTGACACTTACACACACACACACCAAGGCCAAGCAAACACAATCTAACCCATACAATCTTAATCTGTACTTTTACTGTTTATTAATTTATTCAGTTTCTAACTTTGAGAATCAATGAACCTGAAAGTGCAGTTCAGTGCCTTGATTAAGGGAAGATATTGGAAAGCACTTGTGCAATCTTTACATTTTGAAGTTGTAACCATCAAGGACATGTCCTTAACTTTTGCTTACAAAAAAGTAGCTTCAGTGAAGAATAATGCAGTCTTATGGAAACTTGTGATCCACTCTGACAGTACTTTTACTCAGGCCATCCGTATCACAAATACAAACACATCTAGGGAGTATACGGAGCGTGTTATAATTGTGTGCTCTTGGTGATTTGGGCTTTAACTAACAAAGTTAATCAAAATATAAAATCTTCAAACGTTTTGTGAATCCGCCTGCCACACTGCATGACTTCTTATGCTTTACTAACCATGGACCAACCTGCTTTTACACCAAAAGGCTAATCTCAGAGGGAGCCATGTCTGGGCTGATTACATCTTAATCGATCTATATATCTGTCCCTTACAGCAATTAGGTTAATATCTCTTCACTTCTTGTTAGCTCAGCATGCCTGTGATGGGCCGCCTGACTGTGAAAGGGGCCTTAGACTAAAGCTAGCATTGATAGGCCTGCCATCTTCTTCACTCCTGAGCAGTACACGTGAGGAAAAGCGGAGATTGGAGGGTAGAACAGTTGAGAGAAGAGAAGACAAGACAAGAGAAGTGAAGTACAGACAGGATGAAATAGGTAAAGGGACAGGCAGTGAGGACAGAGCTTCACAGGGACGAGGTTCACAATAGGACAAGCACCACAGAAGCCATACAGCAGAAGAAACACAAAAAGCTCAGTTTTGCAACAGCAGGTCGGCTTTGTCTGATGCAACAAAAGAACAAACTGTGTTGAGGGGCTGATGGAGGGAAATATCAACCTTTCTTGTTCAGTCCAAAAGAGCCAGCTCTTTAATTGGAAGCAAGGGGAAAGAAAGTGCGTGTGAGAAGGAAAATTGGGTAAACATATCAGTTGCAGATTGAAGAAAAACTGAAAAGACCAGAGCGATAACAGAGATTGAAATGAATGAGTGATGTTTCTCTGGCAGTCTGGCTGACCTGAGCTGAACACAACCTGACCTGGCCACTCTGGACACCCCGGGAAGAAAGCCAAATGACAGAGAGGATGACGACAGAGTATAGAAAAGGGAACAGATAGACATTTCCAACGCTTGGTTTAACCTGAAGTTTTCATGATAATTTCTCTACCCATCCCTCACTGCTTTGGCTGGGAGGGCCCCAGCTGTTCGGTCTGTATAAATAGCGTGAGGCTTCGGCTCTAACCCCCGGGGAGAGCGGGGCTCATTGGAGAGAAGGCATGGGAACAAATCGGGCCGGAAAAAGCACACAACATACACTTTTTGACAAACATATGGGACCATTGCAGGGAACATGTGACTAAAGTTGGTCACACGTGGCAGAAGTCACTGTCGCGCTTGATATGTGACAATGGAGGACGTTCGAGAGGCAGAGACAGAAAGAGATTTGAAATTCCTCATTTGTTAACGCCATGAAATTGCGTCCAACATGGCATTGCTTTGTAGATTGTCTTTGAGGTGAATGAAGAAAGCCAAAGACTAAAAACATCCTTCATAGCAGCGTTGCAAAATGTGCTTATTGTCTTATTTATGCACTTACATGCATACACACAAGAAATTAAAATCTGATTTTTTGCATGCACTCTGCATAAAACTATGGGAGGTTTTGTCTCTATTGCTACCTTATACAACTTTCTAAAATTCCATCTTTGATGTTGGAACAGCAGCTTCTTGGAAACTCTTTGTCTTTAAAAAAAGAAAATTGAGTGTCTATATTTCCATGACAATTGGGCAAACTCTGCTGATTAACACCATGTGATATAATCCAGAGCAGCAACTACATGGACCATGAGGTGAAATTAATTTTGTTATTCATTAAAATAAATGAATTTTCAAGACAGACATCATGGTGGATAAGTTTATCTTATGACAGCTAACTTTCTCCCTTCTGATTAGATAGGCAGTGGGATGTTTAAAAGCACAATTTTTAAAGGTTCGCTAAATTTCACCTTCTTAAATCTGTGGTTGTTGCTTTTCTTAGTCTTCAATGATACTAAATAAACTATACATGAGACAAAACAAGACAGATAAATAAATAATGATGTTTTTTTCTTCTTTTTCAAATGGATAAAACACCTTTACTAATAATTAATTTAAATGAAATAAATATGAAATACCATAACTGAGCCAATTTAAGGTTAATAAAGCATTCATCTTGTACCTTCTCCTGGCCAGCGTAATTTTAAAGCAGCACTAATTCATAGTTTTAGATTAACAATGGATAAAATGATCACCCTACGCAGCTATACGGACCGTTTCAGCATATTTTAGCTTCCTATGGGTTTAATTTTACGGCCCATAACTTTAATGTTTTTGTTTTCATGACTGGCTGGGTAACACTGCGTGGCATTTAGCGGCTATTGTGCCGATAAGTGGAAATTTAACTTTTATTCGACAGACAAATTAGATAGCAGAGCACAGGCAAACAAAACAACTGGTAAGTTGAACTAACATTAACAATTAAGTGGTTGAATGCGTGAAGTTTGTCTTTTGAGTTAGCATACGTTGGCGAATTGTAACATAATATGTACCGTTGTGCAAAAGACCTGCCCTGAAGTAGGAGCTGAAAGAGAAAACTGCGGTCAGAGGAACTTAATAATCCTCAAATTGGTCCAGTCGTGACACAAGAAATAAAGGGTTCTAGGAAGGTTATGTTCTAGGAACTCCAAAAATCCCTCTGGTCGGAAAGAGCCTAATGTTGTGTTTATGGTTAGTTCCCCTGCCCCCAAAAATCAATGAATGCAGCTTTAAAGTTCTGTTTTCCTTTTGTCCCTTAAAGTGTGAAGGCACAAAGAAAATACTCCAATTACCAACCACTTTTTCAAATTAAATTAATACCAAGTGATTATAGGATGAAAATTAGCAAATTGCTTTACCCAAATATCAACAGCATGTGTGAATTATGAAGCTTAGCCTAATTGTAACGGCTTGGCGCTGTTGGACTGTGTAAAGAGTAAGGCAGCAGAGCAGCTAGGGAAAATAAAATAAAAGTCAAGATAAAAATGTATCTGGGACATTGTCAAACTGCTAGAGAGGTTACTGTAGTGAGGGAGAGCATTCCCTCAGTGCTGTACATGTTCAGATATCATGCTGTGAAGAAAAGCAGTCAACATCAAAAAGTCCGTTATTTCATCACTGATGCAGCCGGTGTGATTGCTCTCCTTCCATGATGACATCATTTTCCAAATAACAGCTGTTCTCCCACAACGCTGCACCTGGATCTGTAACGGCCCAGTCATGTTTGACCAGAAATCAACTTGAAACATTAAACATGAACCCAGCAATGCTACAGATTCCTTGTCTGAAAGGAGCTAAAGAAGGGAAGAAATAGAAAGGAAAAGGAAAAGTGATAAATAACACAGTCTGGCCCTGAGAAAAGCAGACCCTCCCACCCTCGTCCCAGGCTTATAGCTGCCATTCAACATTCACATACACACACCCACACACACACACACACACACACACACACACACACACTGAGCCAGGGAGCAGGTTGGGTTCAAGCGCAACAAATTACCTAAATATACTTCTGAAAAGGCCTTTGAAAACAGTTCAATTGGAAACCGTTGATAAAATGATAATAATACTAAAAGAAACCAGGGGAGATTTAAGAGCCTCGTTGTGTGGACACAATGACAGAGCCCTGTCCTTAATTTCACTGACTTCAGAGGACGAGAGAGGAAGAGTGTGCGAAGTCCCCTTTCTCTAACTTGCTTGTTGTTTTGTGGAGTCAGAGGGAGGGAGACCCATTAATCCAGAAACAGAAGGGGAGAGGAAGAAAATCAGAAAAACGAAATTTTCAGCCTGAGTGGTTTTTCCAAATGAAATCTAAAAAAGGTCCAAAACACAATGGAGCCCTTTTTGTCTCTTTTCCATGTGAGTGTGGGTGTGTGTGTGTGTGTGTGTGTGTGTGTACACGGGGGGCTTGGTTGGTGGTGGGTTACCTTTGAAAGAGTGCCCAGCAGTGGACGTGTTTGGCATTTGTGGCCCTTGTACCTCAATTGTACGTTCGCCACAGTCGCTGCCGTTGGGTGATGCCTGTCCCCCGTACGGACACTTGTGAAACAAAAATTTCTTCTCATTCGGCTAATAAGTCGCAGGGCGAAGTCAGAAACAAAAATAATGTCTGACTCTGCTCCCCACACCTGCCCTCATCTCTCTCTCTCTCTCACTCTCTCTGTCTCTTCCCCACATCTGTTTGTTGGCCCCTCACCCCAGAGGCAGTCAACACGGTTGCTGAACACTGCTGTTAACCAAACTGACTGACTGGCAACTCAATATGCTTCTTACATAAGGACGGAGAGCGGGAGAGGTAGATACACTGTCTAGTTTCCCCTGTAATAAGTGTACTTGTGTTATCTGGAGCACATGGTTAGCACTTTGCTGACAATACACAGCTCCAGAAGTCATAAGTATCAACATTCATTTCGCAACATTCACATACCTGCACATGGACCACGGCTACAAACAAACCACGAAAACTTAAAAAACAATGGGGCTCAACACAACTGGCCCCAGGGCCGCAGTATGGGCTTTGCAGTTTTGTCACAGCTTCGGAGCAAAAGTCACACAGTTACCAAACATGTTGTGTATTTATTATTTTATAAAATGTGGAGTGTGTATATGCATTTAATTATCTGTGAGTACCTAAAATATGTGATGTGAATGTGCTTATGTACTGTAATGTTGGTGTGTGTGTGTGTGTGTGTGTGTGTG
>NC_048418.1:6051721-6087181 GCF_013103735.1 Etheostoma cragini | reverse complement strand
ATATATATATATATATTTTAGAACTAATAAGTACAAGTAGAATTAAATTGTGAAAACGCATATGTATCCTTTCATATTGTTTAAAAAAGGTTTTAATGTTGCTTTTAGATTATCAAGGTTCAAGAGCTTTAGGTGTAATTTTGCTGCTGACAGATCTGGTGTCCGACAACAGAATTCGTAATTATCAACCGCCACTCCAAACGTCTTACAAAGTGTAGATGAAAAGTCTCGGGCGGACTTTAAAAGCCTTGCCAATGTTAATTTTTGATCAGAAGCCAGTTTACGTGACCTCTTCCTCCATTTGCCCTTCATGGTGATGGAGGAGCAGCAGTGGTCTGCACAGCCAGGCATATGAAAACAGCACTCAGCAGACATATCAGCAAAACCTCAGTCCAACTCCTCCTCCTACTCTCCATCCCTATGTATACACCCAAACAGCTACGTCTTCTAGACTCGTATTTAAAATGTTTACAAAAGGAGTATAAAAAAAAAAGAAGAAAAAAAAGAAATAGCTATCCGTAAATGAAAAGCTGGTAACAGCCAGGGCCCCATCTGCTCATCCGTGGCTTCCAGGGCAGTCAAAGACAACGCAGGAAGATTGAGGAGAGGGGGCTCCCTTTGAACGCTGTGAACAAGCAGGAGAATTAAGTCTGGACAGAAAGAGTCCCGGCAGAAGGCTACCAGCCGAGCCAAGCGGTAGCAGGAAGCGAGCGCCTTGTGTGTCACGAGATTTACGGTGACGGGTCCATCCACCAACCATCTGGGCCAGCATAAATACATTGCACCAGACAGCAAAGAAAGGGCAGAGACTTAGAAAAACAAGTTGTACTATGTAGAGAAAACACAACAGTAAAAGGGCAGTAGTTTCACTGGGTTTCAAGCGCGCTTATGTAAAAATGACGCCATTCGCTCATTTGCATATTAGCGGCATCTTCACGCAATTAAAGCTTAATGGTTGTCGTTTACAGCGAGGGAGAGATCAGTAAAGCAAAGCTTGGAGGAGCAGCTTGTCACAAAAAATGAGAATTATTGTTCCACCTTAAAGGTCAGCCCAATAAAGGAGGAATAAAAGATGTTGATACATTCATCAAATCTTTCTATGAATGTGAACAGAAAGATGAGGAGGAAGACAGAAACAAGCTCAAAGAAAGTTAACTGACAGTTGGCTATGGGAGAACACTGACACACACACACACACAGACACACACTTTTGATGTCTATTAGCCACCACTGACATAACTGTCTACCGCTGCCGAGGACAACGGTCCCAGCCATTATAAGTGACCAATCACCAGACGCGAGCTGCGTCTAAGTGTGCGTGAGCACTTTCCTGTTGTCGCTGCTAGAGTTGTACAATCTTCCCGCAGCTCTTCGGCATCTTCGGCCAAAACTCTCCGATTTCGAGAGCAAACAAAGGCTTTACAGCTGCTGTAAACAAGCGACCATATTTGTTGGGGATAAAACAACACTCTGGACAAGAAAAGTGGGACTGACGTGGTAATTTGCGTCCCAATAATAAAAGGCACAGTTCTCTATGAAGTGGAATGCATTACTTTCTATCTTTACTGAGTAGCTTAAAAACATTTCAGTCAATAACATCCACTAAAAAAGGGGCACAAACTTTTAACTAAAGGATTCAACTTTACCAAAATGTACACTTTATATTTGGGAAGGTGCTGTACTGTCATATGCAAAATATCGTATCTAATCACATAGTAACATAGTAAAAGATATTTTTGTACTTGACTCATTCACTCATTTTTGGCTTATATGCCTCTAGTGGTTGTGAGGAGTGATGGCAGTCTTTACAGATGAGACATAATCCCATGATAGTTCTGTTATACTTTCCTCAGAGACACCTCTGAGTGTGTGAAGTGCAGTAAAAAAAAGGCACATAACTTGATAATCACCACAGAGTAACAAAAAACAACAACAGCCACATACCCACAAGAAATCTCCATGGGGTAAAGAATTCCAACCCTCGTTGTGACTATCATTTAATTACATTAGAATCAGGTAGATAGGCATTACTAAACTTGTTCACAACTCTCCAGCAGTGCATAACAATGTAAACGATTGATTGGCAGTCTGTCACTGTGCGACAAACGCAGACAAGAAAGAAAAATGTAATCTTCATCCTCCAACCACATTCAAATGTTGTGAGAGTGAGAGAAGAAAGAGCAGGAGCGACCGATAACGTCCTCCGCTTAAGTTCAGACAGTGAGTTTGCAGTTTAACGTGGATATGCATCTCAAAAGGACAAATGTCAGCGGGGAGGAAAGCGACGCTTCAAATGAGCGAGAATGTCACAAGAAAGTTGGAGCTCTGAGTTTGACTTTATCGCCGTCTCAAGACGGACTGAAGAACTTGGACTGAAGGGAGAGAGAGAGAGAGAGAGAGAGAGAGAGAGAGAGAGAGAGAGAGAGAGAGAGAGAAGTGACCTGACTGCCAATGATGCCAAACCTCTATTTAAAGCTTCTGGACTGACACTGACACATTTACCTCTTGGCCTCATCTCTTACCAGCAGCCGGAGAACACCAAAAAACATGAGAGAGTTGCAAAGATTCGATTAATTGTGTACTGTAAAAGCAGAACTGAGGGATGAGATGGAAGACTGCAAGTTAAGACAGATGTAGGAGATTTTAGGGACAGTGTTTGGTTGATGGTGAGTACTTAGAACCATGGTGAACAGCAGGCGATGACAGCTCTGCCAGCTGCACATAAACAACGACACAACAATCACTCCGAAGGAAAATGCAGACTTATCGCTGACTGCAAATACATGGATCTCCGTACTTTCAAAGATTAAAGGTTTGGGTGAGTTCATGCGCATGAAAAGTGTTCCGAGGTTAAGAAGGGCATCTTAAAGACAAGCGTAAATCAAGTTAGAGCACAACCCTCCAAAAACATAGATAATAAGAAAATAAAAGCCTGTTGGCAGTCCCGTGAATAACTATAAAGTACAGTGAAACAAAGCCCCATGGTCTCTTGTGTTTAAATTGGGGAAAAGAGGGTTGACTCAACTGGTGCTCCAGCAGCTGCATCCCACCAGTGAACTGCATCCATGTAGGACATCACTTTGTATTTTTAGATCTGTGTTACTGCTTTAAAAAAAAGGTGTGTGTGGGTATGTGTGTTCACTGAACAAAAGTTAAACTTACCAGGATCCCGGAGAACTGCTTCTCTTCCATCCTTCAGGACCTTGTCGGCAAAGATCCCCTGTCTCTCTGCTGCCGTCTCTCTGCCTCTGCTGCCTCTCTCTCTCTCTCTCTCTCTCTGTGGGATGGACTCGTCTTCCTCTCGCTATCAGAGTTTGAAGTTTTTCTGAGGTGGCGTTCGCTTGAGTGTCTCCGTCCCCCTCGTGCCTCTTCTGCGCTGTTTGCGAGTGTTGCTGGAGTGGCGTCGCTGCTTTGTGTTAATTCTGCCCTAATCCAGAAACTTTTCTATGCTGTGAAAAGAACATGTGACAGGCAGAGAGGGGTGGAGGGGACGGGAGGAGTGGGGAAGGGGGAGGCAAGGCAACACTTTTTAGTTACTTGTCCCCTTGGCCATGTGCAAAACAATTCCTCCCTCTTTGTACATGATTGGATTCAAGGTAAAAAATGTAAACACAAATCAACAGTTTGCACTTCTACATCCAAAGAGGTTATATGAGCTGGAAAATACACTTTTGAGACATCTGCAATAAAGGATGCAGAGAAAGAACTTAGGAACTATGTAGTAGCAGATTTGCATTTTGTAAAGCAGCTGCCATAACAAAGTGCCCTTTTGTGTAAAGAGATTAACTGTTAGGGTAACGTTTAGACTGCTCGCTGACTACTGCTGTATGAGCGCCAAATTGGGAAAGAACACTCAGAAACAGCCTGGACTTAGAAAAAAAGTTGCAGAAAATACATTGGGTTGAGTAAAATCTTTCTGAAATGTTCATTATGGCAAGTTACTTCAAATGTCCCCAGTAAATATTCTACCGTTGATAACTTTGATCGTCTAAAATAATGATGTGATATTTTTGTAAGAATGCATGCATTATTTTTTCCTTTAAATACTGCGTCTCTGCAGTAACATTTAATTAAAAATAACCAGTGGAGGCTGGGCTTGAGAAATTTTGAAAGTGCTGTGTAAAAACTAGGGCTAAGATTATTGTCATTATGGATTAATCAGAAGATTTGATTCATTGAATGAATCAATTTGTCAAGAAAACTATCTCCCAGAGTCGAAGGTGACATCTTTGCATTGCTAGTTTTTTCCATCCAAAAGTCAAAAACCCAAACTTATTAAATTCAAGTAAAAAAAACAGAGAAAAGAAACAAATTCTCACATCAAAACAAATTGACAATTTTTGAATTTCTTTTATTTGAAAAAAAAGACTAACGATTAAACGATTATCAAAATAGTTGCAGATTCATGTTCTGTCGATCGAATGACTGATTAATAAATTCTTTCAGATGTATTGTAAAACATTTTAAATCATCTGATTACATAACATGAGTTGTGTCATGTGGAGACTGGAGTGTGTGTCAAATTGTGTAACTCTGCAGCACGTCTCCCTTCATCTGACTTTCTCACTGTCTCAGATAATGAAATGCCTAGACAGTGTACTAAAAGCATCCCAGCAAAAGAAGAGAAAGTGGCCAAATATAGCTACTATTCAGTGTTACAAACAAACAAACACTTATGAACAGGAGCCAACAGGGACTCAAAAATGCCCCGGGGCATCCATCATACACAGCACACTGCACACTAATTAAAGATGATAAGAAACAAAACTAGGTTAAAAACTGAACCTTACCATCTGCGGTATGATGTTTGAGGAAATCAGAAAAGGGAACCAGCTCAGCAATAAAAAACTAACTGGTGTGAACACAGCAGTCAGACTCTAGCCCACTGGTTGACTGGTGTATGTACACAAGGCACGAGTGTAGCCAAGTCTATTGGGCCATCCCAGGAGGCGGGACATAAGAGGTTACATGAAACTCACTCTCAGACCTGACGTGTCCGTTAGCTCTTATGAGTAGGGCTGGGTATCGTTCATTTGCTCACAACATTTCAATACCGGTACCGATAGGAATACTGTGACTTCACTACCGCAGTGTTTCATCTATGTTGATTTTGGCGTGGCCCGCCATGGCAATATTTCTGTCGCCACGGTATCAGAAATAGGGCAGACGCACAATATAGTCGCAGTTGCCTTTTAAATTATCGTGCGAACATAATGCAATGCACCCCCCCCCCCCTTCCCCCACATCACAATTTAACAATAAGTAGAACTATTACGAGTTTTTTTTGGCCTGTCCACTTTAAATCCACATGCTGTTGTGTTGATGTAGTTCACTTTCTTCAGAGATGACTACTAAACGAACAGCTCCACCAAAAACATCATCACGGTGGGTCTGTTCTAATTGGACACCTTGTCAGTTCTGTCAGTTCATCATCCTGGAATCAAACATCTGGAAACATTAAAACCGTAAGTGAGTCAGTGTAATATAATTTAAGTTGGAAATTGTCTATTAGATGTTGTCACTCGGGTTTGGTTTCCTGTGAAGAATTTCTTCTAAAATTCATTTTGTAGACCTGTTGTTAAGTGCCCTATAGTCCCTCACAAAATACAGTTCAATCACAACTGAAAGTATGCCTTTTTGCGTGTGAATAGAGGTTGTTATAGAAAAAGTATGTATCATAATTTTTCTGATTATTATTTTAACTGTTTGCATATTGATACCATATCATACTGATCACTCTGAACGAGATAACCATGGAGCCATCGTCTGTCCTTGTGAAAGGCACACGATGTTTCTGGGAGCAGAGCAGGAGGAGGAGATTCCCAGACCCAATGAGATAAACCGACCACATCGACTATGTTATGACTTTGTATCACCAACCACTTTGTATAAATAAGTGGCTGTTGAGGGCTTCCAGTTGGGCATTTTCTGTAGTGTGGAAACTGTGTTCACAAGTAAAAATGAACTTTGATAGAACTTCAGTGGTCTCTGTCTATTCTTGATAATGAAATTATTCTAACAACCCAACAATCCTTCCCCTCTTTCCAGGCCTTGGATCCTGAAACACGGGGGAGTCATTTAGTGACTCCTTAAACAACGGGATCTTCTTTTCAAACAGCGGGCAGAACCACTGGAGAGCCCTAGGTGAGAAAAATTTGATTTCTAGCCGGACAGACGGCTACGTTAAGACAAAATGGGGATGATGTCTTTTAATGCCTATGGTATTCTCAATCTTCAGTGACACTGTAGGACCTGTCCAACTTACAGATGAATATCTAGTTTGTGTGTACCTAGTGAAAAAGACAATCAGAGAAACAAAGCAATAATAAGTAGAGTAGGTCAACAGCAGAGGGATAATCTGTCAGTCAGAAAAAAATTTAAATAGGAAAAAATAAAAAAGGAGGTACCAAATATTGTAATCACTTGATTTAGATAAAAGTGTCTCCAGTGACAAGAGTCACTACACAAGGGTACGCAGCTCGATACATGAACTCCATACATGGAGTTATCCTCCATACATACATCATTCAAGAGGGAAGTTAAAGATAAATCTTATATACGTTAAAGATAAACCTTACATGAAAAGTAGGATATAGTTTAAAGAAAAAAAGTTAAAGAGGATTCTCATGAACGGTAGGAGATAATATAATATAATTCTTTTCAACTGTTAAGAGATAATATAAGGTGTATATTAAAGGGGTGTAACAAGTGTGGTAAAAATGACGGGAAAAAATTTGCGGAAAGCTTAGACGAAGCAAGAGCATTAGAGAGAGACGGCCAAGGACGAGAGACAGCGAGCAACTGGCTCCGATTTCCCAAGCAGCCACTACCAGCTAGGAGGAGTCAGAGAAGGCGGAGCTACTGTAGCACATGCACATGGCAACTTCACAGGTGAGAGAGAGACAAATGTACTTTTCACTACTGGTGAGCAACAGTAAACAAAAATGATGAATTACTTGTATTACAACAGCATTTTGTTATTAAAAAGGTACAGTGACGAGCATAGCTGAACAACTAAGTCCAACTTCTCTGATAGCGGAGAATTCAGGCATAAATGACCCAGTCACAGCAACAGACCTGCCCCCACTGCTAAAGGAAACACTGTACTGATTCCTAAACAATACTTCCTCCGATGCCATACCATTGGCAACCATTTTGAGAAATGGTCAACCAATTTATGGCCTTTATATGCTTCAATTGGCAAATACCTTTTAACATATAAACTAGCATTACCGCCTTGCAGTTATATGCCCGGAGAAACTCAAATATCACAATATGTTTCACCAAATATCTCAATATCGATATTGTGCCAATATAGGGTTGACTATTAGTGCTTCCACAAAATATTTACACAATGAGATCTAAAATACAGCATCATGTACTCGTCACAATTATAAAAGCTGTTCTCTGTGTTCCCTATACGTCTGCACTGCAGCAGTGGGGGGTCCCTTGGCTACCTGTCTCACATGGTGCACAACACAGCGGGTTCAAGACAAATTAGCATCCGTTATTGCTGTTAACAATGCATCATATTGTTGGGCTTGTTAAGCAGCGGTGTCTATTATCAGTAATGTAAATATGCAGCGGTATGATTGGGCCTCCACAAGCTCTGTTTTGTCATGATAGACAGCCTCTTGTTTACACTGCGCACAGAAAGGTAAATATAGTTTCGAAATTGTGACAGCACTCAAAGCTGCCCTAACTATTCTTCAGCACCCGGTAAATAGAGCCAATAAACTATGTCTCACTTTGGACTGCTGAAAAATAAGGATTCTAACAATAAGGCAATGGCATTGGGAATGATAAGATATGGGGTTTTAAAATAAATTGCACAAATCAGGATTTGTTTTTAATAATGGCATTCAAATGACATTGACTGTTACTGCGGACCATTGGAAAGGGAGGAGAGTGCTGCAAAACACATAATCTGTAGCCGTAAATCTACCAGAACAAAATAAATCAAACATTCATTCCCGAACAATGCGTTGGTCGTCTTTACTCGTCAGACACTCTGGCAAACACGGATGTCTATCCTTCATTTTGAATACCTTTAGCAAGTTAAGACCGATTCAACTTTTGAAGAAGAGCAACCCGACGTCCCCCTGAGGTGGACAATCATGTAACAGGAGCTCAGACTCATCAGTCCATATCTCATGATAGTCCCGGTAACGTTACAGTAAACAGGAAACCTCACTGCCTCTTTACTGCAACAAAACAAGGTTTTAAGCACTATCGAGTTAAAAAAACTAAACACAAGCACTGAAGCACTGAACTGGCGAGGAGTTTGTCTAACAACAGGTGACCGTGTCCTGCAACAAAGCAAAGTCGTGCCATCTCTCGCTTCATCTCTTTTCTTCTGTATCTCCTTTTCTATATCGTAAGTATGTTATTCAAACAGTAGGACTGCTTGATTATGAAAAAACATAATTACAATTATTTTGGTCGATATTGAAATCACAATTATTCAAATTGTTTTATATAAATTGCATTGTTATTTACTCATTTCTTTTGGAAATATGTTGCATGTATTGAACTTAAAAAAACAGTGAAACAGTTAAACAAATGAACCCTGAAATGTCCCTTATTACTTTCCCATTGAACTTTTTGAATTCCCCTTAAAATAAATAATGGCGGATTTTTAAAATGCCACCAGATACCACAAACACAACCTTGCTGACTATTGGCTGAGTGAGTTTAGCTTTCGGGAGGGGCTGAAGAGCGTTTGTCATTTAGAACACGAGACAAAATAAGATTTCACTTCCAAAACCTAATGTGCAAAGTAATTTGCTTTTTGGGATCGTTGAAATCAAAAGTGAGATGAAAATTCAATTGATTGCACAACCCTATTTCCTCTTCTTTTTTAATCTAATTTTAGTTTAACTGAAATACTTGTACCCGAAAGTTTAACTTTTTATTCTAACGATAATACGAAAGAAACATTTGTAAGATATTCAAGAAGTGTAGCATCCGTTCATATAACATTTGTTATTTTATTTTTACACTCTCTACAGGTGTTTTTTTTTCTCATGACAAGAGGAAGATGAACAACTAAGCCTAACTGTGCTTTGGGGCCACCTAGTGGTCGCAGCATACAGCTCAATCCTGTTATTTCTGACCATTCTCCTGTCTCTTCCTCTCCTCACCTCACAGTGGGTTAAACAGAAAGCAGTCACGCATAACTTAGCATCACTATGTTAAACTTGAAGATGTGTGATCTAAGAGCCTGTCCATTAAGCACAGAGAACTCCGACTCTAAAAATAACTTGGTTGTGTTTCTGCAGTTATGCATACAGTATCACTTCATATTCTCCTCTTTCCCTAGTCACACAGTATCTGAATTCCACAACTCCAGACTTGGCTTTACAGAAATAACAATGAAATATCTCAGAGCCCACTGTCAAAACTGTCTGATGCATGCCATGGGAAAGTTCTAGCGTAAGAAATGTTGCAAATATGCTACACTGCAAATGCAACAGATTCCTGGCCACTTAATCTGTTAGACTGAATTGTGCACTTTGTACACAAAATGTATTGAAACTTACTTTGTTACTTTATACACTTATTGACTTGTTTTCTCGTACTCTTTTGCATGCCTTAAATTTGTGAGCAAGTTTTGGTGTCATTTGCCAATCAATGATAGAAACTCCATATTTCTAAAATGTGACACGCACATAATAGAACTTGGCAATCTGTAGCGACTTGTTTTATTCAAAGTGTCAGTTTTAATTGGAAGAATTTTAAATGTTACGGCCTGGCAACAGATGCCGATACTTAACTCACAGGCAATTCAACACACGCAAAATTGAGTGTTACCTGCAGATTACACAAGCATACGGAAAGACAACCGAAAACTCAAAGGCTGGATGAAAGAAAGACCCTCCTGTGCACAGAGGAGGATGTGGTAGGAAGGGGTTGGTGGTGTCGGCGGCTAGGATTACCCCCATTCATGCATGCACAACTTCTGTTGACATAACCTATTTTTACCGTTCAGTCCAGGCAGCAACCAACTTGGCTATGTCACAGGAATACAATTTAAACACAGAACAAATATTAATATCATCAATTATTATGCCAAACTCATCAGTATGATAGTCCTGGTATTATTAGATGGATTGTCAATAAAATGTTGTAATGTATCCTATAATATTAACATGTATAATGTCTTGTTTGTTAGTCACTATTAGCACTAATCTATTTTAGAAATACTACATGAGAGGATGTGTGATGAAACATTGGCAAACAATGCTACTGATAGGCAACATAATAGCCTACCGCATCAATGACAGTCAACTATGACAGGAAGTGTTCAAAGCAGACATTTCAACGCGGAAATGCCTCCCTTCAGCACAACCCCCCCCCCCCCCCCCCCCCCCCCCCCCCCCCCCCCCCCCCCCCCCCACCTTGCTCTCCTTCACAACAAGAGGAGGAGGGGGGGGGGGGCAACGGGTGCCACGTGTTTCACCCCGCTAAGATAAAATAACTGTTTTCTCTCGCAGTCTGCCTGCTGAAACCACCTTTATTATAACTGAACGTCCACTTCATGGACACATGTTGAATGTTACTATTACCTAGATGATCATTCGGTATCAACAGCTTGAACATAAAACATGAGCTTGCTCCTTTAATCACATTGTAGCGTAAGGTCTAGTGACCCCACTAGCGCTCTATTATTATTCACTAAGAAAACAAAACAACTATCTTCTTCTTATGAGGAGGTGATGTCTTACCGTGGAGGCGAGCTCGCATCTGTTGCCTTCACTGCTCTTTACACGGGCTGTGATGTTTCCTGCCAATATTGGGTTATTGGATGTTGCATCACCTTGGTCTTCCGTTCCTCTTCGGTCACAGCCAGCCCAACAACTTCTCGTTAAGCCCCTCCTTTCTCAACTTCTAAAATAGGCGGCAGTTGATGGCTCCCTGTGTAGCGGCACACAGCCCGTCAGAGACACTTGAAGGTTGGTGTAGGCTACCAATTTGTCTACATGCACCCTATTGGGTTAAATGCTATTAAGATGCGCTCAATTATTGCCCAGTTAGGCTATATGTAAAAGCAATTAAGTACACTATCAATCCTGAGTCATTACGCATTTTAAAATAAAAGCCTTTATAAACCAAACTTGAGTGCCACATATAGAGTAACATGGGAGTAATCAAACCATAATGCCGCCCTTCACGACATGATGCACGTGAAGCTACATGTGTTCAGTGGAGGAATGAATGCACGTGTGGCTCATTCTTTTGTTACAAGAGCATGCCGCAACGACCCCGTGTGATGTGGGCTTTGTGGTGTGTTTGCAGACAGTTTGCAAGCAGTGCAATCAGATGTGATTGCATCCGATATATTCTATGGGCTACAGTGGGATTTGATGATAACGTGAATTCTCAAGCAGTCCCAGTCAAGGTAGATAGAGGCAGACAATGCGTTGCTCCAGGCAGGTGTGGTAGCCTCGGCTATATGTATACCACACTGGTGATAGATGGAGGCTTCGGGGGCGTCCACATATCATAAAATAGAGAATGGGTTATGAATGACAGATGCAGCCGAGGAATGGATGATGGCACTTGGTAGGTTTTGACATGCAGATGCTTTACCTTTTTGGACCGATCAGGTCTGAAGGCTGTTGGGAAGGCGGCGGAGGAGGAGACACGCATGCAGGCGCGGGGATGGTCAGAAGCTGGGGTGAGAGGAGAGGAGAAGAGAGGAGGGAGGTGAAGGGTTTGAAAATATTTGAGGTGGCGGTCAAAAATGTTTGCACAGCCTAAAATGCTCTAACACAATCTAATGGCGACTCAAAGAAAACGTGTCAATTGTCATAAGATGTTAAAAAATAAGTAATTTAAAGTATTTTCAAAGGACAAATAATTGTATAAATTGGTGCAACTAATGTCATGCACTTTATTGGAATATGGTAGGGCTTGGTAAAATTATAACTATAAAGTTTTAGGCTATTAGAATATTAAGATTGGAAATTATTAGGCTATCCATTATGATACAAACACATTGTTTGTGACTTTGACGGCCTCCAGACAAACTGTTGTTTGGTGGAACCTTTTTTTCTGATTCATATTTTACATAATACAAGATATTATATTACAAAAAAACATATAGTTACGGCCATTGTCAGATTTTAGATTTCAAATTGCAGCCAGCTGCAGCAGTGAAATGCTGCTTATGCATTCATGTGTCAGAACGATCTAATAATCTCAAATATAATTAATATACGTAGGCTACATTAGTCACAGGAACCATTTGTGATATCTGAACTTTTACTTTTGATACTTTAAGTAGGCTACATTTTACTCATGGAAGGTGAAGTACTTTATCATTATAATGTATTACTTTTACTTTTTTTGAACACTTACACCAAAATAAAGTTTCAATTTCAAATTTATTTTGAGTGGATAATCTCAAAGTTAATCGTAAACATGCCTTATTGCACAGCATTATACTTGTTTTCTGCAACAAAGCCAGGTTTCTCTTGTGGATAGACTGACTTCCTTTAAACTTTCCAAAGGTTTTCCGTTCCATTAGTAACCGTGGTCCCTCAGCCCACCTTATACTTTCACTGTCATTTAATTTGTTTCGTTGTTATCATCTGTATGCAGACAGACTTAGATGGAGATATTTCTATTACCCTAAGAAACAAATTCCAGGAGCAACAGTTGTTACATAATTGAATGTCAGAGTACAGAGCAGGTGGCATTTTCACAGATAAGAACGTGTTTGCAAGAGCACACGGTACATCAAAAGTTTTGGAAATCATCAAATGTGTCCTGAAATGACTGATGCTGTAGATCCTTCTGACGAACCAAACAATGAGCTGAAAGATGCTAAAAACACTCGGTAGAGCCGGTTGGAACTGGGGAGTCGGTGGTTACACCACTCGTTCAAAAAGTTATGAAAAGTTAAGCACTGTAAGTTGTAAGCACTGCACGTTTTTTATGCTGTTTGCACCATATTGACACAGCCTGCCGTGTAGGGAGAGCTGTGGAATATATCACATGCATATAATATCGTTTTTTTAATTGATATCGCGATAACAACTGGCGCAATAACCATATCTCGTAAGACTGTGGCGTATCACAATAAACCCTGTCATTCTTTAAAGTCAATCTTCACTTTTTTTTTTAAACAAAAGAATGTTGGAAATAGATCCTTTT
Organism: Etheostoma cragini; assembly: GCF_013103735.1. Classification (NCBI taxonomy): domain Eukaryota; kingdom Metazoa; phylum Chordata; class Actinopteri; order Perciformes; family Percidae; genus Etheostoma; species Etheostoma cragini. The sequence goes on along the minus strand of NC_048418.1, from coordinate 6,074,020 downwards.
TTATTTGTTTTAAATTCAACTAGCAATTTGTTGGATTATAGCAGAATGGGCTGCTGAAAGCAGCAGAACTGAAAGTCAGTTTCTGTTCATTTTAAGTAAAATTGTCATCAGGATATTCAACAACGTTATTGCATATCCTATGTTACCCCTCATACTGTGCAGACCTAGAAGGAAGGCAGTTGGGGTGGACATGTGAATTTTAAAACTCAGGAAGTGAAAGCCAGGGAGCGGAGTTTGCTTCCCGGGAAAAATTTGTAGGATATCAAAAGTTTTGGTGTGCGTACATTTTCTTTTGACATCATTTGGACCCGTTTGTAAGAATGCACTGATCTGTGCCATCATGGCTATGAATGACCCCTTTTGCATTACACATCCATTAGGATGAACATATTAATTAGTGCAGCTTTAAGATATAGATATAGCCTACCCACTAAATTTTACATGCTGTTCTTATTAGAATGCTGGTCATGTTTATGTTTTAGATCAATTCTATGAGATAATTTGGACCTATCAAACAAAGTTTACTTTTAAAATGTTTTTTGTTATTGAACTAATGTACATTTAACTAATGTACACGTTTATGCATTTTAAGGCACATTTTAGCACTCACAAGAGACTTCTATCTATCCATATAGAAATAGTGATAGCTATTTTTTGAACAAACTAGTGATGTCATGTAACCGGGTTTGCAATATATTCCGACTTTTACGCTGGTAGATGGTGTCTGTGCTCTTTGGTGAAATCTGAGCTCATCTGTACATTTCACCGTCCCCTCAGTTCACACTGCCCAACGGTGGCATTCCAGCACTGAATCATCTTTGATGGTGCCCAGAAAAACAAGGCAGTTTGTGAGTGGCAGACGGACCATGGCTGTCAGTGAAAACAGGTTGCACACAGTCTTCTACCTTTGTTTTTTGTTGAAACAGACTGTAAAACCTAATCGGCACAATTTGGCTTCTGTTTCTTTCATTCATGCCAACAAATAACCACATGAGTGGTGTTCCTTTTTTCCCTTCACTATTTAGGTTTCAGTTTGTGAGATTCTACTTCTGCCTGAATGCCTGTCCACAACCCTTCAACATAGGTGGAGGTTTGTTACATTCCACTGCAGTTTATGTTTGCAGTTTGCAAAGAAACATTAAAGTAACAACAGCATATGAGGAGCAAGTTTTTTAAGCTGACAAAGACAACACACCCAAAACCTATGTTGGTTGTAGACAACATAACTTGCAAACAACCCGTGTTAGATCAATGATTCAGGACTGCAACTGTATAGTCCCATAATGCTGTAGAGAAAAAACACGAACTTAATTCGTACATTTAATGGGATTACTTATCCTTTTCGGCATTATTAGGAAAAGCTATTGTAAGAGTTGAAATAATTTTCAGATTTTTTGTAAATTTTTTAATCTAGAACAGACTGAATGAGATGCCCTACAGATGTTGCTGTTAAATTCTTTATATCCAGAAGTTTTGCACATTACACAACATTTTTGCAAATCCTGCACTAATCCATGCAGCCTCTTGTATCCTAACGTTAAATAGTTAAATTGTACATATTTGTTTCTGTATTTATTGTTTATGTTAAGGTTAGCTGACTTGGACTGATGTGCAGAATTTCAGAGACAGAGACCGGGAATTGAACAAAACAAGATTTAGCTAAAGGTACGTTATCATCCAATACACATTCATGTAGCAAAATTCATTGTCTGCATTTAACCCATACTTCAAGGGCAGCCATTTACAGCACCCAGAGACCAACTCCAGATCTGAGCCTGCGCCTTGATCAAGGGCCCTGACTGGAGAACCTAGTACATGTTAATGATGGTGGGGGAAGCCGGAGCACCCACAGGGAACCCACGCAAACATGGGGAGAACATACAAACTCCAACCAGAATGGCCCGGAAACGACCTGGATTTAAACTCAGAACCTTATTGCTGTGAGGCCACACTGATAACCATTAGGCCACCATGCTTTATTAAACTGAATACTCAATGTGCTACGGGCACATTTCAAGGAGAGATCCACATTTGAGGGGAACAGGCAGAGGGGGCTTGGGAAATGAAGCAGTTTGGGATTCAGGGGGAAAGGTATCAATTAGGGTCCAGGGGGTATTCAGAGATGGAGTTACACAAATCCAGAGCTGTGTTTTGCAGGAGTGGCGTGAAGGTAGGAGTCAGGACAAGCATCTAGGGTAAAGGGAATACATGACTACGTAAGTACAGATGGTAACAAGACTGTCAAAGGCCGGCTGCGTAAATGACTGGATAGAGTAGTTTACGATCTGGTGCAGAGTGCAGGAATGAACCGGGTATATATAGCAGTGCAGAATGAGGCTGATGAGTAGCAGCTGGCCCAGTGACTCCTGCACACCTGACTCCACTCCTGTAACCAAAACACACGGGGGAAGGGGGGGAAAAGACAAGGCAGCACACTACTCAGGGGTAGAGGGCCTAACAGTTTATTTCATATTAATGTTTAATATGATTATCTACAACTCAAAGAATGAGATGGCCACGCTCTGCTGATACTCCAATGCGTTTTATTGTGCTGCAACGTTTTGATCTAGCTGGGACTTCCTAATTTTGCCTGAGGAAAACCCGGCTAGGTCGAAACATTAGGGACCAGTGGGGATGTGCGGGACTACTACAGCTCTAATATGATTATGTGTTCACCAACAACCAAGGCAAATTCGTTGTACTGTAAGTGTTACTTACTTGGCAATAAATCTTTTCCTGATCTGATTTTGATTATGTACAGTAAAGTTGTCTCTTGCCCCTTTTTTTCTAAAGATTATTTTTGGGGGAATTTTTAGGCCTTTATTTTCACAGTAAAGACAAAGTCGTGAAAGGGGAGACAGAGGGGAAATGACATGCAGCAAAGGGTCGCAGGTCTGAGTTGAACCTGCAGCCAACTTACTATGCTAACCCGGCCACCCTGCGAACCTTCTTTGAACAAAATGGATAATTGTTGAGTGCTTAGGTAGTGGCATGTCTAGAAGAAAGCCTGCTCAACATGTACCTTTCCTGAATGATTCGTAGACATGATCATTGCCTTGGTTTCTGTCCAGACACACTGAGTGTACAGTTTGACCCCCAATCTAGTGACAGCTGTCAAAACCCAGAATCCGTTGTGTTAGGTAAACAAGACTACAGACCACATAGATTTGCATCCTTGACAACCCACCCACACACACACACACACACACACACACACACACACACACAGGTAGTCACACATAATACTGATCTATCATTCCCACTAAAGTAAACTAGTAAAAAAATTGTGTTACTAAGTGGTTAAATGCACAATAGTGACTTTTAACTTAAGAAATAATCTGAGTTGGTTTTTTAAAATATTAATCACATTTGGTTTTATTAGATCAAGAGCAGACAACTGACAGATATAAATGTGCTTCTTGCCGATACATAAGTCCAATTCCAAGAATTAAAGCCACAAGGTAAATGACTACAGTCATTCTTTGGTCAGCAGTAACTGTAACTTTAAATAAGAGACACTGATTGCCAGAAGTGGTATCTTTACCACTCAAAGAGTGTAGAAACTGCAATTTACACTTGCTTTGTTTATATAGACAGTTTCTGCATTTTAAGATATTGTGTGTGTGTGTGGTCTATGCAAAATATTGCCTATAAATACAACAAGACAACCTTTCTATCTGATACACTATCGTCCACGCTGCCACAAAAACATCAAACCCTTTTCTCTTAGGACAGATGGTCAGTTATGGAATCCACTCAGTATCACATTTGACCCAGGAAAAATGATTAATCAATTCCAAAGTAATTATTGTACAAGTTTGACGCAGTTTCAGGAACCCTCATTAAAGGAGTAAGCATTAAGCCGGCCAAGTTGCTGGCTTGATGTGATCAAAATGCTAAAATATGTATTCCGATCCATTATCACAGGTATAGTAAGTAAACCACCACTAACATTTGAGATGCTATCACAGCCAGTGACCTGCTAGGGCCTCAGGAATGAAAACATAGACTTCATATGCGTCAGAAGGCTCCATGAAACCTGCTGGCCCACACCTGTCTCAGTCAGAATTCAGGTCACTGCATCCAGTCATTTATGTAACTTTCCAACACGCCCAATTCCACATTCACATCCACAACATATTTTTGATAGGCCAAATGAAAAGGCAGGGATGGCATGAACTTCTCGCTCAAGCTCTCTTTGATTCTTTACACAAGTACTTCTGTCACTTTTTATGCATTCAAATGAGTGAAACATGGAACAGGAAAGATTGTAAAAATGTGTACCATTATCCCAATTTGTATGATTCATCGTGTCTGGCCCCCTCTATGACAGCAGTTGGCCATTCTGAACAAAACATGTTTGCCCTTGGACCTGGTTGTACAACACATCAAAACAAACACTTTTGTTTGAAGCATAACCCCATCTTAAGGACCGACGTTATGGTACTATTGAAGGTAGAACTTGATGCAGACTTTTGTCACATTACTGCCATCTATCTCTGAAAAAAAAAAGCTCTCATTGTTGCCAAAAGAGAAGCGATCTGTGTAATACAGCTTGCAGGTGCAGGGATGTGAAGCACAATGGAACAATATGTGGAAAATAGAAGCTCTGCTCATTGTCACACCTGTGTGCCTTGAACAATCGCTATGGAAAGTGTGATTATCAGGATGTTAATTTCATGAAGTTGCAACATCTGAATTATGCGGTCTGAAAGTGGATTTTCACAGATTTCAGACTTTTAAAAGAACTAGAAGTTTTATTATTAAGAAGAAGTAACCAGCAACTGCTATTACTCAATGCATAAGTATAAAGCCCAGTGAGTCTTGTGATTGGACTTTTCCAATGTCATTGTTCCTCTATATTACCAATTTCGAAACTAGACACAAGAAACAGTTTTTTGCTAATTAGTATTCTCTACAAGTTGCTTAGCTTTGTGTACAGAATAATACATAAGGACTGGATGCTCCAGCACACTTAGTTTGAAAATTAATTTGTAATTTCTCCAAAGGCTGTCACATTTTCCAGCAATAGATGAGAAGAATGGATGATAAAGTGGGTGTGTGCCAGCCAGCTTGATTTTAGAATTGTTAAAATCCAAATGATGCCCAACCCTAAACATGCCATCACCCTGACTGTAAACACACTACTCCTTCATGACAAGTCATTGATCACTCCTTGATATCAAACAAGCTTCTGAAATAAACTATCAAACATGTATTTTCCTTTCACATATATATATCCCACAAATGAACTCAATTAAGCTCAACAACTACGTGTTTAATTATGCAACTTTTCAACAAAAATGTGAGCTGGATAAAGCAGATGTATGAAGCCAGAATAAGATGTTTTACAGTAGGTAGAGCACAAAAGTAAATTATTCGGGTGAAATTCCATTGAAATGCTTCAGCTGCTGGCTCACTGGCGTGGCTTATACCGGGACACTTGATTAGAACTCAGGCCATGTTAATGATATCAGTAACACCTGTCCCTTTCCCACTGTGGGACCAAATGTCTGCTGGGAAAAAGGCCCAACACAATGCTGCATGTTTAGGATACGCAGACTTTACATGTCTTTTACAAGGAAGGCATGTTGACTTGAAAAGAACAAGTGCAAATAATAGAATAATGGTGGCTGACTTCCATTTTGCTGCTTAGATTTCAGGTTCCTGGTAGTGGAAATGCTGGCTCACACTCACTGCAGCACTTACAATACAATGAATCCATCATTAGTGTTATTGGTAACACCTGTGCTTTTATGCCAAATCAATATATCTGCTGTGAGAATGCCCGATTGAGAAGTAGAAGCGTGAACCAAATGCGTGCGGTCAAAACAACAGCTACCACAGTTCACCATAACTTAGTAGGAGATGAGGTGTAACATAAGCTGATTTTAAGGTTCTTCTTTTAACATATACAACCTTGCATGGACTCACACCACCTAATGTAACTACACCATATATACACCGGCACACACTCTCCGATCCCTTGATGCTGGTCATTTCCCTAGTAAACAAAACATCAGTTGGTTATAGAGCATTTTGCTACCTTGCCTTTCATCTTTGGAATTGCTTACCAGTACATGGTAAAGAAGCCCACCCGGTTGACATTTTTAGATCTCTCACCATCATCTTTGTCGTTCACAAACAAACCTTTTTCACTTATTGTCTGATGTTGCTGGGTTTGTACTGTTTATTATAACTACTTAATGCTGTTGATTATTTTGCTGCGATCAAAATCAAGTTACAAACTCAACAAAGGGACTTAAATATCTTGAACCCAAAAGATGAGCATTACTAATTAAAACAAGTGCACACAAATAGCCTGATTTAGAGATACTGAAGACTGTGCAGAAACTAAACCACTGAGGACATCTAGTGGGGAAACTAAGACAGCATGGAAAGTGACACAATACATCCTCCAGACAGAAAGACCCACACTTCAAGCTCAGTACCTCGAATGTGTATAACTTGAGTGGTTCTAATCATGTGGCAAGTACATCCATTTACCAAAACTTCTATGATATATACTATACCAACTTGTCATGTAGGCTAGACTGTGCGGTTAAACCTTAATATGCCAGATGGGGCTATACTTTTAAAATGTAATGTGTATCCTGTATTATGTTTCAGCAGTAAATCGGATGATGGAATTTGAAAAATTTTAGAAGGTACAGTAGATAAAGAAGGGGAAGAAGGAGGAGGAGTAAGAGCAAAGTTAGGTGAATCAAGGTGACTCAGCCCTATGGCTATAAAGAAGGCCATAGTTTACAAATTTGGGAAAAGACAGCGGATAGGTGTAATAAAAACGGCGCTCAAAGACCAGGTGTTTGTAATATTCATGAAATACACAAAGGCCCAAAATACACACACACATGTGCACACACACTGGGCCTATGGACATGCATTGGTGGAGAGATGTCAGAGTGATGGTGAACCGGCACCTCTTTCCATTAAGGACCACAGTGAAAACATCCCTTCAGGCTTTATTGTGTTTTTTATCCTTTTGAACACCTCTTGATTGTTGTTCAATAAAGTATAATACACCGCTAACCTCTAGTTTCAAGCCCCTGCAAACCAAATTAATGCTGCCCCCAATGACTCTGTTACAGTAACGAGAGTAAATACAATTTGTTACTTGGGCCCCTAATCCATTTAAACCGGTAAACACAGTCTGTTAGATAAGGCAGATGTTATTATGTGAACGAACAGTAGAGGGCAGTCTTTCATAAGCAGTAACAGGAAACTGAGAGGCTTATGGTGATGTTTATTATAGACCACGTAATGCCTTGATCCTTGAACTACACATACCACCTATACAAATATTGATGTAAATGCAATGTTACACTAACAACCAAGATGTTCAGCTTCCCTTCTCCCTGGACTGTAGATCATTATGCCCTATAACATGCTGAAATTGTGGGACTTACAGAAAATTGTCCTCAATCTCAATTTGCAAAGGGGACACACAAACTTCATTAGATGGATGACAGACTGCTGATGTCAGCATTACTTTCTGTGTTACACACGTGTCCAATCAGGACTGGAAAAACTCTTAGGTTCTGAGCCTTTCTGTTCAACTGAAGGATTTTGTTCCATTTTCTTCTTTTAGCCCCGAAATACTACGAAGTCAATCACAATAATGAAAAATTATCAGTGCCAGCAGACCTGCATAAACTGAAAGCAGATCTAAAGATAAATGAATTGTGTGGGTGGGAATAGAGGCAATGGCAAACATATTTGTAAAAGTACTTTTAATTTTCTGAGCACATAAAATTGTTTTTTTTAAATGTTTAAAAAAATTATACATCTGAGTGTCAATTCTATTTCAAGTACAGCCGATCAACCATTGGTTGCAGTGGATTTCTTCATTCTTACAAATGTTCCATAAAAAAAAAATTGTATCCCCAGAAAACATTGAGCTGTAAAATATCATTTAAGTTGAGTGAAGTAAGGGGTTATGTTTGGGATCAAAAACTTTAGTACCTGTACTTGTTAGCATAGGTCAAGCAAACCTTCACAGAACAAACAAATCTCTGAAATATAAGTCTAAACAGCTCAGCAAATCTATAACATCTATTTTGTAGACTAACATTACCTTACCTCTTAACCTTAAGAAAATAGAATAACAATTGTCAATATAAACCCTTGACCTGATTTGAGTAGTATTAAAGATATGAGTAAATGTAAACATTCAAAAATACAATTTACAAATATGTACAAAGTTCTGGGTCCTGCCCGCAGTGAGTTTTCCTCTTTGGGAAGCAATGCATTCTTGTTAAGGCACTCACTAACAATCAATAACTTATTTCAGAGACAGGACGAGGAAATGTCTTAAATAGAAACCACTATAATTTAGCCAAAGTTCATGTATTCACAGCTATGTACAAAAAACAACACCAGCATTCATTCTTATTTTCTGATAGAGAGGCACTTTTTTTGACAAACATAAAAAGTCCCCATATGAATAAATGTGTGATACCAGGGTATGATCAGGTTGCTGTAAACTCACTAAAAGAGGCACTGTTCATATGCTAAAGCCTTTACACGGACGTCTTGTTCCATTGGTTTGGGCCAGATGCATAAACTGTCCAATAGTAAGGGGACAACTCATGCTTCTTCTGGGATGCTCCAGACATGGTCCCATGATGGATTCTGATACAAAAGTATCCATAAGTTGGCCTACATGTGCCTCTTCATGTGGAGAGCCAGGTGATCTGAGCGGGAAAACGCACGCTCACACAGATGACACTGGAAAGGTCGGTGTCCGGTGTGCTTTCTGAAGTGACGGGTCAGCTCATCTGACCTGGCAAACTTCCAGCCGCAGCCTTCCCAGTTACAATGGTAGGGCTTTTCACCTGAGAGACATAAGCAAAGGGATTTGTTTAAATTGCAGCCTTTTCAGTGCATGAACACGTCTGAAATCAAAATAGGAGAACAACTGACAATTAAAATACATTGTGGGTTTAGAAATGTGCTCACCCGTGTGTGTTCTCACGTGGGCTTTGAGGTGGGAGCTCTTGGTGTAGGTTTTTCCACAGCCGGGGAAATCGCAGCTGTGCGTCGCAGCACGTTTTCTGGCCCACGATCTGCGGCCTCGTTTCTGTTTGATGCTCCCCGCCTCATCCTGAGCGTAAAACTCCAGCAACGATGGAGACGAAGGAGGAGTGAGCATCACCCCCTGCATAGAAGCCGGATGGTGCTGCTGGTGAACGGGGACTGGCTCCCTGTGGATGCTGTACTGTCCTTGAAACTGTGCCAAACTCTGGTGCGCGTAATGTGGGTGGTAGGGTGCGTTCATGTACTGATTTTGGAGATGTTGTTGACTAGGGTGTTGAGGATGAGAGTTAATTTGTGTCAAATGGCAGTCTGTGCGTCCCTGAGGGGAAGGGTGCTGCATGGGGTGCGCACCGAATCCCGGCAACGCACCTGGGACTGCAGCCTGGTGGTGCGTAAAAGCTGCTGGGTGCACGGAGCGCATCTGGTGATTCTCATACATCTGTCCCATAAAGTCACCAGTAGCCATCATACAAGACTGGCCTACGGACTCGGTTTTGATTTTGTATCCAAGCGGTGGAGAAGATGTGGCTGCTTGGTGATGAGTGGGAGTAGATGAAACCGGGACCGGATTCAACGCTCGCAGTTCGGTGTACTCCCGCAAGCATCTCGCCCTTCCTTCGCACTCCGGTGAACTCTCCCCCGAGTAACTCAACTCTGGCGTGAGAAGCTCCTCCATGAGACTGCGGACGGGGCTCGAGCCCGTGAACTTTACCGTGCCGTAGCTCTGCGCGGCCAGGTGAGATGGAGGGCGGTCGCTACAGTCTGGCACAGAACTACCGCTGCAACTCTCGGGTGACTCCGGCAGGGAGTACAAGCACGGCTGCGGAGAAATGTTCCCGTTGTTGCTTACAACATCGGAGTCTATGGTGTTAGACAAAATGAACTCGAGGTCCACGAATCTCCCCAGCTCGTCGTCGTCTTTGGCCAGTAAGGCAGGAGACTGCACTATGCTAAACTCCACTTCGATGAGCGGGTTGTCTGCGCCACCTGTTGTGCTGCTGCTGGCACACTGATCCAGCTTGCACATCTGTAAGGAGAGCAGACAGGCCAATTAGAAGAAGAAAAAAACAAGTCAACCAACAATCACCAAATATACAATACTACAGACATAAATAAAACTGAAATCCCTCTACTTACATTGTCGAACTGTTTTCCTTCCATAGTTTGACCACTTAGAAAGGATGTCATGGCAGGCATCACTGCTTCAGCCATAGCCATGCTGACCGGTTAGATGACAAAGGGCAAGAATTTAAAACTGCAAACGCGAACAGAGACTTTGCTCTCCGTCCATGTAACGCCTGTTTGGTAACTTTGACAGATGATGAGCGTTCAGAATGCGAATATCAACAGAGCTGACTGAGCCTCTTATACAAGCTCCTTTCCGGGAGGTGCGGCTTCTACTCCCCCAACACACACACACACACACACACACACACACACACACACACACACACACACACACACACACACACACACACACACACACACACACACACACATACACACACATACACACACACACACCCCTCCCCCAGTGCAATCAGTAGTATAAACAAATAAATAGCATTCATGTGCTTCGAGCAGGTAAATACCTAAGTGCATAAAGTAGACTAAAACAATCATCCATAATTCCATCTGAATGAGTAAATGGTGGAATATGAACATTGATTTGCACCCAAAAGCCAATGGCGTGTAAGAACACATCTTTAAAAACACACATCACACTGAATCTTTTTTTCTGCTTTGCCAGAGGGTTAATTATTTAAAAAACAAAAAATCTACGTTTCTTTTCACTGTATAGTCACCATTTATTAAGACATAAAAATGTGTGAATAAGTGTGTGAAGAGAAAATCCAAACATTCCCCATTTGGCAGGTACAGGGCGCTAAACCCAGCAACAGTAGGGGTAAACAGTGCGACCCTGCTGGGGGAGTGCTGGAAAGTCAAAATTCCAGTGCGTAAAAGATCATTAAAGTCACTATAGACTAAAGACACTATAAACCCACACTGACCTCTTTAAGCTTTTATTTTGGTACTTCCGGTTACCAGCATTGTGAATTTGCATGTTAGTTAAATATTTAGTTTCACCCGAAACATTTAGATTGAACATTTAGATTGAACATTTAGATTTAGACTTAAAATTTATATTTACTTTAAAATTTTAGATATAATGTTTAGTTTTAACATTTAGATTTAGATTTACCATTTAAATTTAGATTTTACATTTAGATTTTTATTGAATGTTCAGATTTAACATTTAGATTTAGATTTTAATTTAACATTTAGATTTAGATTTAATATTTAGACTTAACATTGAACATTTAGGTGTAACATTTAATGTTTGGATTTAACTAACATGAACAGGCCTACATGTCAGGTGGGAAATGTCCTTTTTATTTATTCTTTTGTGTGCTTAATAGTGCTCATATTACACCAGAATCAGTTGATTCAAAACAAATGCAAGAAACAACATAACCATTTCCTATCCTCTCCATAACCATTAGAATAGGTACAGTGTTTTCAATTGCAATCAACTAAAAAACAAACAAGGACAAATATAATGGCTATAAATAGACATGTTTTATTAACTTGATAGCATAAACATCAGATATCTAACGGCAGTCAGACCTCTCTGGGGTCTACATAAGATAGCATACTGTACATCTCTCTCCGTCAATGACTTTTTGGAAAACTAAAGGAATGTATACTGTATATTTGTTCACACAATATGACCCATATAGCACAAAAAACGAAATAATTCCTTATTTGGTATTAACAATGAATTGTGGACAATTCTCTATTTTGACACCTTAATCAAATGTTTACTAAATTCTTAAGAAGAGAAAAAAGGTAGGTTGGTTTAGTGATTATAATTCTTGTTTTTACACATACAGAAAATTATGAAGAAGGAATGTCAACAAAACAAACAGGGTAAGGCAAGCTTTTTTAGGTGCATTTTCTTTAGAAATACAAACAGATTTTCGTTCTTTCCTCATACAGGTGTTAAGATAAGCTTTATTATATATATAATAATAAGTTATGTAATAAAAAAGTTATGTAATGTCACTGTCTCTTGTCCTACAGTATATTATATTAGATTGGACAACTTTGGTATGATTTTAAAATCCCAAAAATAAACAACAAAGCAGACTAATGCAAATAATTCTTTTGTGCGGCTGCAGGTGTAGTGAAAGGCAGCGTCCAGCAGCTCTCTCCCTTTATACTCTGTTATTTTTAACCTGCTGGACTTGCGCAAAACAAATTCCATTTCTGTATATGAGCCAAGTGGAAATGGACTGTTTCCTGAAGAAAAACTAGACACTCCTCTACTTGAACTCTGCAGCCACCTTTAGATGCTTAGCTGAGGATACAGACACGCAGCAGGAAAACTATCACATTTCTATAATATTAATTATAGACATTTTGTGTTTGGCCCATAGTGCTTTTATATTGAGGCAAATACATTGTGGATTATTGTGAATTTACTGTACTACTGAACCTTCTATTGTGCAATAATTAGCCTGTTATATATGTTATATCTAAGTATTCTTGAAAAAATCCACATAGGCCAACTAAAATGTAATTTAGGAAATATCCAAAATGAAAAAACTTGCTGAAAAAGGCTTGGATCTCTCCCGCAGAGAAAACTATCTTGTTCCATCAAAGGCATTATCAAACCCAGGTCATGTAAAAACCTAACTAGCCAAGAATAGAGAGAGATATCCAGATAAAGAATCGCCCTGGGCTCAGGTATCTCCTTTTGTTACTTGCTTTCTGAAAGAGAGGAAGTCTTTCAGCTCAAGTGTTTTCTAAACACAATTACTTAAGATTACAGTTAAACAGACAGACAGAGAGAGCCAAGGCATCTCATCCTGGGTACACTGAAATGTTTTCAAAGTAAAGATAAAAGAGTGGCTTATCTTGTTCAATCGTTTGTGTATGTGGAAAAGTCTCAAATGGTGTTCTATTATTTGTTCACTCAAGCCTCTTCTAACTAAAAACACTTTAAAAAAGATTTCTTACTCAGTTTTCTGCTTCATTTGGCAAATGTTTTATTGCTTTTAATCCAAACCATCTTTTTCATGTGGAAGATGAGATGATTTGCATTAGCACATATAGGTGTAGCATTTGTGTTTTACTCCAGCACATTCTCTCCATCTTTTTTTCTTCCTCTGCTCCCTTTGATACAACCCAATTAGGCACCCAATCTTTATGGTTAACTTACTGCTGTGATTCCCAACCAGGGGAAGGCTACTTAAGCAGTTACCAGGGGGTACAAATAAATACTGACAATCAAAACAAAAAAAAACAAAAAAATAGAAGTAGATTTGATTGAAAAAAAATCCACAGGTATAGTCAGCTGTAACACCTAAACAACTTTGTTAATATTGAGTATCTGAAAAAGTAGTTAGCAAGCAAGCAGAGGTCTATTAGCTAGCTAAAAGTATACATGACTGGACCGGATGTTTAAAATTATCAGTTAAAATAGTCAGCTAAAACATATACAAACAGTAGAAATGGTTAGCAAAAGGTAGCCTAATGGCTAAATGGTGAAATAGCTAGCATAATAGGTTAACGGTGAAAATAGTTAGCTAAAGCTAATGGCTAAATAGTAGAAAAAGTTAGCAACAACTATTAAGCAGCTGAAATAGTTTGCTAAAAGTAGACTTTTTAAACATTTGAAATAGCTTAAAGTAGTAAACAGCTGAAATAGTTAGCTAGAAAATATTTAAAAGCTGAACTTGTTAGCTAAAAGTGTTTAACAGCTGAAAGAGTTAGCTTGAATTAAAGTATTAAACACTTGAAATAGTTAGCTAAATCGTTGAATTAGTTAGCTAAATAGTTGAAATAGTTAGCTAAACAGTTGAAATACTTAGCTAAACAGTTGAAATACTAAGCTAAACAGTTAAATTAGTTAGCTAAACATATCTTAGGTAAGATAGTTAGCTAAAAGTATTAAACAGTTAAAATAGTTAACTAAAAGTATTGGAATGATGGAAATGGAAGGGTAATGAAATGATAGAAAAAATATCCAGCATCTGCCACATAAAAATGCACTAAACTGCAACACAAACATTAGCTCAATCTGCATGAAAACACTAGCATTATTTAATTAATAGTGTTAAATAAAATCTGGTTTAATAATTCAAATGAACTTATTTGAAAAATGATGGTTGTGTAACAAAGGGGTACTGAGGTTCATCTGACAGGCCTGCGGGACTACATTAAAAGGTTGGAAACCACTGATTTACCGAGATCATATTTGCTTTGATGTTCAGGATAGATGCAGGATTTTTACAGGGATCAACTTACTGTACAAGCATATTGTAAACTAAGTTTGTTTCTTGCAACTATGTGCGAGCATGCTGATGCACATGTAGGCCTACTGTACAATCACTGTCATCCTCTCATTTAGACAAGTCCATACACATTGTTTTTGTGTTACTGTATAAACAGTAGCTGTGAACTCAGAACAGCCAGGAGCAATCAACTTAGCAGAATATGGTGAGACAGACAAACCCATCCACCAACAGCAATTATTCTCCATCACGCGCAAAGTGAGGGGAAACCCAACTGTTATCTTGGATAAATATGCAGCCTTGCATGGCATGAAAATTCAACAAAGTGATTGAAGAGAAAAAACAGAAAGTAAAACTACAGCACAGAGACAGGCTAGTTAGGTTCTAGAAACATATCGAAAGGAGGTGGGGAGGAAAGGAAATAAGAACAAACGTGAACCGATGGAAAAAAAGAAAAGAAAAGCAATAACATCGGCCTGAGGCCCTGTAATCAGTGGTTCTGCTCTTCCTGAGGCCAGACTCTGACGCCTGTTTGGCCAAACAGTCTGACTGCAGAGTGGAAGACTGGACTGGATTAGACAGATATTGCATCCATATATTTATAAATTAGACATACTGTGTATAAAATGGTAAACCTATTGATTTATTTCATGAAATAACAAAGCATAGTGCACATCCTTCCAGACACATATAACTACAAAAAAATAATTTCATAAAAATAAAATGTTATGTTCCAAAGCAGAGTTCTACATTGTGTTCAACATCTGAGAAATCGAGACAAAAATATCAAAAACATGCCAATGCAATCATGTGGCCAATTTAACGAAATCCCATGTGCTAATACACGGACTTGTGTATCAAAAAAAATATTATTTCCCAGCCAAAACGATAAGCTACCAACAGTGCTAAATGGCTTAGCGTCTTCCAATAGGTAGGTCGGAGTTCACGGTGCCTAAATGGTTTAGAAGCGTTGAACACTAATAAAGCCATTAGCAGCTAGCTGTTAGACTAATGAGATCAGTTTGCCACATACTTAGCAGCATGTTGGCCGATTAATGTATCTTGAGTGTGTGATCAGGATCAGATGTAATTAGGAGCTGGGATGATAACGATGAGCCACTGAGTAAAGAGAGACAAAAAGGCCCGGCTCACACCTTGCATTAACATGCATCTTGAGTGACCACTTGTGATTGGATCTCACTTCTTCTTTATGCAAATAAACACGTACATAATTTCGGTTTGCAAAGACTGAATGCATTGTTGTTTTTAGCTGGCTGGAGGCAGCAATGAACTGCGCAATGTGCCTAGTCTAAAAATTAAAAGAAGAAGAAATCAAAACAAAACACACTGGATGTCCTTGGCGGTTCCAGGCAAACCAAATCACTCAAGTTGGTTGACACACTAGTAACGTATATTTATGCCAATCCATTTTGCCTGTGTTCCATGCTGCTGTTGTTATTGCCTATCGTTGCACTTAACTCTTAACATAAAGAGAGAGACCATCTATACATTATCAAAAGTCACCACATGATTTTCTTCATTAAGCTTGTACAGTTTACATATTATTAGTCACTTGTCGCTCTACAGAATGTGAAGAATAAAAAGGGAATATGGAAATATATGCTCTCTGTAATTCCCTAATATATGTGTGTGTGTGTGTGTGTGTGTGTGTATATATATATATATATATATATATATATATATATATATATATATATATATATATATATAGGGTTGGCAGGAACAGCTTTCATTGGAAATACTTTTTACTAAATAAACAGTCCCTGTATATGGACTTATGGATTATGTCTGAACAAATACTGTATGTTTAACATGTGCTTTTTTTTCCAGAGAGTAAGATGAGAAGATCAATACCCCGTTTATGTTGGTAAGTAAATACTTGGGTGAACTGTTCCTTTAAAATAGATTGAGAAGATTCATGCAAAATTAAAGCTAAAAATTAATTTGACTAATGTGCGTTGAGATTACTCTGTCAACCATTACCAAGGTCGAGAATTAACTTTCAGTCTATTCTATTGTGTTCTTTTGTATTATGTAAAGGTCAGGAAACACAAGAAGCCTAGTCATAAACTCTGGCAGCTGAAACTGCTGTTCGTCCTCCAACTTTGTGTCAAAATAGCCTGCTCATGTCATTATGAAGGCTGCTGTTTAAAGAAAATGGCTGACAATAGTTGCGCCTTTAAAGAAACTAAGTGGTAAAACAGCCAGATGAGTATAGGGTTGCTTTTACAGCATAATGTCTATATCATCTGTTTAGCAGAAATCCTTGTGCTCTTGGGCAAAAAATGATAGCTCTTTGTCCATCTTGGACGCTTAACTTAGCTCATCTTTCAGTGGCTGAGCTGTGTAACTTTTCTAACCAGCCATTATATTCTAGATATACTTAAGACAAAATGACAAAATCACACCCTTTGTTCAGCTTTTGTCAGAGGCAAAAGGAAAACATTCGATGCTTGACATTTTTTGTTATCATTTAACACTGTGCTCATTTAAGCATGTGTGTGTATCAGTACGCACATGCCCGTTGCACCATTTATGTACAAGATTCACTCTCGGACCTAAATATGAGAAACTCATTGTTCCCATGGGACCACCTCAGTACTTGTTGTGTGTGGACATGATGTACCAGAAACCAAATCTACAAACCATTTTAGTAATAGGCCAATGATTTCAATGAAAGTGATCCAACATGTTCAAGATCGTAACCATTGCAAAAGAAATTCAAATATCTTTAATAGATGTCAAATGACGTAGTGCTCTCTGAATTACCTCATTTCTTTGCTTTCTGTCACGGGGTATGAAAAGGCTAAAGACAGCTGGTGCACAACGTGGGTGAGTGAGAGGCCAAGGGGTGATGTATTGTGTCTAACACACTGTGTATTCTTTGTAAATACTGTCTTGTTGTAGGCTATGGAGTTCAATTCCCATCGGGGCCACCCATGCAAACCATAAATCTACGAGGGAAGAGTTTTGCCACTGAAATATGCGGCACTCAGTGGGTTATTGCTGCACGCTCTTGTAGAATTTTTTAAGTTATAAGACACAATTCTGGCCCCATTTTTGTAAGGTCTAGAGATGGTATTTGTCAGTTTGTCTGTCAGTTGGTCGGTCCATTACCTTGGTCCAGACTCCAGACTAAAATATATCTCAATGCTGTTGGATGGATCACGTTCCCCAGGGGATACATCTTAAAAACCTTGAGGACTGTTTTGGTAAATTGACTGGATGTTCGCGTCCTAAAACATTCTGCCCGGCCAGCTAAACACCCCACGGCTCTCGTGTAAATAGAACTGGCGCATACTTTTAGCGGACAGCTGCTTCTTGCACGCTTCTGGGACACAATGTGTCATGGCTGGTGGACTAACAAGCATTGTCTTGAATGGTCATGACTTCTGGCAGCATCCTTTAGCCATTAGTCTTGTAAGTTTCAACATGGTATGTTTGCATTTGGTTTTCATTGTTTCATTGTCACATGACTGGTAAACCCGTAGTTTAATGCTGACATTATTCCATAGTCAAACATGTACTGTACGTATATACACCAGTCTTAAATGTACAGGTACATAAATTGTCTAAAACCTTCCTTTATACATCAAGGTGTCATGATCACATTGGAACTGTTTGTTAAAATATTTATCTTTCCAGGCGCCTTAACTGGACTGTGATAACTAAAGTTAAATTACAGCAACTATTTCACACAAAAAAAGAGCCTGAACATAAATAGTCAACAAGTGTTATCAATGAGAAGGGCTTTTGTTGGTTGCCGGTAGCCTACAGCTGATTGCCTTTTGTTTTTTCTCATACTGCATGTAGGAGTTGTGTAACATTTGCATAGCACCACGTCACTCATTTGCTCTTTATTTGCATTTTGCATGAGCGGTCAATTTAAGCTTTATTTCAGTACAGTGGTCTTAATCATTTAGATAATCCAGTGCTGATAGTAAACTTCCTGTCAAGTTACTTTTAGTCCTTATAATTGTGTTTCGGGCTTCGGATTACATTGCAGTTTTGCGGGAAAAAAGTGATATACTGTTGAACATCTATGTCTTCTAACGTAATTGTTCAGGAGATCACCAAAGTCAGAGTAGGCTTTTGTCCTCTGGAAAACATGAATTTCTTTACAAAAATCGTCTAATTCGTCCGGTCGATTTTACAAAATATATGAAACGTTTGGCCTCTTGGTCAAATCAGAGGATCACCAAAGTTGACAAGCTTTATTCTCTGGGGACCATGAGTGTTTTTGTTCAGATATCTCCGTCTGGATCACAGTAGTGGACCAATTGATGGAGTCATCCCTGGAGACCTATCTATGGCTCTCAATGTGAGTTGTAACTGATATGGGGTCATCAGTCAATAAAAATAAAACATGCTGGTTGGCAGCTAGACAAAGTCTCTTCTATGTCATTCTTTTGCCTCTGCCTGCAGTTTGCCTGCATGTTTGTGCAGGCAAAACTGCACCTCGTACATTTTACATCATGTTTGTTTACATCATGTTCTCTTTGACAGTGAAGAATGGGATGAAAGTCACCATGTGCGTCCTGCTGAACAACATGCGTACAGAGCACAGCATGTGGTGTGGTTGCAGGATGAAAAACTGTGCAGGACATGGTTGGAAATCAGACCTTTTATTAAGAATATAAGGTTTTTACGGCCAGGAAAAGAAGTATAAAGATCATAAAACACTTTCAAAAAAGATAAAAAAATGTATCCAGTACTGGCATTGAGAGTGAGGTACAAACTTTTCTTTCTTTGTTTCTTCTCAAACGTGACAGCTGAGTTCCCTGAAAGCTAAAAGACAGACAGGAGAGCAAATAATTACCTTTCCCAGGTAGCTGCAGTGATTGTTGCGGGCTGGAAGATGAGTGAAGAGGGCTCTGTGTGTGTCCGAAAACGGCATGTCCTTTTGACCTTGCAGCGCTGCAGACACACAAAGAGAGACGGGTTTGTGTCCCCAGACAAGAGGTCTGCTTTCACCTGAGCAGCTCGGCCAATTACACCCCCGCCCCCCCAGAGACAAAGACGAGCAGAGCGGGATGAGTGACTGGGACCAGGCTGGGAGTATTTTCATTTCAGGAGGGGTGAGGAGTGGGTGAGAATGTTGGGAGAGAGAGGGAAATTCTAAAGTTAGCAGATTTTGGAAACTAAAGCAACATTCCAGTATTTTATGCTGTAAAGATTTGATTTTGCAGTTGATGTTTTTGATTAGAAGTGTATTAAATTCCCAGAAGCACCAGCATATTTGCATAGTGTTCTCCAGGGAGGCTAGTTTTGGCTAAATGCCCTCAGGTGTGCAAACAGGTTCAGACTTGGCCACAAGCACATGCGCTGGAACACTTTGTACACAGGTTTGGTATTGCCGTATGAGTCAGTTAGCATCAGATCACATTATGTGATTTCATAACAAATTCTGGCAGATAATCCACATTCCTTCTCCATAGTGTGTGTGGTTATGGCAATGAAAGCGTGTGAATATCGTGACAACTAACATCAAAACGGATTATGTCTGCCTCATTTGATCTCACATGAGCACTATTATGACATAGAAACCCATTTGCGCATGCACACACACACACACACACACACACACACACACACACACACACACACACACACACACACACACACAAATCTCTTACTAAGCCAGGGCACTGGCAGTTTGGGGCATTGATTTATTCACTAACACAGGGATTTAATTTAAATATTGTTTTGCAAATATTGTCTGTCATGTATATGGAGCAGCCGATGTGTGGTGGTGCGTTATCATATATGCAGGTTTATGACAGGTAACCAACTCTGCACACATTAAAGTTAATCCAATACATCCACATTTAAGTGGACACAACTGCCCCTTGGAGCTGTATGCCACTAACATAGTACAAGTAGAATAGTTTAACGCTGTTCCCGTTATGATTTAGTGAAATCCAGACCCTAACAAACTCTTCACTGGGCTTTCATATCATATTGTAAACAAGCTATTAACAAGCGAGTCCACCTTTAACAGAAGCACTGAGCTTTTCTGTAAAGCCCGTCCTTATGAAAACACTTTTTACGGCACATCATGCCAAACTGCCAATCAGTTTACAATCACATTTCCATTCTGCTTATTTTCATTTTCTTTGCTTAGGCTCACCTTTTCAATTGTCGGTGTTATGTGTCAGTGTGAATTGTGGCCTACAGTACATTAAACCTGCCAGGGCTTTGAACTAGCTGGCACAAAGATATGGGGCCGTTATTGAAGCCATTATGAGATTTAGGGCCTGAACAAACTTCTTTCAAAGAGAGTGAGAGCCAGTGTTAACTTCTTCCAAGCAACAATCAAGCTAGACACACATAATCCTGCAAACGCACGCACGCACACACACACACACACACACACACACACACACACACACACACACACACACACACAAACACACAAACACACAATACCTGCACTATACTATACTGTGAATGCTGAAACATGCATTTAGGGACACACACAAGTTTAAATGTGCATACATGTTATCAAAACACACTTTTGCACTTACACACATACCATATTCCAAACCATTGAAAACGATCATTACTTGGTGTGAGAAGTCTGTGGGGAAAATGGAGAAATTGATTGGGATTATCTTAAGTAAAGAGTGTGTATTATATATTGCAATATACAACATATTCTTTTAATCATACATGTCTATCTAGAGAAAGATTCACCATGAAGAGGATCTGTTTTGGACAAAACCTGTGGTGAATGGTGGTCACAAGAAGTTTGTTTTTGTAAAAATAAAAGTATGATGTGTAAATGGGGGACACGTGAAAAGAAAAAGAAAAGTAAAATGTCTGAGGCAAACGTGAGCCTCAAAAACAAAAAGCTTCAATCCTGCACTTTTCAAGGCAAAAATCGTTAAAGTTGTTACAAGTGGCCACAGATCAAGATTGGGCAAACAAAAGCCTGCCAACATCCCAACATCGAACTTCATTCAAAGATGTTCGATGCCTTTAAAGAGGCCAACACAACAGAATTACACTCTAATTGAATCAACTGATGAAATTTTATTATAATTGTAAGAATGATGCTTTGGATACAAATACAATATAAATCAAAAAAAGTAAAAAAAGATGCTTGGTTATAAACTATGACACTTTTTCTGTCTAGGTATGCCCTGCTCTTTCTTCAGGAAGTAGACAACTAAGACTTTTATCTGCACTGTCATCAAGAGAAAACCATGTAGCTGCTCCACTTACAATGAAAGGGAGATTTACTTTGTAGACTCGTCTTGGGATATCTTAGTCCATTTATCAGTCTGTTTATCTTTCTCAGAAAAATCCAGCATTTTAGTCTTAATTTGTCATTATTTGTATTTAATGATGTGATTTCCCACAGAGTTTTACAACAACAGGTTAAGTCCTCTCTGCTGTGTAAACCTCCCCGAGGTGGTCTTTGTATGTTTTGCACAGGGCTTAACTGACATTCATTCATCTTTTGGCTTTTCAAATCGGTTGACAAGTTTTCTCACCCCTAATTTGTCATCATATGTGCTCACTGACTTTACTTTACACCCCCCCCTACTCCCCTGTCACATTTAGAGGGCTAATGGGGTCCACTTCAGATAACGGTTGTTTGACCAAGTCTGTCTCCAACCTTTAATAGTCTATTTCAACAAGCAGAGCACCAAAAGCAAACTTCACCAAAAGGCAGTATGTACAGCACTGTGTACATATTATAACATGGTCATGTGATAACATGGCTGCACACACTCAGCAATCCTCACAGAACAGAAACACACATATCATGTCTTTCATGATGTTTCATGTCTTTCAGTGCTTCCATGGCTTGCTTTCCAAATGGAGATTTGAACATGTCAAAGGAATAATGTATGTAAATACTGACAAAGGGGTTTCAGTTTCTAGGTCATTCTGTGGTTTCAGTCAGCCCCCC